>NC_133210.1:22444452-22739452 GCF_958299795.1 Porites lutea | reverse complement strand
GTCTGATTTGCTGTAATTGTCAGATGAGTCTGGTCGCCTTTGAACCATTATTACAAAACAGAGCTGTAGCAATAGCTCCTGAAGCCTGTTACTAATTTCCATCATATTATTTATCACTCCTGAAAAGTTGAGCACTCTAGAAAATCATTATTATTACAACCAGTTGAGAGTTTGTCTTCTCATGTATGTTTTTTTTATTGTACCTAATTGAACTTTTTAATGACAGAGGCACAGTGAAAGCAGTTTTTTGGAAAGTTTACTGCAAAATGTTTACTTTAAGAATAAAGAGAAAATGATACAGTTGTTGTTGTTTGTTTTGATACAGTTGTATTGTTTAATATTCTCTTTGTTAGGGAACACTTAATCCAAACTGTTCTAAAGCAAATCCAAGCTGCCATGGATGGAAGCCATTTAGTAAGTTATGTTATCAAAAAGCTACAGTTGAACCTAAACAACCACCTCTCCACAATGGTCACCTCACTGTAACAGCCTTTTTTTGGCAGACAGTTCATACATTGACTCTTGTTTACAAAAAACCTCTCTACAACAGCCACCAAACTTCTCAGCCACTTTCTTGTAGGCCAGAGTTGACCATTGTGGAGAGGTTCAACTGTATTACATGTAAATTTGTCTGAACCTTTTAAGAGACTTCAGAATGGTCTGTTTTAAGCTGAACATCATTAGAGAAGATAGTTGTTATTGTTTTATATGAAAGTCACAAGTTCCAGTTTGAATGAATACAGAGTTGTGCTTTAGCAGCTCTCAGTAGCCTGTGACTTACATGTGCTATTGAGCTCTGATGAAAGGAAATCTTTAGCTTTTGTGCTAAAGGTCTGTGCTGGACACTTGCATCACAACTTTACAGCTTTTTGGCTAATAAATTTTTTCTTACTGTATAGTTTTGATACTTGGCTTGTGATCAGAAATCTTTCTTTCATTGCAGTACCAAACAAGTTTTTTTTTTATGGTAAAATTAGTAAAGAATTTTCTCTTTTAAGAGTGAGCTTGAAGTTACAGTCTCGATATTAAACTCAAGATATTAAATATTTTCTAGGAAAGTTGTTTTTAGAATGGCACTATGAATCACACACACTTCGAGAGATGGCATGACCCATCATGTGATCATCTTGTGGTCTGTAAGGATTTGACCTTGGGGTGATTTGCTATTAGAATAATTTTTATTGGTAAAACTTGCATAACGGTATGTTGACAGCTGAGCACTTCATCATTTATGAGTTATTCCAGTTTTCTGATGCTGGGGTTGTGGAGAATTTGAATGTATTGGCTACCAAAGAAATTGCAATCCCTTCTTCTCTTTTTCCTCCCTTCCCTCATGCGTTTGCCTTTCTCCCTTGCATGAAACCTTCTTGCCCATGCAACAATTCTTAGGGACTACTATAATATGTAGGGACTACTGACAGTCTATAATATGTAGAAATAATAATGAATTATTAGAGACCTTTAGCATCAGGTTTTCCGTGGAAAAACCCGCAAACCTTGCCTAGCAATGAGAGTCATAATCTGCAAGCCGTTTTTCTTCTTTGTATTTAGGACACAAAAGGGAGATCGGGCTCCCAGTCGTTCTTTGCAGAGACTGTGGAAACTAGTTATAAGAATCGTGACGACTTTCGTTGTATGCAAATGAGACTTGTGATGAGCATGTGGTATATTTTCGGTGATGATTGAGGTGAAGCATGTAGTTGATCATGTACTGGCTTGTAGTTGCTTTAAACTTTATAAATACTTGAGATATCACTGATTTAACCTTCAACTACTAGGAGCAACTTCAACTACTCGTCTGACATTGATATGTATGTGTCTTGGATGTGTTTATAAGGGTAGCTTTGTACTTGACTGTTGCGCACTCTGCTTCTCAGCAAATGGAAACTACTTGTCTACAAATTGAACTAGTCTATTTATTTTTGAAGTTCTCTAGTTTGGAAATGTGTATCTATTTTGCTTGCTGACGTTTTCATTTATGTTTCCTTGATGTCATAGATTTGCAAGGCCTCAATCTTAGCCTGGTGGTATTCAATGCCTTTGATTGTGGAGTATTGCTTGAAATTACAGCATTATTGCCTAGACATCATTGGAAATTTTCACTTTAGATTTATAAGCTGTAACGATTGAACTTTGATCTGTTTAGTCTGGCTATTCTATGTGCCATAAGGCAGTCAGTTGTTACTGTGTAACCTAGCCTGCACACTGGCTCCCTAAGAATTTATCTCCTCCTCATTTCTTACCTAATCTCCAAGCATTCTTGAGTTAACACTTTAAGAGTGTCTTGTTAGATTTTTAAACTCAAATTAATAATATTTTTCATGTTTTTTTGGTGATAAAAGTGATGGACTTCAACTTGATGAAAAACAACATGGCAGCACTAAACAATGAACGCCCTGGTGAAATTTGAAATCCCGGCAACATGAAACTGTGAAGTAACTGCAAACTGCAGTTTGCGGTTCCCATGTGTAATGATGTAGTTGTGCGTTACAGTCTGGTGTGACTTCGACCGTGTCACATGTTAGTCACATGACTTGTAACTCGATGCTTTGTCTGTATTAAAGTAGTGTGTGTTTGAACTAACTCGTGGTTGGTTATTACACCATGAAAAACCAGATGCTAAAAGTCTTGATTATTGTGAAAACCTAATACCCGTATGAACAAGTAATTTCAATAATTCATAGAATTACTTTTTCGAGTTACATGTACAATTGTCGCTAACTTGAACCAAAATCGATTTTCCCTGGATTTTCTTCATAAATTCACTGTAATTTTACCCTTGGTAACTCAAACCCTTGATAACTTGAACCTCCTGCTAACTCGCAGTAATTTTTGTTTCCCTTCAGATCATTTCTATACAATTTTACCCTTGATAGCTCGAAACATGTTTTAGGTGCATGACAAGTTGAAAGCAATGCAGTGAACTGCAGTCCAAAACAGTGAATTTCTCTCAACCTTGTCTTTGAGCTTCTTTACTTTTTTGTCAGTCCAATTCAAATAAAATGTGTACTACTGTACTGATTAATCAAGCTTTGTTGCTTAATTTTTTTTTTCAAAATATTATAACAGTCGAACCTTGATTATCTGGACTTTTTGATTATCCGGACTTGAATATTTATAAGATGTGACCTTGAAAAATTGAAATGATTAAAAGTTCATTAATCCTTCCAAATCTGTGTTTAGAACACTATTTTTAATCTGTTTTGCTTTGAAAAAGTGCGAGCGGCATAAGATGGACAATTATTCTGATTTATAAAATAACTAAGATAGTACGTGCATTCTGATTATGGGGTGCCGAATGTATTTTTATTATTTAGAGTGGTTATTTGTATATAACCAAAACAATGTTGGTTATTTACAAATAACCACATTACAGTTTTATTATTTCTAAATAACCGAAATATAAAATTGGTTATTTAAAAATCAGTAACCAAAACTGAAATTTGGTTATTTAGCATATAACCAAAAATTAAAAAGTGGTTATTTATTAAATAACTAAAATGTGAGATTGGTTATTTATTAAATAACCAAAATGCGAGATTGGTTATTTATCAAATAACCAAAATTCGAAATTGGTTATTTATTAAATAACCAAAATGCGAAATTGGTTATTTATTAAATAACCAAAATGCAGGCCAAATGGAAAATTGGTTATTTATAAACAAACTGGACAATTTGTTATTTAGTAAATAAACAAACCTGGACGATTAAAAATCCAAAACTGTGCAAAAATGGTTATTTGATACAGAAATGGTTATTTACCTAATTTGGTCTTAACAAGTGGGCACGTGGCCCATTTTCCCACTCATTTCCCATAACGACTTGCAGACTTCTATTTCCAACATGGCTTCTTCCACTTCTTTCACTTTCCTCTTTTCTCTTTCATTTACCTTCTTCCACCCTCATTTTCCTTCATTTACTTTCATTTTCCTCCATACACCTTCATTCGCTTTCAGGAATCATCATTCACCTTCATTCTAATTCATTTACCTTCATTCACACTCATCCTTCATCATTAATATTCATCTACCTACATAGGCCCTCATTTACTTTCTTTCACCTTCATCTACTGTCATCTTCCTCCATTAACCTTCATTCACCTTCATCTACCCCCATTAGCCTTTATCCAGGGTCACCTACATTCATTAGCCTTCTTTTACCTTCATACGCCTACATCTACCACCATTAGTCTTCATTAACCATCATCTACTTCGGCTAGTTTTCATGATAGTCCAGAGATTATCCAATGAATTGTCGTGCTGTCACATTATTCATTTCTGACTAATTTGTTCCCTTGTCCTTTAATCTTCAGACATTACACATATAATCAAAAATAATTTTGCATTTCCATGAAACCTATCGTGTTTTACATTGTTTTGTTATACAACAGGGTCTTACAATGTAACAAGGTATATATTTTCCCGACTGATCTCACATTTTGGCCATAAAATTTTGATACCCGATCCAAAATTGTTGCAAATTCTGACCCCTGATCCCATGAAAATCCCATGAAAATTAGTAAGCTCTGTATGCTGATGACAGTAAAATGTATAGGGTTATTAGTACTTAAGAAGATCTGTCAACTTTTTAAAGTGACATAGATAAAATTTCAGATTGGTTTAACATGAATAAGATGAGAATTAATACCAAGAAATGTAAGATCATGCGAATAACCAGGAAAAAGTCACCCTTAGTTTGGGAGTATAATATTGAAGGTCAACCTTTGGAAAGTGTTAATGTGTATAAAGATTTAGGATTATTTACTGTTAGTAATCTTTCATGGAACCAACACGTAGGTAAAATAACTGCTAAGGCTAATAGGGTTTTAGGGTTGGTTAAGAGGACTTTTAGGGGCTTAAAGGATATTGATACCATGAACACACTTTATTGTAGTCTTGTGAGACCTTTATTAGAATATTCATGCCGAATCATGCGAAACTTGGAACCCTCATACTAAACGTAACATTGATAAATTGGAGGCTGTTCAGCGAAGAGCTACCAGATGGATCACTAGGTCTGATGATGATTATGATACTAGACTATCTAAGCTAAAATTGTTGTCATTATCTAATAGGAGGTTCACTAGAGATGTTACATTTTTTTTAAATGTAATTCATGGGCACTATGATATTGACATTTCAAATAAGCTCATATTTTGTAAGGACAGAAATACAGGTTATAACTTGAGGAAAAATGACACACAAGACCTTGTTCCAAATTTTAGTAGAACTGATGGTTTTAAATATAGTTTTTTTAACTGTGTTGTAGATGAATGGAATGGTTTACCCAGTCATATTAGAGAATCAAACTGTATTGCAACTTTTAAAAGAAATGTTTTAAGCTTTATTAGGGATAACTAGAGCATTTATATTTCTATTTTTATATATTTTCTTATATTTTAATTAGTGGGGACATCCCTAGTATGGCACATTGGTGCTTTTGGTTGTCTCCTTCTCCACAACTTTTTTTTTCTTTCTTTTCTTATAGTAGTGTTAGCTTATTTCATTTCATTATTTGCTTGTAATGTAGTGGAGTGAATCTGTAATAAATCTGTCCAATGATCAAAAATACTTACAGAATTCTACAATATCAGGATGATTAGAGAATCCTGTCGCAATAGGCTTTGCGTTACGGGCAGCCATCTTGGATGAGCGTCAAAACTACTCAGGGACTATTTTTCTTGCTTCCTCCCAAACCACCCCCCACCTCCTAAGTGGTTTTGACACTCATCCAAGATGGCTAACCGTAATGCAAAGTGATCGATATAGACGATCTTATGGAAAAATAGGGACTGTGAAGTGTGAACAGTCTGTAGTGCTATGTAACAGATTTGGATCGGTCAGTAGCTAACTTCAAAGCAGCTCGGAGCCATTTCTGCATTTAACTGCGCTATGTTTTTGGAAGAAGCCATGTTGGAAATATAAGTCTGCAAGTCGTTATGGGAACTGAGCGGAAAAATGGGCCACATGGCCACTTGCTAAGACCAAATTAGGTAAATAACCAATTCTGTATTAAATAGCCATGTTTGCACAGTTTTGGATTTTTAATCATCCATGTTTTATTTACTAAGTAACCAACTGTCCAGTTTGATTATGAATAACCAATTTTCCATTTTGCCTGCATTTTGGTTATTTAATAAATAACCAATTTTGCATTTTGGTTATTTGATAAATAACCAATTTTGCATTTTGGTTATTATAACCAATCTTGCATTTGGTTATTTAGAAATAACCACCTTTTAATTTTTGGTTATTTGATAAATAGCAAAATTTCAGTTTTGGTTATTTGTAAATAACCAATTTAATATTTTGGTTATTTAGAAATAATAAAACTGTAATGTGGTTGTTTGTAAATAACCAGCATTGTTTTGGTTATATACAAATAACCAGTCTAAATAATAAAAATACATTTGGTGCCCCATATCTGATTGGTTAAAAACCTATGGTTTATTGCACCGGTAAACTCATAGAAAACTGAAACGTATGCTTTTAAGTTATTTTATAAGGGCAATAGACCACACTTTCTATGGGTTTACCAGCATGATAACCCACTTGGGATGTTGGGAGAACACTCCAAAAACTTGTAGTACAAGCTTTTCTCGTGTTCTTCCAACATCCCAAGTTGGTTATCACGCCGGTATTCAGCTGAATTTTGATTGGCTGAATTGTTATGTTGCTGAGAAAATGTCATGCTTGATTTCATGTGGGTTACATAAATACAAGACCAATCGATCGTAAACTCAAATCACAGCCATTTCTATGAAATGACAGCAGTCTAATCTCTTGATAAAGGATAAGCAAATGATTATTTCATGTCTGGAGAAAGGAGAAAAAGGAACAAATTTAGCACTTGAGTTAAAAATCAGCAAGCAGCTGATCTCAGATATACGCAAAAACAAAGAGAAGGTCCTGAAATTCACTGATAGCGTCAAGACTAGCGAAGGGTTGAAACGAAAGTCCCTTACGGTTGCAAATGATGAGCAGCTGGATAAAGCAATATTGACCCTTTCCAAGTAATTTAGCTTTGACGAATGATGGACTGCTATGCGATCACGTAATTCATTAAAACAAACTAGTATGCTTGAACATTTTAGAGTGCTGTAAATACATGAACACTTGAAACAGTACCTTTTTTATTTGTAAATAACATACAGACCATATATAAATGCAAGTGGAGCTAATTCACAATTAACTTTTGTTTTCTTTATTCTCTGTTTTTACATTATTGTCTCATTAATATTCATATTTTCGGTTATCTGGACTCTCAATTATCCAGACTATTTACTCAAGTCCCAATGAGTCCAGATAATAGAGGTTCCACCGTATATCCCTTGCTACCCTGTAAGGAAAGTGTACAATACTTGCATTCCATTTCCTTACTTCTTGTTCAAACTCCCGATAACTCAAACTGTTTTTGATTTCCCTTGAAGGTTTGAGTTTTCGAGAGTCAACTGTAATAATATGGCTGCTGAAAAGAGTCTTTTTTCTCAAACTAACATCTATCAGATCCATTTCCCAAGGGTTGTCTGTTAAGTGTAAATTTGCATAAATAGGCCACATATATTATTATGTTACTGCCAAGAGAATGTCATGCTTGATTCCGTTTTGTTTATGTAACATAAAAACCAAGTGATCGTAAACTCAAATCATGGCCATGTCTATGCAACTAAAGCAGTCTGTTCTCTCAATCAGTTAGTATGCAGCTCCTAAAAACCTTAAATTTTATTGGTTCTCCTTAACACACAGCTCCATTATTTTAGGGATAGAGTCATTTTTATATTTCAATGTCTATTGTTTTCACAGCCAATACTGTAAGGCCTTGTAAAGAGCTGTGTGGCGCCCCCTCTCAATGAAGGACAAGCAAACAATTATTTCAAATTTAGCACTCAAGTTTAGAAATCAGCTAGCAGCAGATCTCAGATATATGCAAAAAAAGAGGAGGTCCAGAAATTCACTGACAGCATCGAGATGAGTAAAGGATTGAAAATACAATAATACTTACAGTCCATACATAAACTCAAGAAGGAGCTTCTTCACAATTAAATTATGTTTTCTTTATATTTCCTGACAGTATATGATTGCATTATTGTCCCATTAATATCCATACTTTCAGTTATCTAGATTATTTACCCAAGTCCCAAAGAGTCCAGATAATCAAGGTTCAACTGTATACTAGGGTCAAGCATCCATGTGTGACCACTTACCAAAAACACCAAAATGATCGTGACCACTTTTTTCTGGTGGTTATTGATAGGAAAGAGTTTTAAGTAAATGTTAAAAATTGTAAGGACTTAAAGGTTTCATCTCCATCAGAAATGCGCCTTTTTGCATGTTTTAACAATTTCTGAACGAACAGATAGAAATATTTCCTGCAACCATGTTTATTTACCTGATGTAGGGGTTACTCATGATGTTTGTCATGACATCTTATTTAACTTACAACCCATACAATTTTCAGTGATGCAAAGCACTTGGCTGACCCAAGATAGCCAAAAGTGGTTTGTAGTACGGCAAAGTTTTCTTCTGATTCTAAGCTTCAAGGGCTTGTTAACGTTAATATGGAAATTAGAAAATGCCACCCAAAGATGTTTTGCACTTATGCTGGGACAAACGGAGAGCCACTGGGTATCACTGCAAACAACAAAAAACGCAAGAGTGGTCCTGAGAAATTTCTATTTTTCGCCAGAAAGACTGTAATTTGATATGAGTACAGTGACTATAATGTACATGTATTACAGAGATAAGTACTTTGCTATTGATAATGTCCTACGGATTAAACAGGATAGTCTAATTTTATGAGAGTTGTGGCATCTTTTAATATAGGAGTAAGGATTATTTTTTGAACTGGGATGCATTGATTCTGGACTGGGACTCATGATTTTTCTTAAGATGAGTCCCAGGACTCACTATCAGCAATTTGTAACAAAATCACTGATGGTAGACCTTTGTTATAAGTTTTCTAAGTTTTCTTGATTATGATTTTCTTGAAGATTCTGTTGACAGCGGAGATGAGCTACTTGGAGCACTGGACCTGGCATTTCTTTTTTCCTATGCTGTTGGCATGTTTTTTAGGTTAGCTTGGAATGTTCTTTCTGAAGAACTGGCTGATTCCATAAAATTACCTGTTACTGGTCAAATTTGATTTCTGGTTTATTTTGATTTAATCTAGGTTGATCCTCAATTTCCTATTTCTCCTAGCACTAAAACACAAATTGAGAATCAACCTAGGTTACATCCAAATCAACTTTAAAGCAAATTTGACCAGTAACATATCCATACCCTACCATCTAGACCTATTACCACTGGAAATCAATTCCCTCTTGCGTCCAAAATTCTAAACTGTTGAACTTCCCTCAAGTACTGACAATTCTGTAATCAGGGATTTCAGTTTTTTCTTCCAGCTGATTTGAAAACTCCCCTCAAACTCCCAAACACCTCTGTTAAGGTGAATTTCACACCCTCCAAAAAATGCTCCGGTTTAATTTTCAGCCCAATGAATGATCAGTGCAAAGACCTAGATGAAAGAAGCTTTTGGCTTCCTACCTGCAAAACTGCATGATGCATGAAAGTAGTTGCCAATTATGTGAATTTTAAGTACTGGTTTCATACCAAAGTATATCGTTTACATCTGCGCTACCTTGTTTGGCTTCTCTGCATTAACAGAAATAAATATACTCAAAGTTCTTTTGGAATTACATTCAGCTCAAGGCAAGTCTTTTGAGAGGGTGGTAACATTCTATTGAACAGTACTGTAACTTACTATCACCCCAACCTCTGTTGTGTACTTTGCTTATTTATAAGTCAATATTATTTTAAAGTTATCCCTATTTTTTTATTACAAGCACAGGAAAAAATAACAGATTCCCATTTTTGGATATTTTAGGGTATTTAAAGAATTACTACCCACAAAAATCCCACATTTGGAAGAGTGAGACAAGTCCCAATCAGGGAACTTGTTTGGGAATTTCCTGGTTGGGACTTGTCTCACTTTGCCAAATTTGGGATTTTTAAGGGTATTCTTTAAGTATCCTAAAATATCCAAAAATTTATTCATTTTAGCACACTGTTTTTCTCTGTAGTGGCTTCCTTGCTGAGCACATGGATTTGAGGCATTTTCTTACAATTGGCATGATCTTAAGTGGGCTGTTGACTATTGCATTTGGGATGGGTTATGTGTGGAACATTCACTACTTTGCGTATTTTGTCACTGTCCAGGTACCTATGATATTTTTTCTTATGTGTTACCTACTATATGCCATACCCAGATATTTTTACAAGACTTTCATTTATACTTTGCTAATACTGCCTCCGGTTCGCTAATTTTTTTTTAACTTCTTAATTTTTTTTTAACTTCTGTTTCTGTCATTTCTTTCTATTGGACCTACTATATAGTATGGAAAATCCAAATAATATTGTGGATTTTGATTATTGTTTGATAAAACAGCATATTGCACTGTTTGTTCTGAATTCATTACTACTGATCAATAACATAATAGGTAATTATTATTATTATGTGGGCAAAACAAACTCTACCTGATGCAGTAAGCTGCCACTTTGAGTTTCTGTGATGTCAGAAATGCTGTAAATCTATCAATATTTCATATTTTGAACAAGCCTACTGAAGCAGAATTTTAATAAAAGTTTTTTTATCCTGCTAAAGCAATGTGTTCCAAACTAATCCAAAATCATTCTTAAATAGTAAATGATAACTGAGCATGCCAAGTATTTTTACCGTAAATTAGTAAATGCAATGGTATTTAAGCAATAGAAAACGTTTTCCGTGTTTGCATAGCCTGATATAAACATGAGAGGGGTTGGAAGAATTCTCGACAGTTATGCAAACCCTTGACTTCGTCTCGGGTTGCATAACTGTCTCGAATTCTCCCAATGCCTTGAGTGTTTATATCAGGATATGCAAACACAGGAAAAAAGTTTTCTATTGGTTTTATAAAATAAATTTCCCGCGAAAAAACGAAAAACTCTTTGTAAGGCACTGATTAAAAGAGAAATTCTTACTAGTCGCAAAATCTTGTCCACGAAGTCTTGAACGCGTAATCAGTTCTTGTTTTGCAAAAAGATGCTTTGCAAAATACGGATTTTTCTGGCTTAAAATGTCAACTTAAGCAAAGAAAAATTGACTCACCTTCTTTGTAACGATTTTCCATGTTTCAGCCGACGAAGGAATGGGTAAATAAAGTAAACTTGTCGAGTTTTGAAGTTGAAACCTTTTTCAAATTCATGCTTGCGTGATTAGCGCGCGAAAAGCCAAACAACTTGACCCCGCAACCATGTTTACATACTCTCATGCAAATACTCCTCTTGGCCAATCAGAGCGCGCGTACTATCTTAGTTATTTTATAAAAAATAATAATATATATATATTTTTTTATTTTCAGGTATTTTCAGGTTTTTTTCAGGTGAGCAAAAAAGATTACCATGTCATATAGTGAGTCTATTGCCAGTAATATAGTTAGCATATAAACAGAATGTATAACCATCAGTTTTTTTTCTTCTGGGCTGGGTTGGTCAAAGCTGGGTTAAGACAACCCAGGGTAAGTGCAAAATTTGAATTCAAATACAAAGGTTTAAAAAGTAAATTAAGTTTAATTCATTTTGTTTAGGATTTGATGATTGGAAGCTCTAAAAAGAATAGAGAAAATTATCCTAGAAAATAAATTTGAACAAAATAAAAATAAGCCCAGATTGAAACTTAACCCCAGGTTAGTGCTGGTAGGCCTTTGAACAACTGGGGCGGGAAGTCTTTGTTTTCTAATGTGATGATACTTCCTTTCTTATCCCTGTAGAGCTCTGGCTGGCCCAGTGTTGTAGAATGTGTTGGAAATTGGTTTGGAAAAGGACGGTAGGCTCAACTTTTTTCTTTACTTTTCTATTTGTTGCTTGGCGTACACTTTATACAAGTGGCAGAACAAATCATAAACCAGTCATCATTTTTTCATGTTTTCTGAACACTTTCACAGCAACATTTTGTGAATGACATTAAGTCAAGCTGCAGCATGTGTTTGTTAATCAGAAAATTTATTTTAAGAAAGAGCAAAGTTAACATTGTTAAGGAGGGAATTTCACTTTTCTGCATGTGAGACCCTTTTTATTAACCACTTATTTCATATTGAAATTGTAAGTTTGTAATATTACTATTACTACTTAATCAATTCAGGCGTGGCTTGATAATGGGAATATGGAATTCTCACACATCAGTTGGCAACATTTTGGGATCTGCAATAGCTGGTATATGGGCCAGCAATCAGTGGTAAGAGCTCACAACTATTTTACATTTTGCAATGTGCAAAACCATTTGCTTCTTGTTTCTTATAGCTTGTTGTGTTAATTCTGAGGTTTTTGTCTTGACAGGGGGTATTCATTCATTGTCCCAGGATGTATAATTAGTGGAATGGCAGTCATTATATTCCTTTTCCTTGTAGTAGGTGAGTATTATGTCACACTAAAGAGATCAAAATTCAACCTTGTTGTAATTAAGTAACTAACGAAAGACAAGTGAAAAATAGTTAATGATAATAATATTATTGAATGAGGCTGAGTATGATTTGAAGAATAAGAACAACAGGTTCTGAGATCTGTATAACTCTTCACAACATATGAAAGCTGAATTCAATAGTTTTGTTATTCATTCACACTATTTCTAAATTCTTAACAACATTACCTCCTTGAAGACTTTCTTTAAAACATTGGCCTGTATCTCGGCACTGTTTCAAGATATAAACAGATGTTTTTTCTTGCAGATTCTCCTCAAAGAGTAACATACATCAAGCAATATGTTTTGCATATTCTTGCATTTCTTCCTTTCAGTTTTAGTCAAAAATTCTTCCATTTCATCTCTGCATAGTAATGAAGACAATGTTTTTTAGTTCACTTGGGAATAAACAGATAGGCTGCTAGGCTGCTAGGCTGCTGCCTGGAAACAAGATTAATAGAGAGGAGAGGTCGTTATGTCACGTCGCCATGGTAACAAAATTTCTGGATGACAACAAACCGAAAACGTCACTTAAGTGCATTTGCATTGTTTCGTATTCAGTTTCAATTAATTTGTCAAATGTTGGCTAAATTTTCTGTGGTTTAACCCGAAAGGACTCTATTTAGGTTTAAAAAAATCAAAAAAAATTCTGTTTTGTTTACCTACTTTATAAGGCGGACGCGTGAAATCAGCCAGTTTCACGCCGTAGTCGTGCTACGACGGCTAAGAAATGTACAAAAAAGCATAATGCACGTGCAAAGTTGTTGTTTGCTATCTACACTTATTGCTTTTTTGCCAATCTCGTTGCCGTTGCCATCGTCGTTGCTTAAGGTGGCTCGATACAGTTTTTCAGGGTCAATACCTCCCAAGTTTGAGCATAAACTACGTCGCAATAAACAAAGTTTTGGAAAAATTGCCACCACAGTTGTATTAGATAAAGATGAAAATTTGTTATGATCAGGGTTGTAACGGCATCGGAGTTGTCATTGCAACGAAATGACGCTATTACCTATTTTACTTGCAGCAGTATATCTCGGCACTGGGAACTGTTCTTCCAAAATCGTTCACGGGAGCTTTTTCCTCCAAAAGCTGCCTCGATGATCGTGAAGTTTAAGCGAAATCTGTAAGAGCGTTATCGAAATATTTTGGGACGAAGTTTTTATGGTCAGAAACACAGTAAAAATTTTGCTACCATGGTAACGTGAACGTCACACTCTTCCTCTGTATTGATGGGTTATTAGGCATTAGTAAAATCCAACTAGTGGTCTATTAACAATGCTGCGTTCTCATTGGTTGAGCTACTACTAGGCTATATGTATAACCCCCTGGTAGCGAAAAGCGCCGGCTTTTTGGCGGCAAAAAAGGATTAAAGTCTAGCTTTAACTAGCTAAATTTTTTTTATTCTCGATATTTTTGACCAACTAGTTGGATTTTACTAAAACAATTATTCCTCTCGCCCTCATGGCCTTTAAGTCAATAGCCCATGAGGCCTCATGGGCTATTGACTCAAAGCCCATTCGGGCTCGAGGAATAATTGTTAAAGAACCCATCAAATTGATGGGTTATTGCCTACATCGTCCAAATATGGTAAGCAACAGCTTACCATGAAGATTCGACAAAGTTGAATCATGCTGGATTGAAATTAGGCGTGAAAAACTAAAGAAAATCGTTATCGATTGTATCTATCGGCACCCATCAAACGACCGTGAGCATTTCCTTGAAACCCTAAAGCAGCGATTAGACAAATTAAACAATAAAGGAAAAAGAAATATTCATCGTAGATGACATTAATATAGACTTCCTGAAATACAACAATGATAATCAAACCTCCGAATATTTCGATATGTTGCTCAACTGTGGATTTTTGCCTTTGATCACCAAACCCAAACGCCTCACTGATCATTCCTCAACAATTATTGATCACATTTATTCAAATGTATTCCACAAAGTCATAAATGCGGGAATCTGCTTAGCTGATGTTTTCGGACCATCTATCAATATTTTGTACAGTCGCAAATGAGCTGCCTGTGTCAAACGAAGCAAAATATTTTCGCTATTTTTCTCATTTTGACAGTGATTCATTTTTAAGAGATGTAGAGGCTATCGAGTTCTCTGGCCTAGTAAATGATGACGTTAATGAAAGTACCGGTATTAGCAACGTAGTTGACATACTACAAAAAATTTCTGATAAACACGCACCTAAGCGCAGCTTAAATAGCAAAAAGAAAAGACCGTTAAATAAGCCTTGGATTTCCAATGCCATTGCCACTTCAATCAAACGGAAACAAAGACTCTTCAAATCTCACTTTCTAAGCCGAGATCCGGAAAAAAATTAAGATTTACAAAGTGTTCAATAATAAACTAAAATAGAATTATTTCACGGCGCAATTTAACCTTAATAGTGAGACCTTAAAAAGAACTTGGAAGCTTATCGGTTTGCTCATAAACAGGAAAAAGGGTAGCACCCCGCCAGTAATAACCAAAGTCATCTATAATGGTGCTTCCTACACAAATAGGAAGAATATTGCCCGTCAGTTTTAAATACGCATTTCATAAATGTTGGTAGTAATCTTTCTGCAAAGCTCCCGCCGAGCGATATAAATCAGACAGTTTTGCATTTCGTGGAATCTACGCACATGAAGTTCAAGATACGATAATGGGACTAAATCTGAACGAATCTTCCATAGGGGTTCCCCCAAGATGTATGAAACTAGCATACCTTTTTATGAGGCACTTCCAGCAATCTATAATCAGTCTTAACAACAAGGAACCGTCCCAGATATAGTTAAAATATTTAAAAAGTAACTCCTATTGAGAAGGGGGGGCGACGCAACCGACCCTGCGAATTATCGACCAATTGCAAGTCTATCAGTTCTTTCTCAAGTATTTGAAAAATTGATATTCAAGCAACATAGTAACTTTATAGAAAAGCACAATATTCTGTTTGGATATGGATTTCGTACAGGTCACTCAATATCTCAGGCCATAACTGAACTCACTGACACTCTAAGGAAGGCCATTGAGAGGAACCTATACACCTGTGCTGTTTTACTAGATTTCTCCAAGGCATTCGGTACTGTAAATGACGAAATTTTGTTCAAAAAACTAGAAGCATACGGTATTAGAGGTCTCCCTTTAAAATGGTTCAGTAGCTACCTAACAAACAGGTAACAGTAAACTGCACTAGGAGACACAAACTATGAGCTGTGGAATATCCCAGGATAGCACACTAGGACCATTACTGTTTCCTATTTATATAAACGGCTTACCCAACTGCTCCGATAAGTTAAGTTTCAAAATTTTTGCTGATGATACCAACGTATTCACCTCGACGAATAATCTTAAAAGCCTTAAAACTCATGTGGACCCTGAACTTGAGAAGGTGAAAGAATGGTGTGATGAAAATAAACTGTCAATAAATACGGCAAAAACTAATTTAATTTATGATAATTTAGTCCCCTAAAAAAAGGATATGTCAGTGAATATTCAGATTAGAAACAAGGATGGAACGTACTACTCTTTGGTTCGCAAGGACCATATTAAATGTTTAGGGGTAATGATTGATGATTTTTTCTCATGGAAATATGATATCTCATATATTCGCTCACGAATTTCCAGAAATATCAGGATTATATCAAAATTAAGGCACTATTTGCTACAGCTTAATTTATCCTTACATCTCTTATGCAATTTTGGCTTTGGTTAGAACCTATAACTCGCACCTAAAGAAGGGCAGTTTCAGCAAAATCTTGTAGCGAGATTATGCTCCTTGTAAACACACATGGCAAAGATACCGAGAGTGCTCTTCCATTGCTGAATTTGCTAGACATAAGTAGTATAGGAGGGATGTTTTACTCCGGTTTTTTTGGGGGGAATCTCATTAAGGTGGGGGGGAATAAATTAACGTCGCTGAGGTCATAGGCTATTGTCTTGATCTCATGAATAAAATGCGCAGGAATCTCATTAACTTGCGGTGGAATCTCATTAAGTATATCCAGTTTGACGGGTTTATCAATGATGTCATGTTCTATTTTTATCTTGTGGCGGTCATGGTTGGTATAACCGGTTTGACAGGTTAGTTATTTTTGGAAGATGATGTCATATGTATTCCGGGGTACTATGATGTCATAGTTGTTTTGATTGGTTGACCGGAATTAGAAAGACGCTCATTGGCTGTCTCGTTTGACGAAGCATTCTGGTTGGTTGCCATATTTTTTTTATTGTTTAAAAGGCATAAAAGCCTGCTCACTGCCTTCCCGCATACTAATTTGGTTTTCCTGCATACTAATTAAGTGTCTTCCTCCATATATAATGAAGTGGATAGGTTTACTAATGAGCGTCACTCCACTACAATAGGAACAACAGGCTTGCCTAGACTTGCCCGGGCTCTTTTAACCCTGATTGGATAGTAAACAATCTATTATGTGTTTAACATAAAAGCGTGCTTTCCCTTCAGTATTTCCTTCTCGCAATCGCTTTGCTAAGGAAAAAGTCTTACTATCACCAATATTTTTAAAACATTACTCCAAACTTGCAAGTCGAATCGAGCTGTAAACTTGTCTGACTATTACAGAACTGTTTTCTCCTTTCTATCTCGAGGAAATGAAAAACTATTGAAGTCTTGTCATTTTCACGCACGGTTAAAAAAATTAGCTCAAATTAGCTCTACAGGAAAAACTTCAAGGGAGCAACCTTGACGTATTATTATAAAACAAATAACTTAACAAGGATCAATTAAAACACGCGACTCATAATTGCTAGTAATAAAACCAGACAAGAGAGATACCGTTTTAAAAAACTTTATTGAAAACCAGTGACAAAAAGAGTCAAATACACAGCGATTTGGAAGGAATGGAAATTAGACCTCCTCTTCGTTCTCCTCTTTAGAAGGTGAATAAAAATTGGTTTCCAACGTCTTGGCGTTTTTGTGTGTAATTAATCCACAATCGTGACACCGAAGAAAGCCCTCTTTGATGTATTTTCTCTCCTCGGGGATCTGGTGATCGCATATAGGACAAATCTTGTAGTTATCGTGCCAAAAGCATTTAGGACATTTCATGATCAATGTGGAGTGCACATTAGAGTTTTCGCAATGTTCACAGGGACTTTTAGAATGAAAGGTGGTGGACGTTTCAGGGCTACTACTTTCTATTTCCTGACTGTCGTTTTCAGTGTCGTTGTCGCTCTCTTGGGTCTCTTCCGCTTCAACGCCATTCTCAGAAGCCACTTCCTCCTCCTCCTCCTCCTGATTTTCAATATCCGATGAACTCTCCTCATTATTACTCATTATCGGAAGTATTTTCTACATTTCGGTAGCCTTTTTCCTTTTCTATTAAATCACTTAACAACTTTTTGTTCTTGATTAAACCTTTATCGATTCCTAACTCTGCAAGTCCATCTAGAAACGTATTCAGCGCACGAGGCTTGGTAACCTCATTTTTATGAGGGAGTAACATACTCAACTAGCTCGGCGATGTTTGTGACGGGAATAGTTCGTTTATTTCGAAGTAATTGTCCACTGGGGGTCCAGAAAAGAATATCTTTGGACGCGGCCATACTATGCAGCAATTCAGAAGCACGCTTTTCCGACACTGCTCGGCAAAGGTGACTCAAAACATCTTTTATTCTTGGTTCTTCATCCTCGCTTTCATCACCAGAACTTTCGCTTCCTTCATGTTCACTCTCGTGTTCTTCTTCAACCAAATCTATCTTTCTCTTCATTTTGATGAGTACCCGTGACAGACCGTAGCTTCAAATGAGTAACCTATAGTTTCGTTTCCTCTTTTATAGCATCAGAAATCCTAGACTTGTAACAGCAGGTACCAATAGGTCTTGAATAAAACCATCACCCTCTTGTACAAGGATTCGCTTGTTTGTTTTGTAAGGGACATTTGTTTCTGCATGGTTTACTAGAGCATCCTTATATGGCAACACGTTCCGCTTATTTTCTTCGGGGATAAGAATGTATTCCTTAAGTATATTGTATAAGACTTGGACTAATGCATGTAGTTGTTGTGGACTGGCTGTCCGTAAAAGAAACTGTCGCTGATGAGCTGGACAAACAGCTAAGAATTGAAGAAAACCACGATTGTTCTTGACAACTTGAGACATTGCGACAACTGAACTTATGATAGTAGTTTGCAGTGTTTTATTGACTGTCGTGGAGTAAAACAATGGAAATGTGGTGGTGGTGGTGATGGAGGAAGACAATAGAAATGGGGTGGTGGTGGTGGTGGAGAAAAACAATAGAAATGTGGTGGTGGTGGTGGAGGAAAACAATAGAAATGTGGTGGTGGTGGAGGGAAAACAATAGAAATGTGGTGGCGATGGTGGTGGTGGTGGAGGGAAGACAATAGAAATGTGGTGGTGGTGGTGGTGGAGGAAAAACAATAGAAATGTGGTGGTGGTGGTGGTGGTGAAGGGAAAACAATAGAAATGTGGTGGCGGTGGTGGTGGTGGTGGAGGGAAAACAATAGAAATGTGGTGGCGGAGGTGGTGGTGGTGGTGGTAGAGGGAAGACAATAGAAATGTGGTGGTGGTGGTGGTGGTGGTGGAGCGAAAACAATAGAAATGTGGTGGCGGTGGTGGTGGTGGTGGTGGAGGGAAAACAATAGAAATGTGGTGGTGGTGGTGGAGGGAAAACAATAGAAATGTGGTGGCGGTGGTGGTGGTGGTGGTGGTGGAGGAAAACTATTGAACTTTATTGCCTTCAAAACTATATCAATGCGCAACATTCTACCTCTTTCTCGGTCTACATTCTGCTCCTGAGGAGTTGACATGAGTTGGTTCTGTTCTGTCTGCGAAAAATCATTTAGTAGAAAGGATAGCATGCAAAGGCACGTGATGTCTAAACACCACAATGTCGGTCTCACACCATTTCAAACAGTTCCGTTTTCACAGAAATGTCAGCGGTTTCGCTTCGAGCATCCTTTTACCTCCATGATTGCCGGAATGACCGGCTCAGGAAAAACGGCCTGGGTTCGATCTCTATTGCAACAAGCTTCAGAGACCATTTACCCTCCCCCGGAGAGGATCGTTTGGTGTTATTCACAATGGCAGCCTGCGTATGCACAAATGTTAGTCGCCATGCCAAACATTGAATTCGTCAAGGGAATTCCTACCGCTTTGGAGCAGGATTCCTATTTTGATGTGAACAAACGGAATTTGATCGTGTTTGATGATCAGATGGTTGACGCCAGCAAAGACAAGCGAATTGTGAACCTCTTTACTCGTGGTTCTCATCATCGCAATCTGAGCGTGATTTATATCGTGCAGAATCTATTTCATCAGGAGAAAGGTAGCCGCAGCATAAGCCTAAACAGCCATTATCTGGTGTTATTCAAGAATCCACGAGACAAATTGCAAATCTTGACTCTAGCGAAGCAAATGTATCCCGGGCAGACTGACTTCTTTTTAAATCAGTACGAAGAGGCTGTAAAAAGACCTTTTTACATGTTATCTTCTGATTGATCTGAAAACTACTACCCAAGATAATTGTCGGTTGCGAACAAACGTCCTGCCCAGTGAAGAAGGCTTTAACCAAGCAGGTTTTCAAGAAAATATTCCTCAAGAGCTTCTAAAATATCTGAAGCAGCAAACTCTTTCGCCTGTCCCGCTTCTTCCAGCTATACAAGAAATACAAGGCAACATGGATGACGTGCTTTCTCGAAACGATCTTCGGGACGATGAAAAAGCTAAACGATACCTTCAGTTGCAAAACAGATACCTGGCTTTTAAAGAACAATTAAATACAGGAACACGACCGGAAGAAATAATCAGCACTATTCCAGACTTAACATCAAGGACACAAGATTCTTCGACCGCAACGACAGCATTCTCGACTCCTCTCAACCCCTTTAATGTAACACCTGAATTAACACAAGCGGCTATCTCTCAAAAACCTGACAAAGAAAGCCTCACCCCTCCACCACCCTTAAATCCTGCTTTCCTGACCTCCCTTCCACAGTAGAAACCCCATCACAACAAGGCCCGAAGCGCAAGAGGCGTCGGATTCAATTTCTTAATTATTTGGATGATCATAAACCTCATGGCAAACAGCTGAAGAAACGTCGGCATAAGAAATTCAAACCTTACAAGTACTCCATGGGCGAAGATGAAGATTAATTAATTTCCATTCCTTTCAAATCGCTGTGTATTGGTTTTCAATAAAGTTTTTTAAAACGGTATCTCTCTTGTGTTTTTATTGTTAGCAATTATGAGTCGCGTGTTTTAATTGATCCTTGTTAAGTTATTTGTTTTATAATAATACGTCAAGGTTGCTCCCTTGAGGTTTTTCCTGTAGAGCTAATTTGTATTCAACTTTGGGCTTGTGAACTCGCATAATTAGCTGATTAACCGTGCGTGAAAATGACAAGACTTCAATAGTTTTTCATTTCCTCGAGATAGAAAGGAGAAAACAGTTCTGTAATAGTCAGACAAGGTTACAGCTCGATTCGACTTGCATGTTTGGAGTAATGTTTTAAAAATATTGGTGATAGTAAGACTTTTTCCTTAGCAAAGCGATTGCGAGAAGGAAATACTGAAGGGAAAGCACGCTTTTATGTTAAACACATAATAGATTGTTTACTATCCAATCAGGATTAAAAGAGCCCGGGCAAGTCTAGGCAAGCCTGTTGTTCCTATTGTAGTGGAGTGACGCTCATTAGTAAACCTATCCACTTCATTATATATGGAGGAAGACACTTAATTAGTATGCAGGAAAACCAAATTAGTATGCGGGAAGGCAGTGAGCAGGCTTTTATGCCTTTTAAACAATAAAAAAATATGACAACCAACCAGAATGCTTCGTCAAACGAGACAGCCAATGAGCGTCTTTCTAATTCCGGTCAACCAATCAAAACAACTATGACATCATAGTACCCCGGAATACATATGACATCATCCTCCAAAAATAACTAACCTGTCAAACCGGTTATACCAACCATGACCGCCACAAGATAAAAATAGAACATGACATCATTGATAAACCCGTCAAACTGGATATACTTAATGAGATTCCACCGCAAGTTAATGAGATTCCTGCGCATTTTATTCATGAGATCAAGACAATAGCCTATGACGTCAGCGATGTTAATTTATTCCCCCCCCCACCTTAATGAGATTCCCCCCCAAAAAAAACCGGAGTAAAACATCCCTCCTATACTACTGACATACCCACAGTATATAACGTTTATTCTCTGCACGCCTTAAAATTTACGCATCTCTGGCCAAAAGGTTTAGTACCCGACATATTTTGCGACACCTTTCTTTACCCTACAATTCTAGATATGCAACCAATGAAAACTTATATAAACCCCGACTAAGAACGAATACTGGCAAGCAGATGATTTCATTTAAGGTAATCGATCTTTGGAAAAGCATTCCACAATACCTTAAAGAATTGAATGAGTACAGTTTTTTTAAAAAAAAATCAAACATCACCTACTGTCGGAGTGTCCGAGCAATACTTGTCGTAACCTAACACTTCCTAGTTCTGCCTAAACTCACTTCTTTTAAAACTTGTCCGTGTTACTTCCTTAAAAAATAGATCTTTCGTATTTTGCTGCAATTGTTATTAATTGTTCTTTTATTTTCTATTATTATGTTATTATTTATTTATTTAAGTTTGCTTTTTCTGGTTCATCGCCTATATTTATTTTAAACGTAAGTAGTATTATGGTGGCCAACTAGAAAACCTAATGGTTCACTTGGCCATCATCCTCAAACTTTTATATTTATTCTATAGCAAGATTTCCCTGTAAACATCAATCTATAAAGTCTGTAACCTAGCATTAGTCAACATATTGAGGGAAAAAAGGGGGATTAGAGCTTATCAAAAATGACGAGATATTTTGAACGAATAATAATGAAGTTTCAACAAATACTTTATTTGCAAGAATTAGCTGATACCAATATTTACATGTAGTAATGATGAAACTACATTATGGTTTATTACCTATTCGTGACACACAAGACGGAAGCGAGACTGTTTTTAGTGGTAAATGAAACTATTGAGTTGTTGTGTAGACCCTGGCCTCAACTTAAAGTAGCTGCAGCAGTACATGCTGAAAGTAATGTGTTCGCAGTGGGGTTGACAGTGGCAGTGGGATGAATTTGTTTTCAATAAGGGGTTGCTAACAGATGAAGTAATCTAAATTGAGCATTCCAATAGACATTCACTACTTAATCTGTACTTACAAATCTAAGACAGCAAAATTTGAAAACTTCAAGTAACTGTCCCTCGTACCCTTAATTCCCTCGCGTAGAGATGTATCGTTTTTTTCCCCACTGTATTGGAGAGCGCGCTAGGTGGTATTCAGAAATTCTGGAAACACGTCGTTGGCCGGTCAGCTCCAAAACCACCCTCTCCTGATAGCTACACTTACATGAAATTTCTAAGTCTCTTCTAAATTCTGCTCTTCTAATCTTATTCTAAGTCTAAGTCCCTTCAATTATATTTAGAATAAAAAAGGAGATTGAATGTGGCATAAGCGGGATTCGAACCCGCGGTCCTAGAAACCGAAACCCACCACCTACACCACTGCACCACTGCACCACAGTGGATTCGACTGCAAGTTATGTTTTCGTTTTACATATTTATAGTGACAAACCTAACAGTAAATGAAAGATAACCATTTCGAGGCAGTGCTTAGTCCTAATCACTATTATCAGTGCTAAACCCTCATCACTATGTTTAGTGCGTAACCCCAATCACTCTAACGTTTTTCGCGAAATTTTACCGGGATTTTGAATTGTCATAACCTAAGAGTACACAAATAAAGAGATTACGTATTGAACGTTAGAAGACTTATTTCACAGATTTAGTACGAACTATTGCTATTATAATACAGTATTGCATTTTTTTATGGTGTAGATCCCAGTCATGTGGGCTTGAGTTCTCCTACTCAACATCGAGAAGTGGAGGTAAGTTTACACCCCAACTTTACAGTCTGTATTAACAGTCAGAGCCAACTCCGATGTTAAATTTATGCAGGGGAAACTGAGTGTGATTTAGTCAAACAGGCCAGAGATAAGAGCAGAAAATCATTACACAACTTGCACCTTATTAAGTTATTTACTAAAAAAGTATCTTGAATTTGGTTCTTTTTAACTCGTGGATTACGCGTAGCGTAAGGAGCGAGTAATTGTGGGCACTGCGATATGCAAATGTGTCACTGGGGTGTAGACATACTTCGTAATTAGTCGGCTTTCACGAGAACGCCCGATATCGAAACGACAACTGTCGTAGATCGATCGTTCCCGTTCTGCGATCAACAAGTGCTGAGCCTGCATTGTGCCCAGAGCTTTTCATGTTATTGGCGATAAGTTGCCTTCATGTGGACTTTGAATATTTCAAGTTAACACTATGGCCGACTTTGAGACAGAAAGTTGTGAACTTTTGAAGCTTTTTGACTCGTCCAGGCGATAAACATGACGAACAGATCAGCCATTGCTCTGTGACTCCCCAAGCTGGGCCAAGCTCACGATTTTTTAACTTTTCTCACGACAAGACTCCCAATCACATGATTTTTAGGGAAATATCATTCTGAAATGAAATGTTTCTTTGTTGAATAAAAACGGAAATGTTTACTGTTGCTGAATCGTAATTGATTCTCCTCATGTAAACGCAGAGAATTGCAAGCTGTACAACGCCGTCAGCAAGAGACTTCGCGACAGTTTTGCGAGACACTTAATATCGTTTTGTCGGCCATATGTTTTTCAAATGCGACGAAATGAGTTAAAGTACGGCTTTTACCGTAAAAACCATGCTTGCTTTCCTCGAATATATCTTTCAATTCTTCATAAATAAAGCTCTACCAGCTTCAAACAGCGTCCACCGGCAGACTTTCATGAACAAAAATGTTGTTAATTAATTTAATGCCAATGTTTAACGTTATTTGTCGTGGCGCAATAGATAACGCGTTGACCTTACACGTCAATGGTCTGGTGTTCGACTCCCGCCGGAGGAAACTTAAACATATTTTCATTTTTTGCCAGACTTAAATTATACCGGTAGACTAATTGCCAGTTCAAGATCAGCTTTCATTTCTAAAATGATTAATCCACGAGTTTGCCATAGGCACCCCTTTGATTTACATGTGTAGTCAAATGCTGATTTTTCAAACAACCTTGGGAAGAGCAAATTGGTTCAAATTATTGGGAGGTTTGAAAAATTGGGTGTAAAGTTGCATTGTTCGCCCTAGCCTGTTCCAGGCTCTCGGGTAGTGGGGAAGACGCGAAAGTAAAAGGCACGCGAAAAGTTGGCGAGGCGAAAAAGAGGAAAAGGAAGGGAGAGAGAGCCTGCTCTCCCCAGTTTCCTCCCGTTTTATTCTCGTCTTCGCGCTTTCTCAATTCAGCGGGCCCAACTATCTCGGAGCCTGGAACAGGCTATGTTCTCAGTTCGCCCACGAGCGCAAACGTATTTCCGGTCATCGCCTCTCTCCACCCGAGAGAAGCGACGACCGGAAATACGTCTTCCTTCGCAGGCTTCGAGAAACCGGGATTCTACTGCATGTAAGACTTCAGATATTTCTTTCTCTGCACGTTTTGCAGGTTTGTTAAAAGCAGGGGTCCGACTGAGAGCTTCCTTTATGAATGAATTAATTCACTAGAAGACTTGGTCTTGTAGATGATAGTAGTAAACTGTAAAATATTCTCACTGAGATACTTCAGCAAGTTTCCTTAGTACTATAGTTAGTTCCCTCTTCAAAGTTGATTGGCTGATTTTACTTATCTATTACTCTAGCCTCATCAAGTGGATACCTCAGTAAACAGTCAACGGTTTATGGAGGTGTATATCTATATGTATATATTTATATAATATGTGCATTAATTTATTACCACTTATGAGATCTTAAGAGTCAAGTGCTTTACCGTTAAGAAAAACAATATCCAATACCCAGCCATTCAGATGCCCAACAGTAAAGCACCACAAAGCCAACTGTGTACCCACTGGAAATTCATTAAGTTCACAAAAAGCATATTTTTGAAAGATGATTTCAGAAGAAGCGGCTAGAGAAAGATATATAACAATTATTCACCGAAGTGGAGGTGGCTAGTATTGGATATTTACCGACGCCGCGAAGCGGCGAGGTAAATATACAATACTAGCCACCGACACTGAGGTGAATAATTGTTTTAGTATATACTAAAACAGTGAGATAATTGAGCACAATAATGATGATTTTTAACTCATTTACTGTTGCCAACGATTACAATTTTGGCGCGCGATGGCCGAACGGCCGCGGTCGTCGCTTTTTCTTAGCGACAAACAAAACTTTTAAAGGCGTTTGTTTAGCTCTTGCGGGGAAGTTTCTTCAAAAGGAGTTGTGAATTCTGTTTGTATTTAAAATAGTTCTCTAAAAAAGATTATTAAATTTAGTTTTAAGCTTATTTATGTACAAGTCAACTAAATAAAGCAACGCAAGACTTAAGCTTAATTTGCATTTGTAAACAAAAAACTTTTTCAGCGGTTTTATCGATAACTATTCAAGTCAAAAAGACAAAGCTTTACCTGTTAAAACTTCCAAACCGAACTTCGTCACCTTCTTCATGTATTTCGGAAATAGCTTGCTTGATTAGTTGTGAAATTTCTTAGTTTGTTACGGCAGCAAACCGTGAAAGCATTTTGCTCGCAACCTACTCGAGTTTGGCGTCGCTCGCTCGGAGGAACTGGAGGTGAATCAGTGAATAGTGCAGGATATTCACTGATTGAGTAGCCAATCAGAGCGCGCGAAAAACACTATCCACTGTTTTAGTATATACTAAAGAGAAATATTGTCTGAGGGCCTTCTTGTCTTCAGTTTTACAGAGGGTGTGGGAAGTCTGCAATAATCCCTAACAGCTGGTAAAATAACAACAAACACACTGTCGTACAGAACACAGTTTGACGTTGCTCCTGGAAATTATTGTGCGTGCTAGGTTGGGCTGATTTCCAAAGTTAACTGTGGCCAGTGAGAAGACAGTTTGTGAATGCAATATACAGTAATTAAATTAATGCTAGCATTGAGAAATTGATTTCATCTTATTACTTGCAGAGTACCATCAGTGAAAGGGAAGATCTTTTAAAGGAGAAAATTAACGGGGGTTCAGCAGATGTCAAAATTAAACAGGTTGGTAGGTTACCGTCATGGAGATCTCATCAATCTGTTAGTTAAGTTCAGGATACAAGGACTGTTCAAAGACAAACTATGTCCATGCCTTCCTTCCCCCTGCCCTCCCCTTCCCCATCACAAAAGTCATGCCAAAAAAAAAAACAAACAAACTACTGTTATGTAAACTACTTTTGCCATATTATCGCGTTCACGATAGGCTGGACTGATCATTAGTATTATTTGTAATTTTGGGCGTTTTATGCCGTGTTTGCATTCCTGTCAGTTCTGAAAGAAAACTTTTATTGAACTTGATTTTTTTCGTGTTAAGCTTACGTTTAGGACACAATTGACACGAGTTTGTGGCCGCTTGAGGTTGGTTCAGGGATCATTGATAGGTTAAAAATTGTGTAATATTTTGTTGTTTCAGTTACCTGATGATTCATCATCCTCTGAGGCGTCATCAACAGTAACAAATACAGCTGATGTTCCTGCTGTTAGTTTTTGGCGAGCTGTTCTTATACCTGTGAGTAACAGAATTTGTTAATTGCCTTGTTCATCTATTCGTGAGAAGCTACTTTGACCATCATGTGGCGTTAAGGTGAATATTGCTGGCAAGGCGTAGGCCTGGTTCTCAAAAATCCTGGTAACTTTTCGGACCCTGGCGGAAATCAAAATCATATCCAAATAAAGATGTAAAGAAAAAAACGAAAATACCAGTCCATTTTCTTTTGTTAACTGTTGGTTTGTCATATTATTTGCAAATCTATTGCATCCTCCTCTATCTTGAAGATTAACAACAACAGTTTTCCGGGACCATAACGGGTTCCTGGTATACACTTCATTTACTTAAAGTATACTCTGTCATATGTTTCTTGCAACATATTCATCATTATGTGTCTATATCTGCTCGGTTTAGTTGAATCTCTTCACTGTTGTAAAATTATTTCATCAACTTCTTTACTTACCTATTATTTTTGAATGTTAAGTTGTTGTTTTTTTTTTTCTCCACAGGGAGTAATAGAGTACTCACTATGTTTGTTCTTTGCTAAACTGGTCAGCTACACTTTTCTCTTTTGGCTTCCATTTTATATTCAAAACACAAGTAAGGACCTCTTTTAAGTATCCTTAAGTCCCGAAAGTAACGATGCCCCGTTTAATAGCTACCTCGGGATTGTTTTTTCTATTCTTTTTTTCTTTGTTATTGGTTAGAAGTTAAGAATACAGTTGAAATGCTAGTAACGGATTGAAAAACTGCAAATGCATGATTTGGACGCAAATAATGGGACACTTACTGTGAAGTTCTATTAAGTGAACAAGTTATCTGTGCTTGGATACCTAGAGCTTATGAGAGTAAATTGTGTTCTAAACTTTATTTGTCCCGGCGATATTATTTGTACATTGAGTAAAAGTTAACATTTTTTATACTCCTGAAGGAAACGACCCCAAAAGACTGATAATTTTTAAACTCTCGTACTCTTAAAGTTGTCCTGTTCACAGTGCATCCTCCAACACGTCAGCTCACTGAAACAATAATTTGACCCTTTGAACCTCATGATGGGACATTCTTACGATATGCTGTAAACTTTCATTGCGACATTGTAGATAATTTTTGAAACATTTGTTCATTTAATTATCCTTCAGCAAGTACTTTGATTTCTTGCTTTACTGCCAGGCCAATTCTGTGCGTAATAAAAGAAAGACAAAATGCTCAGCTTATAACAGAGTACAGGCCCTCTATAGAAAATGATGTTTGAGCTTGCTTTTGCTTCTTTGATGTGTAGGAATTGGTGGTAAAGTTTATGGAGCAACAACTGCAGCCGATTTATCCACACTGTTCGATGTAGGAGGGATTATAGGTAAAGTGAACCATGCCTAACTTAAACCTTTGTGCTGTTTTGAGTTTCAACTATGTTTCCTCTCTTATGGACTTTAATACACCAATTCTGGTGTAATGGCTTGGCTTGTCTGTCTCTTTTAAACGGACTGAAAACTGAAACATTGCTTAACTGGTTTCTTCTGGACGAACGGTCAATTGATGTCAAAAAGAAGCGGTTTTAAAAGTATCCGGATTAGTGTGGACGGTGCCTAAGTGGGTGAGTCCATCCGGGTGAGTCGTTGTGGTCCTGAATAGGACTGTTGTGGATAGTAAGTGATGTGTTCCCACATCTCCCTCCTCAGACAGGCTTGCCACGGTCAAGGAAAAGTCAGGGAAAAACGAACATTTTTTCAAGCTCAGGGAAAAGTCAGGGAATTTTTAAAAAAGTCAGGGAAAATCTTTAATATGGTCAAAGTCAGTGAAAAGTCAGGGAATTCTCTTTTCCTGCCTATAGTTCATAAGTTTTCTTCAAGACTTTGAAATGCATTTTCTTTCGGAAAGGTGAAAAGTATGCTGTAAGGCAAGCAAAGCGATCAATTTGACACTCTACGCCTGACATATGTAGTAGTTGTGGTCAGTGATTTTGGTTCTGAATGTTTTCTTCCAAATTCCTTCTTCCTCTTGAAAATCAAGAGAAAAATATCGATGGCCTGCAGAAAAAGCTAAAGCGAATGCAAACATCGATTGTTTCTCATTAATAAAAGGTCAGTGAAAAGTCAGGGAATTGATGAGTGATGATGAGTGGCAACCATGTCAGAGTCAAAGTGAGTTGTATCTGAGAAGGCTGGTGTGTTTTCAAATGCTAGTATCAATAAGGAATTTTGAGAGCTTCAGTTGAATATATGTAGTCCTCGGAGCGACGTTTGCACGTCCATTCCCTCCCACGACAGTCAAAGAAGAGTTCTCATAGCTGTTGTTTCACTTGTTTTTCAGGGGGAATCTTTGCAGGATTTGTTTCAGACAAAACGAAGTGCAGTGGGATCACGGTGGTTTTCATGTTAATTCTAGCAGCTCCAATGGTTAGTCAATTGCACAATTGTACCCGCGAACGTGTCAAGGAAAATTTTCTCTTTGATTTTCTGGTTGCCATTGTTACGAGGCGAGCCAAAGGCGAGTTTCTGGCGCGAAAGACTTTGCTGTTACGGCTCTTGCAAGAACACGCCGAACCATTCTTATTACCTTTCTCCGGCGTTTTGCTACGTTGAATTGGCTAAACACCAGGCGACGCTAAATCAAATTTATTGTTGCGGAATTTCATAAAGTAATGTAAATTTGATTGTTTGTTTTTTCTCCAGCTGTTTATTTACAGATTCTTGGCTAATTCCAGTCTCCAAACCAATATATGTAAGTATAAATCTCCCCGATTTTGTTTGAGGGCAGGGGTCGGCTGTACACAGGCTAAATAATTATGCCCTTTATTGACATACACTGGTGACGAAAAGTCTTAAAAAGTCTTTGGTCTTATAAAACTTTTTTGGCCTGTATCAGTTTCGTAACTTCCTTCCAGGGGATCTCGCTGTCCCGAAGAGTCGATTTTTCCCTTTTTAACTCAGCTTTGAGCATTCTTATATGTAACTAGTGATCATAGCTCGAGCTAAACTAAGTACATACTTCAGCAATAACCTGCGTAGCTGGCGGTAGAGGAAACGTCATTCACGGCCAGACACCTCATAAACGAGCGATGGAGTCGCAGGAGAAGGAAACGAGTATCCTTTGTTTTCTTCTCTGCGCTCTAGCGTAACCGACAGCCTCTCAGGCAAAGGAAAAACAGTGCAGCTTTGTCCGCGAAAGTCATAAATTTACCATTCGTCAACCTAACTTGCCACTTTGTTCACAACAGAAATTTGCTGGTTTCGATACTGAATATCTATAATGAGTAACTTTTAACTTCCCTATCTAAATAAACTTGATCTTTATTACCGTTCATGAATGCGGGCGTTTAATGGATGAGAGGCGTTAATTCTCATAGCTGTAACAAGCTCAACAAAAATAATAAGCTTTCAGCGAAAGTATCAAAGGAGTTTATAAATACTGAGCGGAATATCCAGTCCATCAGTTGATCCGTTTAGGCCGTTAAGAGACCCATATCGCTCTTTCAGATCTCAACTTCGATGTCAGAATCCACGTTCAGGGTCTTTTTGTTATCACACTTACTCTGAACTTGACATTGGACAAGATACAATGCGAAAACCCTTGTTAATCAAGCAAGAAACTGAATAAGTTAAATGCTGTTGCGCCTTTTTGCTAATTTCTAGTATTTTGGAGCGTCTGTTAGACAGGGGGCGTTAAATAAAGTAACATCGTAGAAGGGGGCGTTTAATAGACGAGGCTTTTATTTGAGAGGGGGTGTCAATTACATCATTTATGGTATGTCCCTCTGTAAACGTCCAACTCGGCTGGTAAGAGGTATATCTCCGCCTTTTGACCATTTCTAAACCCCTTATCAGCGCTCGAGAAAAAAAACGTGAGTTCTAGCTGGTCCTTTAGGAAAGCATCTCTCACGTTTTGCTGGGCCAGGCCAGTTCTTGCTCGTCTTAGCTTATGATTTTGTTAGAGGATGACTTGGCTGGACGATCCTGGGCCCTTTTCCATCGTGCTAGTAAGCTTTAAAAGTTTCTTGCCCACTCGTTCCGAACGACCCCTGTTTTGTAATAGGCCTAATGTGATAAGTGGGCTTAGTTGGGCTTATAAGATGCCAGTTGCTCACTACAACAATCCACCTCTGGTTTCAGTTTTAATGATTGCTACCGGGTTGTTTGTAAATGGACCTTATGCTTTGATCACCACGGCAGTTTCAGCAAATCTGGTAAGTTATGTAGTCGTCACTTCAGCGGCCTATGACTTATCTATAGTTATTAAAACTTGATGAATTGTTTACAGGGAACGCATCCATGTCTCCATGGCAACACGAAAGCAATGGCAACCGTAACAGCTATTATTGATGGTACCGGCTCCATGGGTAAGGAACAATAACAAAACAAAGGTCATTCGTGTAGTGCCACGAAAGATTACCAAATTATGTGCGCTCATATGTCTTGAAATCATGATCCTCATACGTCCATTTGAAAGGGTATATCAAACACTCAAGAGCATCTTTTATCCCGATAAATCCATGTTGCTTAAAAATAAACACTCGACTTAGACTGGCTCCTCGGTGCCGGGATCCGGGTAGTAGTTAAAATACTCCTTCTCTTGCTTTCTTTATGTTGGTTTGTTACCTGAGTGAAGAGAACGTGTTACTTGTTACAGTACGAGAATTAAAGTAGGCTTGAATAATTTAAACTGAGCAAAGTCTTTTTCAAACTGCGAATCAAAACCATATTCAACACTAAAATTTTCATCACAATGATACAAGGAAAAAAAATGGAAAAAGAACTAACAAATGATATAAAGTTGCGTTTACGGGATTATTTTACCAACGTGTTTATGCTTGAAAATAAAAGCAACAGATATAAATGTGTAATAGGTATAATAGGGGTAAAAACTTAAGGAGAAATTAGCACAATTAATAATGATTTCATAGGTTAATGATTTATGAATGCAGCGTATTGACACATATATACCCACATACACCTAGTCGTAAAAGGTAAATAAATGAATACATAATTAGATAAAACTATTTGGCGTTTAACCTTCAAATATACAAGGGCCGCCGCCTTTTCACTTTCTTTCAATATTTTAATTTTATTTCGTGTAATAATCTTCGCTCAGGGGCTGTTTTTTGTCTTTTCTTTTCTCCTGGGACTGACCAGTTCCAAAGCTCTATAAGACTTCTATAAAATCATCCAGATCGTAGCGACTGCGTATGTCTGAGTCTTTCTCATGCAAGTAGTTCTGGGGCGTTACGGAACTATCCGGAGGATTGGAGTGCTCCCAAAATCGCCTGGAGTCTATATAAAGCGCTTTTTCCGTATGATAGTTCCGGATCGTGTCAATCATCGATCCACCAACTCCGACCCCACTTATACCCTACTTTTTATTTAACAATTTGTCGAATCACAAGATAGGAAATACACAGAGGTTGCTGCAACCGCAAATGATATATCTGAAGTTGCCAGTGCCTCAAAATTTTATGATGTTCTTATCTATTATAGGCGCTGCACTTGGTCCACTACTAACTGGGATAATATCACCTACGGTATGTCAGCCCATGTGTACTCATTCGTCTTCAGGCATATCCTCTTTACAATAAATACATAAATAATTACAACGTAGGAAGGGTTAACCTACACGTCAAACAAGGGACAGCTCTTCCTGCATTCACACTCATATCACATCACCTTTATTTAACTTCGGATTTACAGTGTAGCTGAAGCTCTTGTATTGATGTCATGTCTTGACTATATCTACACCTAATCTATTCAAATCATCAAGAGTTCTAAAAACTACACTGAGCGATCATTGGCCAATCGTTGGTAATATGAATTACCGAACGCCTTGTCTAAAAAAGCACCGAATAATGGAGACGCGCTCGTGGAATGACAACATTATTAACGCTTTCGTGTCTGAACTTCAACAACCACCATGGACCGTTATCGATTCTTTTACTGATGTTAACGACCTGTTCTGCTCGGGGGTCGCTGTTTACGAATTTGCTAGACAAGCTCCGAAACCAAGTGATCCCAAGTTACTAATATGAAAAGGAAAGCAAGAAGGAATTACTTCTTAAGCCACCACTTTCTGTGCGGAAAGTTTCCTACCGAAAATTGCAATCACTCAACGTAGTCTCCTTGAATGAGGACTTGGCTACTTCTGAGTTGTGCCAGAATCCATCTGATGATTTACAGGAACTTGTTTCATCTTATAACAATACCCTCATGACTGATTTGGACAAGCACGCGCCGTTAATGACAAGAACAATTGTTCAGAGACCTCGTGTTCCATGGTTCAGTCAGGAGATCAGGGAGGCGAAGCGACAACGAAGGAAGGCTGAAAAGAGGTGGAGGAATTCTCGATTGGACTCCGATCTTGCTGTTTTCAAAGCAAAACGTAATTTTACTACGCGTCTTATGAACAAGGCTCGGAGGGAATTTTACAGTAACTTTATAGACGAAAATGGCGGTGATCAAAAGAAACTATTTCGTGCAAGTCAGCGCTTATTTAACGGCACAGTTGATGATGGTCTCCCACCTAATGTGGACAGTAGAACTTTCTCTAACGACTTGGGAAAATACTTTGTTCAGAAGATAGATACCATCCGCACGCAGCTTGACACCGATCAGCAGACTGATTCATTTCTAGAAGATGACACTCTGTCTGCTGCTCAGCAGACTGATTCACTTCCAGAAGATGACACTCCGTCTGCTGTTCTTTATTAGACTGATTCACTTCCAGTAGAGGACACTCTGTCTACTGTTCTTGATGAGACTGTGCCATCATTCCCTACTTTTACGATGCTATCACCTCGACATGTTAAACAGCTTATCCAGAACTTCTCCTTTGAATCCTGCCCTCTTGACCCTATGCCATCCACACTGGTTAGCAAATGTGAAGATCTCTTCCCAGATCCCACAAAATCGTTAACAACTCATTGCAGTCCGGACGTTTTCCTGAAATTTGGAAAGAGGCTTTGGTTTTTCCGCTGTTAAAGAAACCCGGTCTCGATATCATCTTTAAGAACTTCCGTCCCATGAGCAACTTGTCTTTTGTGTCTAAACTCATTGAAATGGCTGCTTTCAATCACATTCATGGTCACCTGGTTAGTATTAACTTATACCCAGTTGCGCAGTCAGCTTATAGAAGAAATCACAGCACTGAAACGGCTCTTCTGAAAGTAGTAAACGATATTCTGTTAAATATGAACAAGCAGCACGTTACTATCCTTGTTTTGCTTGATCTCAGTGCTGCTTTCTATAATCTATAATTTCTATGGTTTCGATCTTATTTGTTAGGCCGTTCCCAGCGAGTCTCTGTTCGGGAAGCTGTATCTGATAAGTTTGACGTGCGGTATGGTGTTCCTCAAGGCTCGTGCCTTGGCCCACTTCTCTTTACAGTTAATTCAAGCGCAGTGTTTGATGTCGTCATTGTTATGTCGATGACTCTCAGTTAAACATCTTCTTTAGTCCCAAGGCGCACTCTGGCCGGGGTGATGCAGTTGCTTCTATATAGCATTGCATTCAAGACATCAGGCAGTGGATCTCTCAAGACAAGTTGCTCATGAATGATGTCAAAACAGAACTTCTTTTGATTGGCACCAGACAGCAACTCGCTAAAATCACAATTGATGGCATAACTGTTGGACACTCTGTCATTGCTCCACAATCTCCCTTCGGAATCTAGGTGTGTGGTTAGATTCTGACCTATCAATTGGTGATCACATCACGAAAACAAGCTCTGCAGCATTCTATTATTTGTACAATACAGGAGGATAAGGAAATATCTTAGCAAAGAATGTACTGAAACTCTGATACATGCCTTTATTTCTAGCCGCTTTGACTATTGTAATAGCCTGTTATATGGCTTACCTGCGTATCAGATTCAGAAACTGCAAAGAGCGCAGAACTCGGCTGCACGCCTTGTGCTGCAAGACAGTAAATTTTGTCATATTACACCATTGCTAAGAGCTCTACACTGGTTACCCGTAGCAAATCGAATAGTTTGTAAAATTTTATTGTTGACTTTTAAGGCCACTCATAAACTCGCTCCAGCTTACATTTCCGAACTTGTATCTCTGAAAGACAATGAGGGTAGGTACTATCTTAGATCAAATTACGGCAAACTTCTTAACATTCCATCATGCAAGTCTCTTTCCACGCTTGGTGATGGATCTTTTTATATGGCTGCCCCTAAATTATGGAGCGATCTTCCCCTTTTTATTAGAAATATATCTTCAATTAATGCTATTGAGAAGGCTCTTAAAACTCATTTATTTCAGAAGGTGTTTCCCAGCTAATTTATTGTTTTTATTCTTTTTATAAGGAAGGATTTGTAAATAGGATTTTAAAGAATAATTAGTGATTGTTTTTGGAATTTTAAACTTCGTATTTTTAATTGGAATATGTACTAGGATTCTAGCATTTTGTTGAGTCATTGTAATGCGCAGATGAAAATTTCTTTCCCTGGATTGATATTTGCGCAATACCAATCAATAAATATTATTATCATAATATAAAACGTTATACACAATCGAAGCGTCTGAAGCTACTGGTTCTGACCGGATTCCCGCAAAAGCATTAAGGATCGCTGCACCCCACATTAGCGACGTCGTCACTCATTTGTTCAATGAGTCTTTTAATCAAGGGATATATCCGACCTCCAGGAAAACCGCTTAAGTAACTCCCGTGTTTAAGGGTGGGAAGAGATCAGAGAGCGACAACTATAGACCTTCCTCAGTCCTGCCCTGCATCTCTAAAATCCACGAGTCTTACATGAATTTGGAGCTACAAGCTTTTCCCAAAGAATTAGATCTAATTCAACAGCACCAGTTTGCCCTAGTCAAAAACTCTCATACCATAACCAAGAGAGGATAAAGGGGACAGAGAAGGCATCCCCCATACACAGCCTATTCCATTGGTAATTCGTCTTGAGTTATTTTTAGAATCGGGATAAAGTTACCTCGCGCGCTGCGTGGATGTTTCGTGGAGGTTTCGCATGACTAAACGCCGTGCAAAACATGTCGGGCGAAACGCAATGAAAGCGTAAAGAGATCGAGAGCATTCCTGAATATTGAAGCGAAATGAGTCGACGCTCACCTGGGAAAAGGGAATCGCTGGACTCTTTGACAACCCGTGAAATCAGTTTAACTCGAAGTTATCGTAACCTCAGTGCTTTCATAAAATGAGAAATTTCGCCGGTCTATTGAAACCGGTCGTTTGTACAATAAAGCAATTAGGACGCCAAGTGTTATTTTTGTTGAATAATAAAAGGCTAATAAAACAATATATATCCAACCAGAAATTGCTCTCTTCAAACTGTAAAATTAATTATAAATGATCCGGAGAGAATATTCAGTGTTAAGGATTTCCCTGCTGTACTGTTAGCTCTATACAAGAGAGGAAGGGCGATTCCTTTTTAATTTCCGTTTCGCTGACACAGCTTTAGCAGAAATCTCTCCGTAGTCGTTTTCGTCGACAAAACGAATAGCAATATCGCTCTGCGCGTCTTCCGCCATTTTGTTATGCGTTAATTCGTGAAGGACGCGTGCCTCTGAGCGTGGGTCATCCACGCGGAACACATTCGCGCTATGTGATTGGCTGTTGTCTAATCCCCCTTGAGATCTGTGGTGTTAAAAATAACTCGAGACGAATTACCTATGGAATAGGGTGTGTATGGGGGATGCCTTCTCTGTCCCCTTTATCCTCTCTTGACCATAGCTGTATTAATCAGAACAGTCGACTCATGGAAACTGGCTATCGACAAAGGGGAAAGGGTTATATGTACTTTTCTTGACCTTCGAAAAGCATTTGACGCGATCGATCTCACTACTCTTCTGGACCCTTAGGCCAGTATCTCTTAAATTGCGATTCCTACAAGTCCCTTATGTCGCCGCACAGTCTGGAGGGCACGATTCCGACAGGACCTTATCACTTAGATTGTGATTCCTGCAGGTCCCAGATCTCCCATAGCCTGCGTAGCAAACGTTTCCGTTTTTTCCGGAGCAAAGAAAGACTTCGGTTTTGACTGCCCGAGAAATAGAACGAGAACCAAAAGATGAAAAGAGAGGAAGAAGGGGGGGGGGGGGGGGGGGAGAAAGGAAACGCCTGCAGAGAAACCCCCGCTTCCTTACCTTTCTTCCCTACCCCCTCCCTGCTCTTTTACTCGCGTCATTTTTCGAGCGGTGTTTGACTCCGAAACCGCACGGAAACGCTTGCTACGCAGGATAGATCTCCCAATTCCCACCGGCTTTGTAGTAATCTGTGTAATCCGAGATTCCGACAGGCCCTTGTGGGTAAAATGCTAATTCCGAAACCCTTAAAGTTTATTGTGGTTAAAATATCAGATTTGGACAGGATGCTTCTGGATATTATTCAATTATGCCTTCCATAGGGGGGACGGGGAGTGCGGATAAAAAATGGCATGTCCCATTGCGTGATTGCGATCAAGTTGATTCTGGAGTTTGATTATTGAATTACGATCGAAAGGAGTAAAGCAATTCTGTATCATGTAGACATTTCCAAACGATATTTCTTGGTTTGCCAGTTGAAAATCGTGTTTTACTTTTTGCATGAATTAAAGAAAAGGAGTAGTGGCGTCACTGGACGGCATTAACGGCCGGTCGAGTCAGACGTTACTGAGGGAGTAAAAACGACTAGAAGTAATCGTCTGAAATTCAGGCTACTCTTTGACATGTTTTTTTTTATTATTACTGCTGATCACCGGTTAATACCAGCTGGTCCTCTGTGCTCAGGTGATCGGTTTTTCTATCAGGATTAATAAAGATATTATTATTATTATTATTGTTATTATTATTATTATTACTATTGTTATTAATGTTCTATCGCAAAATTAAGCGAGAGGTTAAAACCGCCAGGACGGTTTGTACATAAACAAACATTAACCAAAAATACTTTTCCATGTCTCGTTTTTCCCTTTTGTATTTTTTTAACATGATTTCTTAACTAGCGTTCCTCCGACATTATCAGTTTTTAAAAGTGTTCACTTTAACTTGAACGTGGATTACTAACTCTTTTCATTCTTCACTACTGATCCCCGTCAGCTTCAGTTCTTCATTTTCGCACCCTCACCCCCTTTAACTAGTGGTCAGTAAATTCCCGCGGTTTTTATTTTCAGTCGCACGCTCGACGATTTTTAAAGCAAAAAAATAGAGGGTGTTTTACGGTAGTTTGTACTATCACAAGTCTTTTGGACGCTATTTTTGGTACCCAGCTAAACTGTTAGTCTCTTTTGATCAGTGAAAAGGTTGAGAACAATGGAATTTTTGTGTTCTTGTTTGTAGGGGTGGAACAATGTGTTTTATATGTTAATTACCGCTGACGTTTTAGCGGCCATAGTAAGTGTATGTCTTATATTTTCAATTCAGTGTCACGGCTTACAATAGCACGATAGTAAGTCCGACGGTTTTCTTATGCAGCTTTTGTGAGATCGTCTCTTGTGGTTAAACGCTATGTGTGTATTTTATTTTGGTGGGTTTTAAGTACTTTTGTAACAGTAAACATGGAAAAGAGGAAATAGTGTCTGGCATCAGTTAAGAATCACTGATCACTGAAGACATTACACGTTTCTGGGAAACTGCCCACATACCCCTCCCCTAAGCCAACATTAACACTTACCTCTCTTTTAGGGCAAAATGTTGGCTTAAGGGAGGGGCAGGTGGGCAGTTTCCTGGGAACGTTTTATGATCCGACATTATTACCTGCATATAAAATACGAATAAATGGTTTGATTTTTTTCTTGTTTAGCTCCTCATCAGGCAAGTGGTATTTGAAATAGAGAAAGTTTGCTGTCCACGCACCATGTGAGTATTGTGGCATTCTAATCTTAATTTTTTAGGCCCTTGGAGCATTTTAAAATCATTTTTCATGTGCCTGGGAGTGAAGGCAATAGATCAATACGGTGTATATCATTAGCATTAGCAACAAGACATCATCATAGAGTTATCATATGATGAAATTCATATCAAAAGAACCTTCTTACTACCTTTCTCTCAATTTTCTTCACAGAGTGCTCTCTCACTTACCTTATGTGGAATCTGGCATTCATTCGGACCACCCGGGACGAGAAAGCGAACAAGAGCCTCTACTACAAAACTAAGTAAACCTGCCACTAAACGTTGCTTACTCTCGATTGCGAAACAAACCCAGGAAGAGGACTATGTAGCCTCAGGTTACTAGATTGGATTAAGTAGTGATTTTGATGTGTTTAATTTCTCACCAGTGCCAGGCGTGGGAAATCATTTAGAGAATTAATTTAGGCCAGTCTGATCAAGTAACTGACCAAGAAAACGCTCTACATATACTTAGGGACTGTAGTTAACCAGATAATTTATAAGCGTCGACAAAGTACAACGTCTTAAGTTTGCTGTCTGAATTTTGTTAAGGACTTTTGCATAGCGACATCAAGCTTATTTTTGCAGTTGATATTTTGGGCCTAGAAGTTTAAATGGCAGCGGGCCATTGCAATGGCTTCGTCAATGCTTATATATTAGGATGTTATGTAACTGGTGGATTTCTGCCTTTTTCGACACCTGAGACCTGAAAGATAAGAAGGTTTGTCCGTGCTAGTTTTTACCAGGGGTTTTTTTTATTTTCAATCGAAAATGTGTAAATAGCCTAAAGAAAATATTCACACTGAAATTTTAACATCATAAGCTATTTAGTGGCCGCGTGCTCGGGCTATTTGTTTTATTTCCCCAGGGTGGTGGATTTATTAATACAGTGTAACTGTGTTTTAAATTTGGGAACAATTAAGAGAGGTCAAGTGTTTGATTTTTTTTGTTCCTTTTTCTAAAGATACATATAGGTGGGCGGAATTTTGAAAAAATTAGTATTTTTGTCAAATTTTTATTAAATCCATTATTGGGTTTAAAATCCATATATTTTTACTATTCTTAAACAGTAATAGGATCAAGAGGATTAACGAAATTATCTTTAAAAGGAGATTGAATTTAACTTTTTCGAGTGAGTGGCTAGAGTAGTGAAAAGAGGAATGAGTCGTTCCTCTTCTTTGTTACCCAATTGCACTGTCGAGCAGTGGAAAATTCACTTCATTCGTTAGGTTTTAAAAATGAAAATAAAGTCAGTTTAAAATGTCTTTTTGAGTCTGTCTTTCTCAAACATGGCGGCCTGTAAGATGTTGGTTACGTCCTCGTTTTCAATCTTGATGTCTATTGGTCTATTTCCGCTCTTATCTCGTATGTTGAGATCAGCATTTGCCTTTACTAACATCTTTGTAAACTTAATGTCGTTTCTTTGAACACACATGTGTAATGGCGTCTCGTGGGCCTCATCTGAAAAAGAAAGAAAACAATTCTGGAGGCGCTGCTGTTTTTATCGTTTGTTCTGTACATTAGTTCAAAGAGTAGCCAATAAATGTCCTTCCTTAATCCTGGCTCAATAGCGTAGTACGTATCCCTTTTTGTAGAACATTTTCAGAGTGGCATTGGGCTTATTTGTAGTATAAAAAATTGCTTAATCCAGGTTTTTTTTTTTTCACTCCAAAATAACAGGCGACGGAATTTTTGTAGTGTAGCAAATTTCAACAAAGTGACCGAAAACGGTTTTCTTCAATTGCAGTTATAAAAAGCGCATCCACTGTTGTCAAGTTGTAAGTAACAAATCCATCAAAAAACTGTCTCCTTGTGGCGAAGTTTTAGTCGTCTGCAATTCTCTTGGTCCTTAAAGAATCGAGAACTGTTTTAAAGCAACTTTGTAAGCTACAAGCGAACTTAGCAACTTTTGCTTTCCAGAGACATGAGCTTAACAAAGATGTCAAAATGCACAGAACTTTTGTCTTCTTTTTTTCAGTTGCTCACATCTAATTCTCTTAAGGTACTCTGAATTTGTACTGTTCGTCATGCAATTTTTCCACCTTCAACTCAGTTTAAATTGGCAATAAATTAAAACAGAACAGCAGTTATGAAATGTCGCCCCGCAGGAATAATACCGCTTCTTATGATGATTCTCTTCTCCTTCACTTCCCCTCGCCCTTTCTATTTTTCTTCGTTGATGTGATTGTCGCCTTTGTCAGTGTTAGACTCTAAGGGCTAGTTATTTAAACGGAATCTAATTTAGCACGTGTTCAACAAAACCGCGTTGAAAACCATTTTCCGAGTACTTAATGCTTTTATCGGAACACCATTTATCGTAAACAATTTCACTAAAGCATACTGCGTAGACTGGGAAAGTACCTATTTGCTCTTAAATTAACCCCTTAACAAAGAGATCTGGAGGCCTAAGTTAGATTTCGTTTAAATGACCCACCCAAAACTGAGTCTGCGGCCGGTTGATTTTTTCGTGAATGTTATCTACAGTTCCCCTTCCTCCCTTTTCCCTTTTTTACGCCTGCCCCCGGGAATTGGTTCTTGTTTTAACAAATAACTCGTTTTAGTGAGCAATATGATTATTGATGAGCTCATCCACAAGTTGCTAGCACAGTATGTAAGGGCTGAATGACACCTTCCTTCGTCGAGAAGATATTACTAGCGAAAAAATCTTCCGCCCCCCGAATACACATGGCAAGCAAGTGCTTATCCAAACCTGATATGGCGTTCACTTTAGCTCCACTCGCAATAAGTAACTTCCCGATTTCGTGTTTTCCACAACGAGAGGCGTGATGAAGAGGAGTATATCCTTTAAGAGACCTAGCTTCCACATCAGCGCCATATTTTAAAAGTAATTCCGTGGACTTTTCTTGCCCCATTCGTACGGCTAGATGCAGAGGTGTTAAGCTTCGTTCACCAGCGTGTATTTCCGCGTTTGCTTGTCTTCTAAGAAGCACTTTTAGCACCTTATTTTGTCCCGCCTCTGCAGCATAGTGCAATAAAGTGCGCTGTGGTTGCTTATATTTGCAATTGAGGTCCACTCCGTGTTTTATAAGTTCTTTTAAGTAGGAAGAGTGGCCACAGAACACACTGAAGTACGCAGAAGATAGTCCGTCACGCGTCTGTGCGTTGATGTCAGCTCCTAGATAACAACATTTTGTAAATCAGGTACAGCTATGTTCACAATGTATCGATTCCAAAGAGGATGCTTCATTTGACTCACACCAAAGGGATGATCTTCTAGATGAGTGAGAGGGGCTCCGGGTATACTACCCCTGACTGAGAAATGCGATTTCCTTCATTTTGGGCCCCAAGTACTTGTTCAAGCCACGAACTTAACGCACACAAACTACTTGTTTATTAAACATAAGATCTATTTTATGAATAGTTAATTTTCTTCATCTCTTCAACTTCAGAAAAGTGCTGATGTCCTCCATTTGCCAGCGTGAACTGTGTTTTCTTAACTTTATTTTAGTTAACAACAGAGCTGGAAGTGTTACAGGCGACGTCAGAACTATTAATGCTGTATGTTTAGTTATATCCTCTTACAAGGCCTCACAGCATTGGCTGAGACAATAAACAGGCTTGGCGCACGCTACTGGTGTACACGAGCGTGCCAAAGCACGGGAAAAAAACATGCAAAGGCACAGATTAGGCACACTTTAGGCACAGTTAAGGCACGTTTTAAATATTGCTAAGGCACATTTTAGGCACAGTTTGGGCACAGTTTTGGCACGGTTTAGGCACGGTTTAGGCACAAATATTCAACGCTGGGCACTTTTTTGAAAATCTTTGTAACCCGACTTGCAAAAAAGAACAAACTTGGTACGAATTACAAAAATAATTCAGATCAAACACGATACAGTTAGAAGTATAAGAAGTGTAAGTTTTGAGCCGCGCCGAAAGTCTCGAAAATTAAAGTATTCTTCGACAGTCCGTGTTTACTCCAAGGATAAAGTGGAAATTCAAACGCGATATATGCGGTCCTTTTGCTTGCCATGCAATTTTATAGACTCGCTTTCTTTCGTTTCTAAAAGAAAGCGTGAAAGAAAGTCGAAGCCACAGTAACAAAAACAAAGCTAAAGAAGTAAGGCACAAAAATAGCCAATAAAAGTAAAATACTTTTTGCGATCGAGGTAAAATTGGCCTGAATTTGAATAACAACATGAAAAGTAGAAAGTGGTAATTTGAAACCTTCATGCCAACGCTTGTTGTTTTTTAAACAGAAAATGCGGCTGCTTTTTAAAAACATTTCTCTAACTAAAAAAGTAGGATTCACACTTAGTAGTAAAAAAATTCAAGCTGCTTGTTTGTTTTTGTTTTCTGTCTCTGTTAGCAAATTAAGCTTTGATCGTATAATAATCGATGAGACGTGCCATTTATTTTGCTTCAAAACTCATCGGCGTGCAATCAATTTTTTCGTTTTCATTTTATAAGTCATATCACAAGTAAATTCGTTTTTTGAATGCAAATCTGCCCTCCTGAAAAAAAACAAATATTTCGTCCCAACTAAACGCTCCGTTAAGAAGGGGAGAAGAAACCTACTTGGAAATTTTTTAACATCGATGAAATTAGCATATCAACAATGTAATTGAGCTGAGCACTTACTTTAAATACGCTAACCTGTTTGAGATTCCATTTTCCTGTTTGTCGAGGCTTTCCCTGCTGTCTCTAACCGTATTCTGAGTCATGTTATTTCTTATAAGGGGATAAAAAGGTCGTCAGACCGTGTTTCTAGACTTCGTAAACCTCAAAACTGACATTATAACTGCCGTGCGCCCTTTTCGTTCGCTGTGGAGCTCGATAGGCTGGACACGATTTTCCGAGTGACTCAATATTTTGGCACAACTTGTGCACAGATTAAGCACAGTTTGGGCACAACTTAGGCACGGCTTAGGCACGTTTTTCAAAACTAAAATGCACACTTTATGCACATCTTAGGCACATTTTAGGCACAAAATCTTTATGCCAAAGCACACTCAAGAATCCGATTTTCGGTCCAACGCACGGTTTACGAATTTTCACGTTAAAAAATGCTGTCTAACCTTACATATTTGATCTTAGCGTAAAAATGGGTTTCCCGAAGTCTTAACAGTTAGTCTATAAGGAAGGTTTAACTTATGAGCATTCCAAAAATTATTATTTCTTCTCCTAACAACAACAGAAAGTCAATGAAAAGCAATCTTTTAAATTGACGTTCGCTCTGCACAGAGATCGTATGTAGACAGAACATCTTTCTGAAAACGCCCTAAACTTTGTTGTTTTGCCATTATGTTCAGTAATTTTTAATACAGTTAGTACTCATAAGTCACTGACCTCTTCGGAGAAATTTTTCCAAAGTACCATTAACAGAAACAGAGAAATCCCACAATATGCGTGGTTAGACTGTAAATGTTACGCGGGCTGTTAAAAAATGGTCCCATTTTGAGCCATATTTTTCATATTTCAATTTTATTTTGGTCTTACAGCCAGAAAAAAAATATTCAATGAAAAGCTGTTTATAAACTTTAACTTCTTGCCAAATATCGATGCGATCTGAGTTTTAATAAGTTCATAAGAGCCAAAAGATGTGAGATTCTTAGCCGTGTACACCAGTAGCGTGCGCCAGGCCAACAAATGAACAGTAAAAGTGGACCCTAGGCCTTAGAACAACAACAACAACAACAAAAGCAGACGAGTTGCGTGCTATCGAAGATTCAATGAAATTAGAGGTTGTAGTGAGCTACCTACTATCCGATATTATCCCTTGAATTTACTTAAAGGAAACCTTACTCCTCTTCGACGTAGTGTTTATATAATACCTTCATTCACAAGTGCCAGCATACATTCCACATGACCTCGCATGGCGGTACAATGCAGTGGAGTCTCCCCATACTTGTTGCAGCTCTTCCAATCAGCACCGTTGTTAAGTAGCAACTTCACGCAGCTCACGTGACCGTGCCTGGCAGCGTAATGAAGAGGCGTATTTGGCCCGTTGTTGTTGAATGCCGCGGCGTCTACTTTGGCGTCATTTTCCAACAGTAGTTGAAGGCATTCAGCGTGTCCGTACAGTGAGGCCTCGTGTATCGCTTGCCAGCCATAGAAGTCTTCGGCAGTAACATCTGCGCCATTTTCTATGAGGATTTGAAGGCAATTAAGGTGGCCATGACGGGCTGCGAAATGTATTGCTCTTAAACTTTAAAGGAAGCAATAAATATATCAGAAATCATGTGTATATTAACTATAAGTAAACCAAAAACTGTTCACTGAGTAACAATTTCATAGAAAACCTTCAAGTTTTACCATATTCACCAATATGAACGATGAAAATATCGAGAAATATGATCGGGACTGTGAAAAATAGCGAGCGAGAGAAATGCTCATACCAGAAGTCAACATCACTATTTACAAGTATAGTATGAGTAAAGCAAGATCCGTAATTTGGAATCCCTTATAGGGCGTTTACCTTCTACTTTTAGATTGGCTTATTAAAAAGCAAATGTTGATCTTGTGCTGAGAGCTTTCTCAGTGGATTAACTACAATGACCGAACACATAAAAGTTCCAGTGGCATCTCTTACCCTGAAAATGGCGACTCCCTTTCATTTGGATCCATTCCCTGTTCTAAAACTAGTAACAATTCATTTTCTTTTCCATTGCGAGCACTTTTTAACATAATATTTTTGGGATCCTTAAGTTCGTCGTTAATGAACCACCGCGTAGGACTTAATTTTCCGGAGGTGCGCACCCCTGCAGAAGCCGCCGCACCCATGCTGTCCACCCGTTATTTTTGCTTGATGATGGTCAGCTTTTAACAGAGTCTACTTGTTTAATTAACCATTTTGACGCAACTTGGAACAATCTCCAATTTAAGAATTAGAATCGTGACAAATATCGCGCTTGTTAACTGTCGAAACACCACTCTTCTAGAACACAGCACAACACATACATAACAAAACTACACGTTCGACCCGACTGGAAATCAAACAGAGGGCCAACCATTCGCGCACAGTTCCTTGATTTTGAAGATCTGATTGTTTTCAAGGCGTTCGCTGGAAATTTCCTCTTGTCGAACCAACCTGAATCTGATGCCCAGGGTGTTCAGGCTTCTTGTGGTTGACTTTTCGAGCAGGGAGTTTATCAGGTTTTAATATATACTTTGTTTATAATGAATCGGGAAGCATTATTTTGATTTTGCTATCCTGCGGAGCATGCTTTCGCGTGTGAGGATAGTGCAAAAGCGATAAAAATATTAATTACTCATGGGGTGTCGGGCGATGGGAGCTCATATTTGTTGTACATATGAAAACAAACTAAACACCCAAAATAAATTGCAAAAATTCTAAAAATTCCTTATACGTGACGCGCACGGTTGGGTTCAGCCAATCAGGAGTGACCGTAGGCTTTTAAAGTTGACCGCGTGCGCGTTCGACAGTTCTTCATACTGCATTCACAAGGAGCGAACGAAATTTTTCAGGTAAGGTGTAAGGAAAATTCCACTAAATTTGAGTTTAAATTCAGTTTTCTTATCGCTTATTAATCAATATCCCTTGCTCTCAATCCATGTTTTAGCGAAGATATGTCTCAGTTTGAGTTTGAAGCGGGAGTGAACGATTGTCTGAAGAAGCTTGAAGGTCCGTTGTCTGGAGGACCTATTCCACGTTGGCAAAGAAAGGAACGAGACGGGAATCTAGCATGCTCTGGAAAACCTTTTTCACCTCTTCAAGCAACTTCCCGAAGCCGACTCACATTAAATTTGTCGTCACAAACCTATACTCCCGGCGGCAAGAAGGCGAAAACCCCTTCCAAGTCGCCAAAGAAAACTCCGCTAAAGTCTCCAAAGAAGTTTGGACTTTCTCCTCGCGGGGACCGGTTTATCCCAGCTAGACCGCTTGTAGACTGTGAGTGGAGTCATTTTCAGATAATGCAGGGAAGTGAAGCAGCTGATTCTGTTTATGATATGGAACTGGAAGGAAACAATGAATACCAGGCAACTATGGCCGAACATTTGGGAACAAATTCTACCTGCAAGATTCTCCGCTTCAAGTCTGGTGCTCCAATGACCAAAGAAGGTTGTATATATATGTTGTTATGTTAAGATAATACAGCTATTATTTTATGACACAGATTCATCACATGTGGCAATCAGTTTGTTTATTCCAAATGATCCATCTTTAATGATGTTAATAAACTAAAAGTCTGCAATTGAGTCCCACCAGATAACCAGAATTCCACTCTCTTCTCTAGAAAAAAATCTTAATCATCTTTTTGTTTTGTTTTTGTTTTTTATTTTTTGCATAGGGCACCAGAATAAACTGAGAGTTTTGTATTGTCAGGCCAAACCCGCAGCACCTAAAGTAAAATCCTCAAGGCATATTCCACAAGCAGAGGATAGAATTTTAGATGCTCCCGACCTGTTGGATGATTATTGTAAGCTATTAAAGAGATACGTATAAATGAAGGCTCTGAGCAAACTTTTCTTCTTTTCCATTGCTTCTAAGAATACTCTGTACAGTAAATTCCTTAATGAACAAGCTATTTTGTGCAGTTTGAGAAATTATGATAGGCCTTTTGATTTATTTCCTGAGCCAGGTGTCTTTAATTTGTGATCCAAAGCTTCATACTATAGAGTTTACCTTGTTGGGAATGTGAACTGATGTAAGTAATAACTAGGAAATCATGTTTTAGCCATGTGCATGTTTTCAACTGGATAAAGAAAACCACTGGTTTACTATTTAAGAAAAGGAAGCTTAATTGCAAAAGATGTGATTAGACTATTTTTTGAAGTATGCAGGGACAAAAAGAAAAGAGTAATACAAGATTTGACATTTCCCATTGTGTTGTCAAGACACTAATTATGTGCGTAATTTTTTACTTTGATAAGACAGGATAAGAATGATTTATTTAATATCTTCGGAAGAAATTGTCCCATGTGCAATTTGCATTCATTTAGAATTGACAGTTAAATGTATTCATTTCAGATCTGAACTTGTTAGATTGGGGATCACTGGATCAGTTGGCCCTTGCATTGGCTGGTGCAGTGTACATTTGGAACCCCAGTAATGGTGAAACTTGTCACTTGATGCAGTTGGAGGGTGAAGACTATGTGTCCAGTGTAAGATGGATTGGGCAAGGAAGTATCTTGGCTGTTGGTAATAGCAACTGTCAGGTCCAGGTAATAAGAGAACATACCTCTTGATAGCAGAGTTCTCGGTCCGTACTGTAAATTGGGGACCAAGTTTTATTCCATCAATTTATGGCCCAAGCATGAAGTGCATGGGCCATAAATCAATGGAAAAAAATGAGGATCCTTAATTTACAATATGGATCGAGAAAACAAGGCTAATAAAATGTTTGTTACATGGCCTACTGATTGGGGGAACCAAAAACAAGTGTAGGACACATGATTTCATAGGTGTCAATAAAGGAAGTTCTTATTGGCTCATGAAAAAACAATAGTGCATAACAAAGGCTCTCCTAGAAAGTGAAAACATACGTGGCTTGTTGAAAAAGTTTATTTGGTCAAAACTAAGAGCACTGTAAGTTGGTCTTTGTAAAAAATACTGCAAATGGCAAAGAAGCTTGTCAAGGTAAGTTTGTTGTGTCATTGTCGAAGGATTTGCTGATTAATTTTCTTTGGTCAAACGTCTCAAATCCCTACCAGTCCGTTCTTGTCTGTTTAATTGTGAACTGTGTTAAAACTTTCAAACTATGACTTGAATCCTCTTCCTCACAGGGCTGTCATTAAGAGGCGCCAGTGCCATGGATTTCTTCAGGCTACTATGAACGTGTCCCCAGGCTACTTTTATAGAAAAATAGGGGAAAAATAGAACCAAAGGAAATCCCTAGCTGTTTTTTTGCCCGCCTATTTGTTGTATTTACCTGGCAACATGAAATCTTAGTGACATCCCAGTCCTCAGTAATGTTACAATTCCAGGGTTTGCACAGTCTTGAAAAGTCCTTGAATTTTAGGGGAAGTCCTTGAATTCCATTTTTCCTTGAAAAGTCCTTAAATTTCCATGTAAGTCCTTGAAATTTCTTGAATTTTCTTGTACTTTGAATGTAGTGGCCTGGAAAGTGTTTTTTGATGATTTTGCTTGTCCAAGACAGGATATGAATCATAGCTCAGAGAATTTAAAGGTTATTTGTACAAAGTGCTCAATGTTTTATGCAGTAATTAACTATCAATTCAAGGCAAGTGAACTGAAAAATGAAGAGAAGTTGGTGAAGCAAACAGTTCAAGCCTTAAAGCCTTATTATTAGAATAGACTGGGAAAGTGCATTTTTGTAGAATCTGTGAAATTATATTCCTAGTAGGTGGTCTTTGAAAAGTCCTTGAAAAATGGTTGCAATTTTTTATATGAACCCTGGATTCAGTTTCTTCATCAACTTTGTTCTCATTAAAACACAGCTAGGTTAACTTGTAGGAACAAAGTCAACATTCCACTCCTAAAGGTTTACCGATGTGTTTAATTAACTTTTTTTGCTCATCATTTTTTTAAGATAAAAAAATTTAAAGCTGCTAAATGACCATTTAGTTTTAGAATTTTTGTGTGTAAGTAAGTTACTGTATGGACCACATATTGATCAATCGCAGGTCAAGAACAGACTTAGCCATAAAATAATTTCGTTTATTACATTCCCGGGAGGGGGGGGTACTCCCTCACAAGAGGCTAATAGGGATGTGCCGCTGGATGGGGTTGCATTTTCACGACTGGACTGACTATAATGGGGTTGCATTTTCAATAGATTTACTAGAATGGGGTCGCAAATTTTTGGCAAGTTAATAACAGACTTCACTAGCCGGATTCCACCAGCCCCGGGCTATCGGACACTACTTTCTTTGCACCCTGAGGGTTACATCTTTCATGGACTGAAAAACTATTATTTTTTGACAAACATGACATTGCAGTTGTGGGATGTAGCACAGTCAAAGTGTATTCGTGTAATGGAGGGTCATGTTGCTAGAGTTGGATCACTTGCCTGGAATTCTTTCATTCTCTCAAGGTAAACAAATAATAAATTTGCATAATTATTTGCCAAACTTTGTGATGCACCTTGAACTATACTGGGAAGGAGGGGTTAGGGTTAAGCAGAGCCTGACCTTATAAGCCATTATAGAGAGTTTCCCACCCCAGGCCTTATACAACTCATCCTGTACAGTCAGTTTTTTGCAGATGACATGTGAGGGTCACTTAGTGTGATTGAGAATTGAGAGTCACTTTGTTGTTTCCTCAGCAGGGAACAACTTATTTTTTCACATACTTTAATACAGTATGGAAGCCTGCCATGCAACCACCTAGTCAATAAAACCATTTTTTTATTACCAACACTCAAACTTCTGATGTTGGCCCAAAGTAAAGTTGGTGTCATTTTCTTATTTTCATGAACAAAAACAATACAATCATTGCTTTTTTAAATTTAAAAGTACATATTAAAGTGTTTTCAGAGTGAGTAAATTGGGGTAGCTCAAGTTGTAGAAGGATGCTTTTAAATCTCAATTCCTACTAATATGAGCTTTTTTAACTCTTTAGACCAGATATAAAATTTGTAATATGAGCCACAACAATTATTGTGAGCAAGTATCAGCACAGATATGCAATTTTATATTACTTGTACCCTGTACATGCAAAATGTAATTTATGGATAAAATTGGTACATTGTGTATTCTGGGCCTAACTGTGTTCACTGGTTAATGTGGTTCCTTCTTAGTGGTTCAAGGAGTGGTGCCATCCATCATCACGATGTTCGAGTAGCATCTCATCATGTGGGTTCATTGCTGGGTCACAATCAGGAAGTATGTGGTCTTGAGTGGTCTCCAGATGGTAAACTGTTGGCTAGTGGTGGCAATGATAATGTACTGAATATTTGGGCTCATGGCGGGGCAGCCGAGCTGGATAGCAATCCACTACACGTACTCATACATCATCAAGCTGCCGTCAAGGTTTGTGTCAGTAGCCATTGTCACAAAAACTTTGCAAAGCTTTGTATCAGAGATTAAGTAATGATCCGGGTAAGGTGGATAGCAATTTCTTTTGTTATGCGGCAACCCCGGAGGGGGGGGGGGGGGGTACGAATTTCTGGGTGGGGATGTGCCGCTGGAACCCTGGAACCCTTATCCTATACCAGAGCTAGTTCAGCTGAATTTTGCTACCCTATACTAGAGTAAACTCCCCAAATCCCCCCTATCCTAGAGTAGCTATATAGCCCATATATGGCAGTACCCCCCCCCCCCCCCGGGCGGCAACGGTGCTTTCCCCGCATGGGAATGTTCTCATTTTTACACAGAGAATGCATAAACCTACATGAAGGCCGTTTACACAATAAAATGCACTTACACTCCGCTTTGAAAGGGTGTTTTTTTTGGGTTAAAAGATTTTGACCAATCACAAGAGTTGAAAACAATAGCCAAGAAAAGTTTACAATTTTACATGTTCCCCACATAGGATTTCTTTGTTATTCAAACTGAGACCAGATTTTGTTATATGGAAGATGTTTGGAAAGTAAGGATGAATTTATGTACCGCTTTATGAAGTTTTGTTAACTTTTGCTGTTCAGGCCAATCAGAAGTAAATACAGACGATAGAAAAGTTAGCACCTTTTTTGCATTCCAACATGTTCGTTGTCGTTGTTGCTATCATTCTTATCTGCACCGTTTCTTAAAAGAAAGGTTTGGTATGGTGGTTTATTACTGTGATTTGGCTCAGTCCTTAATCACCCTACAGTGTATAATAATTATTACTTCGATAAAGTTCACAATCCTCTATTTTAATTAAGCGGTTCTCTGTACTCTGAGATGTGTTGTTTTCTTCCAAAGCCTGTTTAGAATCTTATTCAAACATGCAAGTGTCAAAAATGAAACATGTGGTATAATCTCCAAATATTTAACAATTATTGAATGAGGCTGAGTATCTGAAGAATTGTGGAGATCTTGGGGAGTGTTATCTGCCTCGGCCGTATAATTCTTCAGATGATATGAAAGCCAAATTCAATAATTTATAGTTTTATTATTCATTCAAAATCATTCCTAGTTTAAAAAGAAGTTAAAACATGCTTACCTCCATAGATGTTAAGTTCATCTTTGATAGTGCATGTTTATCGGAGGTAAAGGGTTGTTCAGTTTTGCAAATATTCTCCAAATAGCAGATGTCGTCCGTCCAGTTCTCTTTTTACTCTTCTTGCTGTGTTTTTAGCCAAAGTTTGCCTATTTCTTCCTCATGAAACAAGTGAAATGTTCCGCCATTTTGTATCACTACCAAAACAACTTAAACTCGTCTCCAGGTTTTCTTGGGTAACAGTACGATAATCTGGCAATTTGGCTGCACGGTTGACATCATCAGTTCACATATCGCAAAATTCTTCCAAATTTGGTTGACAGTAGCTGGTTATGATGAATTATGTGGGGGATTTTTGCCAATTAGAAATGGAGAAATATTTTGAATGTCTGAATAATATTTCTATTGTGAAGCTGATTTTGATCTTTTCCCTGAAAGGGGTACTCTTCCCTTGTTCGAGCAATACCTTAACTGGAATTAGATGCAACCAATGGAAGGAAACTAAGAAAAATTATTTCTGCAATTTGTCCAGGACTTAGGAGCCATCGACATGTTCACTTTTTCCCCACGTACCGTCAACTGGGTGTTTGGGTCAGACCCCCCCTCCCCCCCCTCCTTAACGTCTACTTAAAATTTTGCTGCCACAAAAGTCACTGCATTCCAGAAGGAATACTGACATACACTTTGATGGTCCTGCTTTCTATTAAATTATGTCACGAGCACCGTTCCACACATAACATAAAATTTATGAAAATGGACCAGTTTACTTTTGTCCAAAAATGCCCTGCACTAACGTTCACTGCCTTACTCCCTCCCCCACCCCCTAAACGTACGGTTTACCTTAAGGGGAGGGGGGGACTAAATATGTTGACAGCCCCTTAGTAACCCAACTAGAATAATGTTGGCTTTACTTTTTTAAGTGCAATCCTTCCTGTGGTATTTTCCTTAATGGTGAAAGACAACACACTGTAAATGGTTTTGTGACACTTATGTATTGGGTTGTTGCCAAATCATCTTTGTCATGACCCCAGAGTTTGAGGCTATACTCAAGATGGGGAGGCTCTTTCCTGAAGTACATCCTCTTACCTTCCTTATATTAAACCTATCAACTATACCTGTATCTTTCACTGAAAAATTCCGATTTCACTTGCACACTTTTAAGTCCTTTTAAATATATAAATGACAAATTTCGAAGGCCTACCCTTTTAACTTACCCGCCAAATCCTTAAAAAAGTATCCCTTGCAGGCAGACCTTCCCTGTGTAGGCCATGATAGGAATTAGTTCTCCCCAGGTCTTGACTGTATCCCTTTAGGGCAGTTGTATCTGTGTTATTTAGAAATGGTATGCTTCAGTCTGAAATTCCTACAGTATGACAGGACTATTGCCGGTCATCCTCGGAGACCCGGGGATAGATAGTGGGGCCGAGGGAAAGTCTAAACGGGCGGGAAAATATGGCACGAAGAAAAGTAAAGAACGGCGAGAAGAGCCCCTGGGGACAATGTCTTACCAGACCAGTTCCAAACGGTCGCCGCCGTTCTTGGCTTCTGATTGGTGCCAGAAAACTTTTGTGTTTTTCTGCCCAATCGAAAGGCAGAACGGCGGCGACCGTTTGGTCTGGTAAGACATTGTCCCCAGGGGCTCTTCTCGCCGTTCTTTACTTTTCTTCGTGCCATATTTTTCCGCCCGGTTAGACTTTCCCTCGCTAGCACTATCTGCCCCTGGGTCTCCGACCGAGGATGATTGCCGGTGTAACTGGTGTACTTTTTTTATGTAGGCTTTGGCTTGGTGTCCATGGCAACCAAATGTTCTTGCAAGTGGCGGTGGTACTGCTGATCGTCATATTAAGTTTTGGAATGCAAACACGGGATCATGTCTCAACAGTGTGGACACTAACAGCCAGGTGAGTAGCCATCATGGAACTAGCCTTTGTACGGAATTGTTAAGGTACATGGCGAACACCTTTGGCTCATCAACGGTGCATTTTTGTTTGAGCATGTGCACCACTCTAGTCAACTGCGACCATAGGTAGGACGTGAGCGAGATGTTCGATCAGTGTTCGATCTGCATCTGACTGATTATCATTTGTTTGCGTAACTATGTCTCTATTTGGCCGTCTTGAGGACTCGCCTTCTTTGATGTGCCCCGGCCGTTCTCAAAACTCTCGAAGACATTTGGTCCCGAAAAAGTGCATGACGTTCATTAGCAGAAAAGCGATTTTAAAGAAATTTCTAATTGAAGAACTGCAAAACTTTACAAGATCGAGAAGTGCGTTGGCGTACTTTGCACAAAACTCTCGAGGATTTTTGAAAATTCACAAGGCCTAAACGGGCTGTGTTGTTTTCAGGGTCTGGGGCCCGTTTCCCGAAAGCCACGGGAACTGTTGAATGGTAGCACAGTTCCTAGCTACAGGCCAGTCAGTTTTGCTCCATTAACTGATAGTTTCATTGTATTATTTTCAAAATTATCGAAACTTTGATCTTGGATGAAAACACAACAAACACAAAACAGTTTTGAACAATCAATAGTCCTCGAGCAAATATGTTTCCAGTGGGGGAGGCTAAGTTTGGGTAAGTGACGCATAGGTCACTGGAAGGGCTACCCCAGGACACCCGGGGTGGATTTGATTTGTACAGTGCACAGGTCTCATTTGCTTTAGCCTCCCACGCAGGCGTTTTTAGGGGAGCTCGAGGGATGAAAAACGAGCTCCCCTAAAAACGCCTGCGTGGGAGGCTACCTTTGCCTGGCTGCGCGTTGGTTTCGGATACTTTGGACTATGTGTTTCGAGTTTGCCAAAGTCTGCTGGGTTCGTTTCTCTAGCTGGGAAAGCTTCACTAGTTTCCACATTTGGGGCTGTTCGAATTTCATGGAAAAAGTTGTGTTGGAAAGGGAGCGATTTCGACTGAGACTTCATCTCGTGCCTCCTACCTTGTGTATTATATTGTACGGAGGGTGAATGTGAGCAAATTATCATGAAACTTCGTTTGAGGTTTAAGGACAACAACAACAACTAACTGCAGAGTAGGTTTCACTGACTTTTATTCCGTATTTCTTACAAATTTTAAGATCGTATTTTGATCCCATACAAACACTGTAATTGTACTGGAACCGTACGAACCTGGGTTACTTGTGTCGTGACTGTACAACTCGCTGCACAAAATGCTCCCTGGTCAAATTTAACCATAAAACGCTACGCTAACACATCTGTGAAAGTTAACGCACAAATGGAGGAAGTGTGCCTACGGACGATCTCCTATCTGAAAGGGTATTCTTACCCAAAGTTTTATTGCAAGAATGAACTGAGTAATCAGAAACCTACGGCGAATACAGTTAGCACTACAAGAAAAACGACTTAATGCTGAGTGCGCAGTGAGATTAGGTCTAAAGGACTTCTATTTATCAAATTTACTTTGTATTTGTCCCTCTCTTTTCGAAACAAATCTTAACAAAGTAAAATATAGCACCTACGAAAACCTCTCAAGTTTTTAGCGTCGCAGGTTCCCGTTTTGAGGAAAAATAAAGCCATCAACTCCAGTTCTTCTAACCATGCATTTTCAGCTGCAATGAAAACCCTTGCAGTTGGTAATTTATTTAGGTTTTTTAGACTTGCGTGTATCACATTGTCACGGGAAGTTTGCCACTTGGGGATAAAGATGAAGACTAATACGCGAATGTGATGAGTCACGCCTGAATAAATTACCAAGTACAAGGATTTTCATTGCAGCTGAAAATGGATGGTTAGAAGTAGTAGAGTTGGTGGCTTTATTTTTCCTCAAGACGATAACTTTCCGGGTGCTAACAACAGGTAGGAGATTTCCGTAGATGCCTTTCTTCGAAAAGGCCACTGCAGTCAAGAAACATGAGCGCTTGATATATTCTATTAATTTTAGGGGCCATAATGTTAAGTTTTAACGAAGAGAAGTTTGTAAAACAGCAAAAGTGTTCTATGTGCATCAAGCAATATTCCCAGCACTAAAAAGGATCAGATTACACGAGGAGACAAGGAAAGCTTGACATGAAGAATACAGTCGCTTCTGTTGGAAAATCTCAGGTGTTGGGGAAAAAATCTAACCAGCAAACAAAAAAAGAGAAAAAAAACGAATTACATGCCTAAAGCGAACGACCAAGGGAAAGAAAACAACGCCATTTTTTTCGAAACCTGGCCGAGTTCAGTATAAAAAAAATGAACTAAAATACCAACGTGCCGTACATCGCATATCCTAGGAGACATTTCAGATGGCCCAGCAAATCATTCTAAGTTTCAATCAGATAACAAAAAGCCTCGGGAAATTTGAAAGGAGGTTTAAATGATTAAACTGTGCAAATATTTATCTAGAATGTGAAACCGATCCGACAGTAGATTTGTAGCTGGACTTAATAATATTTCCGATCGCTTCCTCTGCAAAGCTGATTTTATTCTTTCAAGACACTTCACACTTTTACATAGCAGGTTTGTAAAGCCACCAGACTGAATCTGAGAACTGACTCTCCTCCGGAACCTCATAAAATGTTACATGCATAACACCTTTTCAAGAAAATAATCCTTGCGACAGGAAGGGACCAAGAAACGGTCAAATGGGGAAAAAAAGGAATTTTATTCCTAAGCAAAATACGCATGATTTGCTCGTTGGCACTCTATCGATGGGTATACCTAGTTCAGTTTCTTGGAATAAAGCTTTGGGTAAGAATACCCTTTCAGATAGTCCGTGGGCACTCCTCCTCTATTTGGGCATGTTTTTAGCGTCTCTCCCTAATCTCGCTCTCCGTTTTCAGCTTCTCTCTAGACCTTTTGTTTGACTGATCTGGCGTACTTGAATACGCAAAAATACGGACTGTTTTGTGGTCTAATAGACCATTTTCGATACTTTAGAGTGATTTTGATTGAACCGTGAAATAGGTAGTAGAATACTACACACTATTGTGCACTAATTCTAAACTATTGTCTTCTTTTGTTTACCTCTCGCTGCTTTACACTATTTTTTAGTATCTGTTTCACGGTTCAAGAAAACTAACTCTAAGGCCCTGTCCACACGTATCCGGTTTGATTTCAAAACGCAACTTTTTCTTTACGGATACGGCTTCCGTCCACACGTATCCGATGAAAACGATCAATCAAAACGGAACTTTTCGAAAACGCTCTCCATAGTGGAACTTTTTGAAAACGCTGTTTTCACGTGTACGTGTGGACATGCGAAAACGGAACTTTTTGAAAACGCTGAGCTCACATTATCAGTTCCAATCCACTCCGCGCAATAATAGCAGGCGCAGTCGGGTAAGTCATCGTTTTCAAATCGATTCATCGCATACGTGTGGACGGGCGAAAACGCTACGAGTGGACGCGATTTTTTTTTGAAGACGGAGAAAACAAGTTTCGTTTTCAAACGAATACGGATACGTGTGGATCGGGCCTAAAATTCATACTTGGCTCCGAGGCTTGCGGGAATAATAAAAGAAATGCATTATTCATTATTGAGCCTCAAGATGATTTGTTTTGTTTTATTCCCCCAAGCCTCGCAGCCAAGTATGAATTTTAATATATCGGAATTGGTCTATTATGGAAGAGCACGTCCTGACTGCATCTCTCCCACACTTAGATTATACCGTTTTCTTTTTCGTCCTAAAATTAACCAGAATGTTTGGCAGCAGATTGATTTCCAGGTGTTTATCTGCTTTTATTATATACATACTGAGAAATACTCACCAAAAAGCTTTGTCGTAAATTTTCGTACGCAAATTAGTTCTAGCCAATCAGAGGAGCGAACGATGGTTTTCACATGTGAAAAAAAATGATACGTCCAATCAGAATCGCGAATGATGTTATTTCACGTGTGAGAAAAATGATACGTCCAATCAGAAGCCACAGAGGTGTGCGAGTTTCGCGCCTAAATTCCCGCCTTTTATTGCAGCTTGCAGCGCCGCTTCGCACACATTCAACGTGAAAAGTTTTACTCAATGAGTTTTTCTCGCCAAAAAAGTGAAAAACATTTCGGAAATGGAGTGCAGTAGTTTCGTTTGTTTCACTGTCGATAAAGAAAACGGTAGAGAGCCGGCGAAACAAGAGCGGAAAGGGGTAAACAGAACGAGACGTAAGCTTTTGTTGTGCCTTTTGTTGTAGCGGCAAATTTGTAGCATTTTTGAAAGATTTAAAATAAAAAGGCCACCAAAATGATGAATGTCTCAGTATGTATATAATAAACACAATACCACATGGAAAGTGCTTTGTACGGTATTTACGCACTCGTTTTTGTATCAGAAATCTTACTCGTTCGCTGCGCTTACTCGTTCGATTTCTGATACGTCAACAACTCGTGCGTAAATACCGTACGCCAGCACTTTCCACGAAGTATTCTCTATGTATTTGTTGGGCTATCCTTTGTCGACTATGAGAATCAAACTGCCGGGATATAATTTTGAGTCACAATTATTGATTGTTGGATAGCCTGCGAGCAGGCTCACTTGTGCGTGTTCGTGGAAAATTTTGGCGGCGCGAGCCGGCAAACGTGAAAGCCGGCGAGACTACCTAAGGAGAAGAAAAGGTCGAGGAAAAGTGAATAAAATCAATAGACCTCGTGCAGGCTCACTTTTGCAGGCTTCGCCGCCAAAATTTTCCTCCCAATTTTCACAAGTGAGCCTGCTAGCAGGCTGGTTGTTAGGTAGACTTTCATTAAACCGGAATCCATTGTTTTAAATCTACATTGTCATTTATGTTCCATTCTTGATCCACTGTCATCCACCGACATCTGTTGTTATCTAGTTTTGTTATACTTGTTTTAACATTAGACTATTTCAGATTCCGGCATATGAAACATAACCGTAATAGACTCTTTAGCTTGTGTGTTTTGTTTTCCCAATGGAGTTCTTGGGAGACTTGACTCCTTGTCTTTTCGTAAAATTATGGGTAGATATGCACGTGAATATTAAAGACGAAATTTGAAAGAAACAGTTCTCTAAAACAAAAACATGCAAGTTTAAGAGGTATATTGTTTTCCTTGCAATTTGAGAATTCATTTATGAGACTATTGATTGTGACTTGAGTTTTATATTTAGGTGTGCGGACTACTGTGGTCAAAAGAGTACAAAGAGTTAATATCCGGCCATGGATTTTCGCAACATCAGCTTACAATTTGGAAATATCCAGCCATGACCAGAGTCACGGAGCTTACGGGACATACATCACGTGTTCTTCACATGGTCATGTCACCTGATGGCCAGTATGTTGCATCTGCTGCTGCTGACGAGACTCTGCGCCTGTGGAAATGTTTTACTTCTCAACAAAAGAACAAGAAAGCACCGGGAAGAGGGGCAGCTAAAGAAGCTGCTTGTTTGATGTCCTGTATGAAGGTTCGGTGATGCGAGGACTTGACAAAATTCCTCTTTTAAAATTTATGTTAATAGTAAATGAAGTGAAAATACAGAGTGAATGAATCATAGTACTTAATCTATGTAGATATATTCAAGTGGCGCTATAACTACTAACCCTCAGTGCTTTTTGAAATTTGTACTGTGGTTAAAATTTAGTGAATTTAAGGCACTATCACCCCCTTTTGCAGCATATAAATATATCTTAATTTTCAGACGAATAAATATGCCTTATGTTAAATAACCATGCATGAATGAGCTTAAGCAACTGGTTGAAGGAAAGAGTACAAAGATATATATTTTTTGATTTATGATAATCAATTTAATTTTTTAAATAATATTGTTGTATTTAGCTTGTAAAAAGTAATGAAATTAAATAGATTTTTTCATTTTAAAAATATGCCTACATTAATTATTTAGGCGTCGCCCAAATATAGTAATCAATATCGCTTGTTTTGATACCAATTTGTAATAGGCACGCAATACGTGCGAACGTAAACAAGCCGAGCGACGCGACAAGATTGTCTGCCGCGCGTTGTCAGGACACAGCATGCATCGTCGTTACATACGTCCCATAAATAACGCACGGCAAACAAATCGGCAATAGAAATCAAACGTATTAAGAAAACAAGGTACACTGAGTGAAACATACTATTAATTTAAATCATTTAAATTTTCCCTCTCAAACCAATTGTCCTCGCAGCACACGGCGTGACGATTTTTTGCACGGAAAAGATAAACTTGTAAATCTTAAGCTTAGGGTATTTTTTATCTTACCTTGAAACGGGGCGATTTTTCAGAAATTTGAAGGTAAATCTGTCGAAAATAATTGGAATTGACGGGTTTGGCTTATTGCCAAGAGTTTGACGATATTTTTGCCATCAGTTGTCGAGAGCTAGAGAAGATGGCACGCAAACTTCCGTGTTCGTGCATGAGATAAATAAGGGTAACATTGCATGATATACCGTAAAATTCCGAAAATAAGCCCCGGCGCATATATTTTTCAAAGGCCCGTTTTGAGGGGCTTATCTACGGACGGAAATTTGTGTTTCAAAATCGATTGGGCTAGCCTTATAGCTGGAAGTAAATTTACCGTTTTTGCTTTGTTTTACTTTGTATTTAAGGGCAATTTTCCAAGTACAAGCCCCCGGGGAGCTTATATTTGAAGGACCGATTTAACGGAGGGTTGTTTAAGTTACCGGTTTGGGGGGCTTATACATGGAGGGGCTTATTTTCGGAATTTTACGGTATAATTTCAAAAAGGAGGTGATTTCTTAAAATCTTATTGAGCAAAATGATCTCATAAACAAGTTGAATTCTTTCACGTTCAAACCGTAAAAGGTTAAAAGGGGCAGAGTCTAACATCTTCACTTGCAAACTACGTTCGTGACAGTTCTTTTCGAAACCCTTGGGTTAAGTCGTATTCTCCCATACACTAACCACAAAAGCGGCAAATCCAAAGCTTTCACGAGCAACCTGCGTGACAATTCGACTCACCATAAGGGACCGATCGTTTATTACGTCCCGGGGGGGCGAGGGATTCGGAGGGGGGTACAATTTTCTAAGAGGCTTGATTTTGAGGGATCAATTTTGAAAATGCACGTAATGTGAGGGGACGGGGGGGTCAAAATATTAAGACACAGAACTGGCCTTCTATGTGAAAGTTGATGATTGAAGCAAATCCACGTTTCCTTCAAAACGAGAAATAAACTTTGGCGGTTCTTTTTCAGGAACAAAATGGGTTGCTCAGGTAACCTTGATGGTGTCACTGTTTTTACCCCTTTTTGTCGTAAACACTGTACCTTGACGCTAACACTAGAGATGGATAAAATAAACAACTAATTCCTGCATTTTCCTTCGTCTTTATTTACTGAGAATGTCCTGCAGAAAACGTAGGAGATGGCATTTCCGAGACCCTAAAATAAAATTTTCTGGGTGAGAATGCCCCCAGACACCTCCAGGTTTAAGGCGCCTTCGGCGCGCGAACTTTTCTTCCCGCTGAGTGCACCTTCACGCTACGCTGCTGACTACCGTTATCTTGTAGCTTATGAAATCATTGCCCAAGGATGGAAGAAGAGACTTGGTGTAGAAGGGGTTGTAGTGGGGGTGAATTTTAAAAATTGTTATCGCCGAGGGTGGTTACAATTTTCACATGTAATTATTATTAAGCGAGCCATACCTGCTACCTGCCGCCATACCTGCTGTCCTGTTTCTCGCTTGGTTCTAGCCTGCGTAACAGGCGTCGAAAGGGTCTATTGGCTGGGCCGCCCGGAAAGCGTGATTGCTTCGAAAATTTCCACACGACACACCAGCTAACCGGGCTGGCTCGGTTGTCGTATAATCGCAAAGTTTAATTTTGTTGCGTTTAACTAAGGTACCGAGATCTCTGAAAGTAGTAGTATGGGAGGGATGTTTTACGCCTCTTTTTGCGCATACATTACATTACGCACATTGCGCATACATTACAATACATTAACTAGGTGACGTCATAGGCTATTGTCTTGATCTCATGAATAAAACGCAAAATTTTTTTACCCCGTTTCCCTCCACCACCACCGCCACATTTCCATTTTTTTCCCTCCACCACTACCACCACCATCACCACCGCCACAGTTCTATTGTTGTCCCTCCTCCACCACCACCACCACCGCCACATTTCTATTGTTTTCCCTCCACCACCACCACCGCCACCACATTTCTATTGTTTTCCCTCCACCACCACCACCACCACCACATTTCTATTTTGGTGGTGGTGGTGGTAGAGAAATGTGGCGTTGGTGGTGGTGGTGGAGGGAAACGGGGTAAAAAAATTTTGCATTTTATTCATGAGATCAAGACAATAGCCTATGACGTCACCTAGTTAATGTATTCTTGCGCACCTTTTATTCATGAGATCAAGACAATAGCCTATGACGTCACCTAGTTAATGTATTCCTGCGCACGCTAATGAGATTCCTGCACAAAAGAGAGGCGTAAAACATCCCTCCTATACTACTTCTGAAAAGCGAGTAAGCGGTTCATGTAATCAGGCCCTTAGATCTATAGCCAGAGTTTACGCCTTGCCCCTTGACCTCACCGATTTTTCCAAGCCCCTCGAACACACCCTCACACAGCCCCCCCCCCCAACATCTTCATACCCCCTTCTCTGTAACAAATGAACTATCACCTTATCCACGTTCTCTCCAAACAAATATTATCAAAAATAACCGAAGAACAATCCTAAACAGAAAGCTTAACAACTTTTAAAATCTTTTAAACTCTACCTGGAGTTTTGAAAACCTGAAATCTTAAGTCAGGTCCAGCACATTGCAGGCAATCTTTCAAAGCATAATTTGCTTAAGGGAGGGATGCTCCTATTGTAACAAATAAAAATGTCCCTCTTCAGGACTAACCACCCTCAGCTCTTAACCATTGGCTCCAAATAACTTCCTGGAATTGACAGAAATCAGTGGAAATACCGGAAAAATGCACGAGATGGGCAACAGGCTGGTCTGTTGCCCTTGTTGAGCCAGGTAATTTTTTTTGAGGAAGGCCTCCGTTAAGCTAAGTGTCATGTTGTTGCACAGACACGGGGCTATCACAAACACACAGGGCTATCATCTGATATGCATTTGGGGTATCCTAGTCAAATTCCAGGGGGTGGGATTGTTTTTAAAGTTTGATGCATTGTTATGCCTTTTTTTTTCGCTGTTTGCATGCAAGCAATGACCCACTCTGTTGCTAGTGTTCCAAGTCAGCAAGCAGTTAAATTGGTGGTTATAGGACCTGTTTTTCTTGATCAATGTTGGTTTGGATTGTTTTTGGGGGACCAGTGGCAATGAAAAATGGGGTGAATTGGGGAAATGGCTTTGTAATCGGTGACGCTAACACTAAAATTCTTCCTTAAAATGCCTTTTTTTGCAGACTAATGGGGAGAGCTTCACTTTTGTTACCTTCGAGAGAGACGTTTCTATCAAATGGGAACTCGTATATTCAAGAATTTCTTTTTGAGCCGAGACTTTACTTTTTCAGTAAGAAGGGGCATTAAATTACCAATCAGTGCGAGACTGACATTTTTTAGTAGCCCAGTTTTCAAAAAACCAGGTATAGGTACGTTCTCAAGTGTTGATAAGATCTCTCATTTCAACCTACTGTAGCCAAACTATCCCTTCGTAACCAAATTAGTACTCCCACAACTACCTCACCGCAACAACTAAACTCACTTTTACCACCTAAAAAAATATTTTTTATTACTTCATATTAAATTCTACAAGAAACCAGTATCACTGATTAACAAACTACAGCCATGATTACTTTACCAATCCACGTCCAACTCCACTTCACACAAATATACGCTCCCACAGTGTCTTGTCCCGGCATAATTAGAAATTGACACGTGCATTGCGTACCCCTTAAGGTGGCTGAACACAGTTTTGGCAGTTTGTGAATGTACGTCATTTGCCAAATCCTGGCAAAAGAAAGGTTGCAGCTCACAAGCTGAAACTTGGAGAGTGAAAAATATACTGATTGAAGATTTTGATTGACAGGTAAAATTTGACGTTTTCATAGTTTCCATGGCAACATGAAGCGGATTGAATACAACCTTAAAATTTCACTTTTGCTCAGTTTGCATAAAATTCGCTCATTAGATTTTCCTATAAACTTGCACACAGCTTACTATAATTAATCATTACCATCTGAAACTTATTTGACCAAATTTTAACAGACGGGTTTTCAGATAATCAATAATATAATTGTACTGTAATTATCAAATGTGTCACAAAATTAGTCTGTTCAACTGCCATTTTGAAGTTCTCATTGTTTAAAATACGATAAAAGTAAAAATTCTGCCAAATATCACAAAATTTTAATGAGTAGATTTTGTGAAATCGTCTTCTGTGTACCATTGCTTTTTCGCGGCCGCCGTGTTTGTTTGTCTCCTATTTAAAACACGCGCTGTCACGCGATTTACCGCTGACCGCCCCCAAAACTGTGTCCAGCCACCTTAAACAATGAAGAGTATTCGGAATCGCATGCGTTTACACACATAAGTGATTCCGAGAACATTCATTCAGAATTAAATCCGCGTTCAAGAACGACTTAGGCCTCCAGGACAACTTGCCTACTTGAACATCATTTTCTTTCGATACTAGCCAATTATGTTGACAGCATGTTTATTCCCTTAAAAGTTTTTTTCAAAATACAAAGTTTCCAAAACGCTCTCATACAATTTGTTCTAGCTTTGCCATAATCGAGGCAACTAACGGAGGTGGTATAAGCTCCGTTAAACGATTTCTGAAAAAAAAAATCCTGGTACCGTACCCTGGGTGCCAGAGGGTTTCCATGCGCGGTTTCCTGTTTGAGTCAAGCCTTAAAAAGTGACCTGCGCGAAAAGCCTGTGGACCAGAGTGCCATCCCTTTGATAGCGCTGCTTATACCAAAACATCCAGAATCTGGATGTTTTGTTGATTGGTTCCTTGGGATGTCGAATGTTTCTTTCGATGGTGTTGGGGAAATAAGTACGGAACTAAGAGAAGGCATTGTATATTATATTCAAAGGAAAGGCATGTTAGCCTGCATAAGAGACGCTTTATGAGCCAAGCTAGGCAAACGCGGCATTTTGATGATGCCGACGTAGTAAACGCTCAAATTGGGGAAGTATACTCCCTAAAAAATCCAGTCTAGCCGCCTTAAGAAAATAAATGCCGTCTTTATTAGCAGATCAGAATTGAGAAAGTTTGCCCTTTGTTATAAGTTGAATTATCATATGACAATGTCCTTACAACCTGCCTTCGTATTGGCTTAGAACGTAGAGGTAATTCTGTAAGTGGAAGTGCTTATTTATTTTTACTTAACTTTTTTTTCTAAATTCACCGTTAATCGCTACGGAGAGAAATTAACAGGCAACCACATAAAGCCAAAATATTACCCTTAATCGTGAAACGCTGAGTTACAAAGCCTATATTTCAGCAGGTAAGAGAACCTTTTTAACGTGTGTCCGTGGAGCGTCTATTTTTGACAGAAACCAAGTTTATGTGAATTTTTAAAGCCGTTACTTGCATTCGCTGAACCTATTCTCAACAATCTTGTTATGACCATTTATTGTAAGTCTGTATCGAGAATATAAAATATCATTATTATCGCCGTGCAAGCGAACATTATGGAAATGTGGTGGAATGGTATAGACGTTCAGTCTCTGAGACTTCTGGAACACTTACTTTTATCAGTAATATCACACCACGTTACAATCAACTCTGTGTTTGACAAGTGTTGTTGTAAGCTATAGACTACTAATGACAAGAAACTAATGCATCTTCTAAAAGAGTTTTATTGTCTGGACGGGTTTATAACTTAGACGCAGATGGTTCCATATTGCATTCGTTATTGGTCAATTAGCGTTGCTTTCTGTAGTTTTGTTTAAAATTATTATCACTAACAAAGTTTTAACGATAGTTACGAGACTGCACAAACGGATAAATCAATTTATTTTAAGTTTATAAAGGCGAAAAATTACAGCTTCATAAATTTAACTACCAGTCACGGTCAATTTATTGAAAGCAGAACAAATAATTCTTTGTGATAATATGACTTAGTTGGGTTGTGAATAATATAGGAAATGTTTACTTACTGTAATGGATTTTAAATTAGGGTATTTTGTCAAAAAATGAGATCAAATTTGTTTGAGACGCTCATTTTAATTTTAAGTACTATGCTAGATAAAGGATCACGCCTGAGCTCAAAGGCCTTCTTAGGAGTAATGACCGAGCGCGTAGCACGAGGTTATTATTTTCAAGAAGGCCGAGGAGCGAGGGCACTATCCGATTTAATGCACCTTTCCATCGATTTAGAACCAGCAGGTCATTATTGCCCACTTGCCCACTGAAGTGAAACAGTTGCCTCAATGACCTGCTCTTCCATTTTTAGAAAATAACAACCTGTTCAAAACAAAGGAAAGGTGCATTTAAGCTCGAAATGAGCTAAAAGATTTTTACTATCATATAACAAAAGGCATGTCACGAGTTTTTGAAGTTAAGAACTATTAACACGACAAAGCAACAGCCCGGATATGATTTAGAATATAAAATCTTACCGAAATTGCTCACCACTTTTTTAACAGATAAAATTACTTCTTTTTTGTCTTTGCTTTCCCATGATATCCACCGTGCGAATTCGGAAGACCATTACTAGTTTGTCGTTAATTCTTTTCTTATCTGTTGCTGAAAAGCCTTATGCTATAAGATAATAAGTTACTTTTAAAAAAGGCGGATTTCATATGACATATTATGACTTTAAACATTCTCGATGCAGTGATATCTTTTCTCTCGGTAGAGATGCAAATCCCATTTATCCGATAAACGTTACACGCATTTTACATCCAGATATTCTCAGATATTGTGATAAGAGATTTTTTATATAGACCCTGAGGTACAATATTTATTTACTTCTAGGTAGACGAGGAACTTTTTCAAGTCGTTTTTTTCTTTCAGACAGTTTTCAGTCTGAAAAGATATATCGGCTTTGTTTCAGTGTACTTTTCGAAACAAAGTGTCTGAAAGAAAGCTAACGACTTCTTAACACACAAAAAAAACGCAACAGACGAGGAGTAGACAACCAAACCCAAACCTTTTAATTCCGTTTTTTTCCCTTTCGTGAAAAACCTTTCCTAAATTCATTTGCCTGTCTAAGAATCGTTAAAATTTCAGCTATCCTCTCTTCGGGGATTTTTTCTACTACTAATAAAGAAATGGTTCGGTAAAATGAGAAAAACTTATTATACAGAATACCATAACGTCGTCAACGGCGGTTGAGAGCCCCGAGTGATAATTTTATGCCCTCTCCACTTAGCAAAAAATGGCCGGTCCAAAAATAAATGAAGAACATGCTGCGACATCCAGTAAATCAGCATTCATTCTCTATATTTAATTTATAATGAACTGAATTTACGAAGCCAAGAGCCATAATGGCTCTTGACGAAGCTAAGGAGGTGAAATGTTTTCCACTATCGAATATGTGGTATTAAACTGAGGCCGTATCTGGTTAGAATAAATAGGAAATGATAACTAAATGTAAAAGAAAATAATAAATCGAGATAATCGTTTGCTTAATGATATCATTTATTTCATTGGTTTCTAATTATTTCCGTGGCATTTTAGAAATCTTACCTGAGGTAAAAGATAGCTTTTATTTGAAAATTAGACAGTAGAGGAAAGAATATATCTTCTTAGGACTGGTTTCAAAGGAAACGGAGGGATAAGCTGCCCAAGAACAAACCCTTAGAACCAACGCTCTTATTGACCAACAAGATGTCTCACCGCTGTGTATGATGTGTAGGGGAGGGACAAAGGAGGAGACTGTCCGTCAGATTTTCTGCGAGTGTTTTAAACTAGCTCAAATTGAGCTGAGCAGCGACATGACAGAGAAGTAAGAATTATACATAGGGAATTGTCTAATCAAACGGTTTACCTACGCAAGCAAGTGGTGTGAACATTTCCCGGAAAGGGTAGTCAAGTTAAAAACTGCTGATAAATAATCAACTGTGTTGCACCTTGGGATGTTCGGATCGAAGAGTGAGAGAAAAAAACTGTATAGATATGCTGTAGATATGCACCTTGGGTATGGAGTCAAAAATAATTACAAAAGTATTTGATAAAATAACATACGTGATACTAAACAAGGAGCTCTGCTCATGGAGAGGTACAACTGCACTGCTAAAAGAGGAGCATCACCTTTGTCGACCTTTCATGACCCTTGCTTGACTTTTTTTTATCTGGAAGTTGATGAAAGCAAGGAAAATAAAATGTTCATCATGAACATTCCCTCTTGAACTTGAGAATACCCGACGAAATTCAAACTGTTATTCAAAATATTTAAAATGCACTTAAGACAAATTGGTCCACTGCATGACCATTAGTCTTTTCCTGTCATTGTCACATTCCATTCACATAACTAATGATCGAGCACCTAAAATTTTCATAAGACCATGCTATTTAATTGCTTTTTTATCCAGAATAATGGCAAGAGAAACATTTACTATCACAGATTAAAGAGCCCATAATGATTGTCGAAATGGCATATATTATAGATTTCATACTTGAAAGAAGTACATGTAGTGCTCAGTAGTGATCAGTACCTTTCAGTAGCGCCTGAAATTGTTTCCTTTAGAAAGCCACATGCAAGTGAATGAACTGAAAAGTACAGCGACAATGATAACCACTGTTTGTCACGATCGGTTTGCTACAGTGAAAGAAATAAAAAACCCTTATTAACTGGATTAAATTTTTCATAACTCCGGTATGACCTAAAGCGAAAGCGGTTATGCTTGAAGTATGGTGGGATTGAGAAGGGTTTTTCAATTGCAACAATTAAATTGTCTCAAGTTAGACAGACTAATTAGCGACAACAGTTATTAGTTTGTAAAATAATAACTGTCCACTTCAAACTTGCCGATTGAGGTATTTAAGCTTTAGCTTCGTTGCTTATACACTTGAGGTTGTTTGCCTACTAACACTAAGTTTGTTGTCTTGTGGTCGCGCGCCTTCCAAGGTTTGAGTGAAGTCCTGCGGCTATGTAATATCGTTTGTTTACAATTTCCTGCTACTGCTTCAAGGAATATCTTATTAACACGAGCGGCTTCTCGCCTCTTCTAATCATTTCTAATTAGGAGATGATATTAATTAAGAGGTTAATTACATATCAATAGAGTTTGACAGGTCGGTGAAAGTTTCGACAAAACACGCTAAACCGTCGTGATGATACCGGCGTAATAACATCTATAGTCCCGTCGAAAACACGCAAGCTAGTCCCTTCAACATTTTTTCTATATTTCTTTTTTTCAAAGGAATGTTTTCTGCACTTTTGTAAAATTCTAACCGTATTTATTCCAAACAAATTTCCGTTGGTCCGTGTTGGTTTAATTTCCTGCAAATGACAGTTTCTTCTGGAAGCTAACGAAGTCGCTTCGAGCTGCTCGATAAAGAGCGTTAATTGCATTAATCTCTTTTAAGCCACCCTTGTTTTAATTTCCTTCTTTGCTAAAGAAAACTGCTTCAGGAGTTATATCGAAATTGCAAATTTCAAAGTTCGTCTTTAGTTGGAAGATTAACCCTCTCTTCTTGTGAGGTTCTCGTGTGGATAGTTAGTAATAAAATAATAACTTTAAATGAGTTCTTTTTTTCTGAACCGCCGAGGAACAAATTGAGGACATTGAGTTTGTTTGTTTCCACTTAAAACTTGCGATTGAAATGTTTTGATCGTTTAATTTGCACACGGATCTGCGGCAAAAATGCTTTTAAAAATGTTTAAGGGCTTTATTTATTTTAGTCGTTGGAGTAAGAAACCTAAGAATAGTCCGACTGAATTTAGCAAACCTAGATGATGCTCCGTTTTCTTTCGTCGTTTCGTTACCTCATATCATTGGCTTTCGTTCACTGTAAAACATTTTTGAGTAGTTTTATGAACGGCAAAAACAGGCTGATGCCGCAACTAGATAAGCTAGAGCAATTTACGGTAACACGCTTAAATCTGAAATGATAACTCAACCAGTTATTCATATGTACTCTAAGAAAACCTGATAACTTTGAAAATATTTGTTGATAGGGATGACAGACAAAGAAAGGCAGTGTTAATTAAAATGATTTTTTTCCATGACACTCGCAAGATGGCGGCAATTACGACCAATTACTTTTCATCAAAAATGTGTAAATTTCATTATATCGAATTTTCCTTACTCCTTTTTCTTGTTTGCTTTGCTTTGCATCAAATAACGATAAATCTAACATGGCAACTTAGTCTAGCTAGGCCGAAAAGTTTTGAAATCTGTACTATTAACTGCGAGGGAAAGTTTATAAGTTCGTTGTACACAAAAGTCTTTGCCTCCAGCACTGTTGTTGTAAATTGTGACCTTCGTATCTCATAAAAAGAGTTTAATGTTGATATAATTAGGTCTTTATTGGAGTTCTATAGGATTGTTATGTTAATCTAGATAGGGATTAATGTTAATAAATTCTAATTATATTTTGCTTGAATCAATGTTTTGCCAATAACTGTGTTCGGCGATAAATGCTTTGATTGGTTGTGAAAAGCCAATTTTCAGCCAAAAGAAAACCGCCAAGTAAGGATCTCTTTGCTAATAATAGCAATTTAATTTAGCCAGTCGGTCACTGTGAGGCTTGAAAAATCACCCTGCGGGTTTACCACCTCATGTAAAACTAACTCTATCATTATGACCGGACACTCAAAGCGCGTTCGTTAAACGAAGGCACAAACCCAAACTGGTAACAAGGACCGTAACTGGATGGAGACGAGACACAACGATCAGAGCTTTCACCCAAAGCCGGAAAGAACCGGACGATCCAATTCATATACTATCAATGACATTCTTGGACTGGTTACTGAAACCGAGTCGATAAATAGTCAAAGCTGCGATCAAAATACGGATCAAGAAGCTGTAGAAGGTAATTTGTTGAAAACTGTCAGACTGTTTTGGAGGGAAGCTTATAGTTTGTATGGCGTCACTTTGTTCACTTTAAAAGCAGACAAGTTTTGAAAAGGACTTCAAAGTTCTTCTTACTGAAAGCTAGCGGTTGCGGTATATAGTTTGGCCAGAAATACGAGACGTTTCCGTTCTATATGCAGCATAGCTTCTTTTCATTTTCTATCGATTCTCTGTACCATATCATAAACAAACGCAAACTAAACCGCCTCACACAAAATACTCGCCTTAACAGAAGTTAGTCCACCCTCGAATTTTCTGTTGGAGAAAATTCGCCGGAAATTTTCTAATTCTTCCTTCCAGTTCAGAAAAAATGAACATGAACTGAAGTTCAGGTAACATGGAGAATCAAATTTCGTTGTCTCTCAACTTAATACCACGTGAATCTCAAATATCCGACAGCTAAGAGTTTTCAAGATTTATCAGCAATTTAGTCTGCAAGCCGAATTGCCTACTATTGACTTCAGATATGATTTCCTGAAAAGTTACTAGTCCAGTATGCTTCTAAAGGAAAAGAAGAACATTTACCTCAGCTGGTCAAGATCCCTTTTCCTTTGTGGTAAAATTGTAGCGAAATTATGTAAGGTTAGGTATGGTAGAGATAGAAGTCAAAAGAAGGCTGTAGCCAAACAGCAATAGCCAATGCAATTATTGTTCACACAATTTTGTGAACTGGTGGATTTTACAGATAACGGCACTGTACAACTCTATCCTCAGTACTCTGTATCCAGCTAGCCATTATAGTTATTTATTAAAAAACATGCGGATACCTTTTTTTCTTTTTTTAATTCTTAATATTGCAGTAAAGAAGTGAAAGTGAATTGACCCATCTAAAAAAAACCAGAACTTTCCTGATCTCATGCACGGCGCAGAAAACTGCTTGCTGTAAACTTTATTAAGGCTAGTCACCACTTAAGTAAGCAGCTGTTACCATCTGGCCTCTAATAACTGCTAATATTCAATTCAATTTACATCAATTTGTATGAAAGAATAGTTATTACTTTTGGCTGCTATACAAAAGTGGTCTATTTGAATAAAACCTTACCGAGGTTATTTTTCAAGTGCTCGGCTTGCCAAATCGTAATCTAAAAATCCTGCAGTTAAGGAAATTCATTCCCCGCTTGCTGTGCTGTTTTCGTCGTGCAACAAAACAAAGCGAATGTATAAAATTGCTGCTTTTCATTTTTTTTCTCATAGTATTAAAGCAAAATTACCACGCAAACGAAATCGCGTTGACAATATGGCAAAGAAGAGTAGTAAAATATACTAAATTGAAGTGATATCTGTTTACCCCTAAGCTGATGTGTTTTCATTGGGTTAAAAGCTAATTATGAAATACATCTCTTAAAAGTTTATGAGTTTTCCCGTCACGCCAAGAGAAAGCACAAAACTCCTTCCTCCATCTGTTTTTGAACAGTTCAAAGCCAGAGCATCGCTAAGCCAAATCGTGTTGAGTTGCCGGAATCAAGATTACGGGTGGCCCGAAATGAATTTTAACACCGGTTAGTTTTTCAGACGTTAGTTTATATAAGTTGTTAACTAGGTGGTTTGGTAATAACTAGTCAGTTTAAAAACAATTCCTTTTGCACAGCTTACCAGACCACTGATTTGACTACGCTTTAGGACTTTTTAAGTCAGTACACGAGAAAATGGGTAAAACATGGTAAATTTATAATTACTTCATGCTATGTTTTACTTTTGGCTCAGAAAACGTAAATTCTGCATGTTATATGTACAAAAATTATTTTGAACGCTAAATCTTTACTTGTAACAGCTGTAAATACGTTTTTTCCTCTTTTTCTTGATATATTGTACAACGTATTTCTGTCTGTTTCAGAGAAAAACGGCGTTGAGGTGGCAGCTGGTGAGCAAACATCCCAGGCTGAAGTGTTGAAAGACGAGGAAGCGAATTTATCCCCTGAAGATGGCTTAAATGCAGCGAAAAAGAAGAAAACCCGCTATCGTACAACGTTCAGTCAATACCAACTTGAAGAACTAGAAAGAGCATTTGATAAAGCCCCATATCCTGATGTATTTGCACGAGAAGAGTTAGCGGCAAAGCTCGGTTTGACTGAAGCGCGAATTCAGGTATGCGCCGCTTCATAACCTGATTCGAAGGCCTTTAGTTACCAGACCTGGTTGAACACTGGCGTAAGGCGTAAAATTCCTATAAAGTGCTCTGTTTAGCTAAAAATTTAATGCCGCATTCAGCACTGCTGAGTAACAGTTTGATGTCTGCGACATGCACTTGCAAGTGGCGTGTTTTTTGCAACTCTCTCGCAACTTTAATCTAATTCTAATGAAGCCTATAAAACAAGCTCAATTGTTGTCCTTCATTATTTAAGGTAGTTTTCTTAATGATGGAATCCGAAATCTCTGAAGAATTATGATATCTGAGGTAAAAGAAAGATAGACTGATCAACTAATCAATCGTCTGACCTCATGTAGTTATAAAAAAATTGGTGCGTGTCTAAAAGCAGTTTATTTGACAATTAAAGATCCATAAATCCACGAAATAAATTGCGTTTGTAATAAAGGCATCTCATTGTGATTTGTCGGACTTCAATTGAAATTCAGACATTTAATTTAATGTTGGAATCTGAGAAACGGCAGTGATGCCTCTCAGACAATGGCCGCAAGAAATTAACGAACGCTAGGAAGAATTTTTTATCATTTATACTTGAAAAAAGGCACATTTACAATTTTGTATTTACTAAATGCACGAAGAAACCCCATTGCATCTTTTAAAATTTGGATGTTACACTGTAAACAGATAATTTCTAATCTACAAAGGATGAACTAATCGTTTGTTTCGTTTGACAGGTTTGGTTTCAGAACAGACGCGCAAAGTGGCGAAAGAGAGAAAAGCTGTGTACGTTTGGTGCAGTTCCGCCGGGACATGGTCTTGTCTTTCCTTGGCTACACCAGACTAACACGCCTTACCCGATGCAGCCGTTCACTGCTGGTATAGTGAATAACATTTCCAGGGATATTTGCTCGCAGTTTTACCCGGCGTCGCCACAATCCATTTCATGCTTTCGCTCCACAGTTCCTAGCATTGTTCGTCCTCCGTGTTCCGAATCTCGGGAATGTGCTTGTTCCTGTGGCATGTCAGCAGGCGGCCCATGCTTTTTAGCACCTCCCTATCGCATTGACGAGGTGACGCGTGGAATAGAGGGCGTACCAGACCTTAACGGCGGAATAGTGAGGGATGGCAGCAGAGAATCAAGCATCGCTTCCCTTCGTCTTCGCGCCAAAGAACACCAAATGAGCCTTGTACAAATTCTTAGCAGGAAATAAAAGAACAAATATACTTAAATAAAAGTAGCATATAACGAAAACGAATAGTCACATGGTTGGCTATAGGTGCCCTACAACAAACAGAAATTCAGAAAAGAGGCAACATTTTTATCTCATTTTTGGACGCTGAATAGCAAATTGCCACAAAGATGTGTTTTTTTCCCAGAGTTGAGGTATTTCGATACAGTTTTTCAGAGGCCATCGCTATAAAATTTTCACCAGTAATTGGCTATGGATTGAAATGTGTGAAAATGTAGTTTTAACTAAAATCGATATTACTTTGACAACAATAAAAAAAAAACTTTGAAACTGATAAAAGTCGAATTTTGTGTGACCTAAACCAGCTACTGAAAATCCAACACTAGGGACTTAAAGTTTGGGGTTTAGCAAACAATTTCCGTAGGAAGTAAAACATTCTGTTTGAATTCGACTAAAACGAAAATATATTTCAAACCTTAAATTTTCAATAGCCGCCATAGATTATTTAATAAAAACGTTATAAATGATTCAAATTATTCTTAAGTAGCATCAGAACGCTGCTTAATATCATCGGCTTTTGATGCTAGGAAGTTTTGGTTTATTTTTGTTCTTGCGATCTTGAAAACTAACCCGTTTTCTCACCACCTGTCTAAGGGCAACTTCCTTCAAATTTAGACTTTCAGTGCTTTTTTGCATATCTCTGAAACGACTCGAACGAATTTTTTCAAAATCTCTTCACATAATCTTCATAATGTCTTTAATAAGGCCTGACGCTTTCATTGAGATTGATGCAATGCAACATCTTAAAATTTCAAGACAAACCTATCCTACGAACCTGTCAAAAATCTGCGTTACAACATTCACTGTTTTGACGTTGTGCTAATTTTTCCAAAATAATGCGCACTACACATACCTCCATGACTAGTACAATTTAGTTTAAATTTAACGCATCTTTTGAATGTAAAATATTGACCATATTATGTACCATACTCACACTGAAATGTACTAGTCATGGATATATGTATTGTCCCCATTAATTTGTAAAAATTAGCATAACGTCAAAACAGTGAATGTTGCGGCGCGGATTTTTGACCGGTTGGTAGGATAGGTTTGTCTTGAAATTTCAAGGTGTTGCAGTGAATCGATCTTAATAAAAGTTTCAGACATTATTATATACATTACGAAGATTATTTGAAGAGATTTTTAAAAAATTCGTTCTCGTCGTTTCAGAGATGTACAAAAAAGTGCTGAAATTCCAAATTTTGAATAAAGCTGCACTTCAACAGGTGGTGAGAAAACGGGTTAATTTTTAAGATCGCAAGAACGAAAATACACCAAAATTTCCGAGCTTTTTCCTCAGCATTATGAGGCTACTTAGGAATAATCTGAGTCATTTATAACGTTTTTATTAAATAATCTATCACGGCTATTGAAAATTTAAGGTTTGAAATATATTTTCGTTTTAGTCGAATTCAAACATACAGAATTTTTTATTTCTTAGGGAGGTTATTTGCTTAACACCAAACTTTAAGTTCCTAGTGTTAGATTTTCAGTAGCTGGTCTAGATCGCGCAAAATTAGGCGTTTATCAGTTTCAAAGATTTTGTTTATTGTTGTCATAGTAATATCGATTTTACTAAACCCTACATGTTGACAAACTTCAACCTATAGTCAATCATTTGTTAAAATTATATACCTATCAGACAAGGATAAAATCACTTTTAAAGCGATTGAAAAATATCGGTATGGCCTCTGAAAAACTATATCGAAACACCTTAATTAGAGGTTATATCCTGAATGATTTCTGTGTTAGTATCATCCTTATTAACTTACTTGCGTCCAAGTTAGTTTTTTGCTTTATTCTAGTGAATGGAAGAGAACTTTAAAAATGAATGTAATAATGGCATCAATTTTTGTATTTCATAATATTTTAATGCAGCCTCAATAATTAAGGCCCCATGTTCACTGTCACATGTTTCCTTACTTCTACGGCTTACTGGAACAAAAACATTTCTTCAACGCTATAATGGAAATAGTTATTGCTGAGTAAAGAAAACTTCAAAAAATGATTTGTCTTATTTGATATCTTTTTAAGTACAAGTCGGCAGGCAGTAGATTTTAGAGGCTAACATTAAAGGTCAATGAATGCCAAGGCTCTTGGCTTGAGGGAAATGCTTTGTAAAGTGTCGGTATGTGCTTTCAGTTCCCTTGTGTTGCAGTCAAGTTAAATCCACCGTTTTCTCATACATGAGAGGTTAGTTGCAAAAGCCCTTTGAAACTAACCTCTTCATGTATGGATTTTGGCCAGATGTGCACCAGAAAGCGTCTCATCAAACTTTTAAAAACTTTAACTTTCATTATGACAATTTTATCACCAGTTTTCTAGTAAAGGGTCCATCAAAGCGTCTTGTTGCTAGGTTACCTGATTGACAAAAAAGTGGAATTATGATTAAAAGATACGGCGGCCATATTGAATTAATTCGATTTAAGGAGTATTATAGGATGCCCAGGGGGCATGAGCGAATTTCGTTTGTATTTTCGAGCGCTTTTCGGGACATTTTTTCTTAAAGTTTTCTTAGAATAAGATTGTAATGGGAAAAAAGATCCTTGTGCCGTCTTTTGATGTAATAATGATCGCCTTTTTCTAGTTTAGTATTAGAAATATGGACTTTCACTGTATTTTTCTCGGGAAAAAGGCGATCATTATTACATCAAAACACGGCACGTAAAACAGACGTATGCCATGATGACCATGATGTTGTAGGAAAAGACGAACAGGTTCAGATAACCTTTTAGTGTTGGGCAGAACTGCTGTAGATTTAGTTTTGGTTGCGGGTTCTTGATCAGAAATTCTCGATCTTTATAATATTGTGATTGCTACATAAGTTCAGTAACATCTGTAAACCTGAAGAAGGCTGGTATGGCCAGCCGAAATATTGTTATAAAAAACAATACACGTTGTTTTAAATCAGCTTTGCTGTAGTCTTCGGACTGCTCATTCTTGTTTCTTGATCAGATGCCTGGTTCTTGAATTGGTGTTGTTGGATACAAGCGAATAAGGGTATTCGAGGGCAGGGATGAAGGAGAAATTGCAAGAATTCCGAACTTGCGACAATTATGGACTTGTTCTATAAATCTTACTGACTTCTACCAGCCTCGTTTCCATGTCGAGAGGTCACGTGACTGGCACTCGTCCGTATAAACTACCGTCGTAGTAATGTCAGTAATACTCTGAATGGTTAATTTTCAAGTAACGATAGATTAGTGACAGCTTTACCTACAAGCATTTTTTCAAAACGGGGTAAAGGTAATGAATACATTTTTTTTTAAAAAATAATTCTTTCTTCGGTATGCTCTCCGCGTAGACGGCATGTCTTACGTACCGCCATCGAGTATGGCTTTGGTATGGTAAAAAAAAAAAAAAATGAGAAGTTGATCGTAGAAAACCCTGTTTTGTAAAAAGGTAAATATGTCAGCAGTTCAAACGTTCAACGCATTGTAACATTGAATAGGAGAACTTCGGAATCATGGATTTCTTGCGTGACACAACTTGACTACATGAGATTATTGCAACAGAAACGTATAGATTTGATCGTCGCAGTGGTAATTGCAAATTAACCCGTAAACAATTCGCGACTTGCACGGAATTCGAACCCATGGCCTCTCAGTGTCGCCTCTGCATTAGCCCTGCAGTGCTCTAACAACTGAGCTATGAAGACCCATACATTGGGAGCAGGCCGGTAGCGCTTTGGACTAATGACGTCAGAAAAATCTGGTCCCTGTTATGACTTGGACAATAGGGAGCTTAAGCAACTACGACGACGACCACAACAACGACTTCAAAAAAACAATAGGTTTAATGATCAAAACAACAGCTCTGCACGTGCATTATGCTTTTTAGTACATTTCCTTGACGTCCACTGCACGACTATGACGTAAAATCTCCTAATTTGCCGTTTTCTGAAGGACGTGGATGTGCGACGACGAATTTTCCTTCCCCTTTTAGAACCTGAATAAAATCCTTAAGAATTCAACTCCAGGAAAAGCCGCCTGCATTTGACATATTGAGCAGGTCCAAAAACGCGATTAAGTTTGAAAGAACGCAAATTCATTTTTTGTACCAACGTTTTCTCTGCCGTCGTCGTCGTCCTCGCTTAAGGTCCCTAATGAACCTGATCAGTATCAGATTTGTATTGGAAAGACACGTTCTCCAACAATTTTTCGTACTCTTTAAAAAATATTATCGTCAAAAGAAGTAAAATCCAGCTTGGTTTCGATAACATATGTCCTGAAAATAATCAAGGTGTGCTAAGACAACGTTAAACATGGAAAAAAAACTGTATAAATGAGTGATTTTAATTCTTCCTGGATTTCTTATGCGGTGTCATTACTGTAGGTAAAAATTTGTTACGGCATTTTACTAATAGATGTATGGAGTTTAGGGCTTCAAAGATGTTCATAAAACGGTGCATTTGGTTAAATTTATAGGCAAAGGCTGCTCAAAGGTTGCTTGTATTAAGCTACTTAGTACTATGCAGCCGATATAAAGTACTGTATGGTACCTACCTAGCCACACAATAATTTTCAGCTTAGAAAAAAATTCTGCAACAGGCTTGCGAGAAACACGTACAAACTCGATTTTCTCTTTAACAATTTCGGTTTTGGGGTATTACACAGCCAGAAATGTTATGTCATGTTTCAGTACATAGAGTGCTATCTGACTGAGACAGAGCTAGGGATCCGATTTCCGGTAGCCTTCTTTGATCAGGTCGCCTTATTTTCTGATTTTAACAGTTCATTTAGCAGTAATGTCTTTTATATATTAGAATAAAGCGCAAAAAAGATTTTAAAAAATTCATTGCGAATTTTATGAACGATTTCATGTCGGAAATGCATGTTGCTCATACAAAGGCTTTGAGTAGAATGTAGACTACGAGTAGTCTCCATTTTCCTCAGGGATAGTAGAGCGGGTGACACGCGAGCGCGCATGAAAACCACCCCACGCGAGAAAGGCGAGACGCGGCGTGAAGAGAGGGGTGATTTTCACGCCCGCTCGCGTTTCGCTCGTTATGCTATCACTGAGGAAAAATGGGGACTACTCGTAGTCTAACGGCAAGGTTTGTCTGAGTCACGCGGGAGGTCCAAGGTGACAAAACCTATTTTTAGTAATAGTGCAAAGCGAGAGTTGAGTTAAGTTGATCTTAACCTGTGAATGGAATGAAACATTAAATAAAGTTGATGTGAACTACGGAAATACAAATTTTAATGGAGAGATCTTCATTGAATTTTAGTCTGAGAAAACAGCCGACATTTGGCGACGCTACCGCTGGTTTCCCGGCCATGCTATTTAAATTTGTATTTCTGCAGTTCACGTCATTTTCATTTAAGAAACATTTTTGAAGATTTTTGTTGACAGTGAACGAGATTTTTCGATACCACCGCTTCCGGGTTTTTTTCACCCTACCTCGTTTCTTTCCAATGGTCCGTCCGGTCCTACCAAAATGTAGCCTAATGTACAGACTCCCCCTCGGAGAAGGGGCCTTCACCTATTTTTTCTGAGGAGAGGGGGTTCTGTACACAGATTAACCAAAATGCCTTCCTTCTCTGTACATTTCATGTACCATATTTGACGTACCTACTTGAAAACTGTTCCTTCAAAGGCACCATTTGAGGAGGGCCTTCAGCCAGGTACTTCCGTCACGTGATGCTTCGAGCGCTATGGAAGATGGCGGCCGTGGAAATTGTGGATAGAAGGGTGCTACAGTGTGTTTTGATGTTAAAAGGAGCCCCGACATACAACACTTTCATGTAGAAACACATCATTTTACCAGTTTTAATGCATTATGAGTGGTTCTTCATCTGCAAGTACGCAAATTCCGGTGTGAGAAGGGCGAAACATTAAACGAAGCCAACAACTTGCCTTCTTACATGAACCTCTCTTCTGGTCTCTGCTTCAATCTTGAACTTCATGGCAGCACAAACTAATGTGGTGAGACCCGAACTTAAGTTTCGTAGTTGTTATTTTGTCAACGCCTTATTGTTGACTTTAGTCTGGAGTAGATCGTGTGAATTCACCTGAAAAAATGAATTAACGGTGGGACACTTTTGATTGATGGTCATGAATGTGGTTGAAGGCTTTAAAATCTTTCTTTTTTGTCACATTTAGTGTTGTTCTTTTATGAAACTTATCCCATATAATTTTAGGGAATGAAGGCAGATCCAGAACTTCTGTTTTCAAAACTTGAACGAATTGGCAAAGGATCCTTTGGTGAAGTGTATAAAGGGTAGGTGGAAATAGTCTTAAGTTAGTGTTTATAAAGCAAAATAATTCTTTCAAGAGTGCAAAATTAAAATTACTGTAATGAAAATATATGTTACAGGATAACACAACACGTTTTGGAAGTCTTGGAGAAAAACATATCATTTAAAAACCTGTGTGCGACAAACACAGACCTGTAGACTTGCAGACTTGCAGGTAAATGAGGTAAGCATTGTTGTGAAATACTTTAACAGATTCCCTATCCTTAAACTTTAGTTCTCTAAAGGTCTAGTAAGTTTAGAGATAGGGAATCTATCAAAGCATTTCACAACAATGTTTACCTCGTTTACTTGCCAGTCTGCAACTGTGCAGTCTGCATTTGTCGCACACCATTAAAAAACTATACAGACAAAGACACTTTACAGCCCTCTGAAGCCTTTATAATTTTTCAAAGAATGAAGCTCTTGAGACTTTAGCAAAGCCTCTAAACGTAATAAATAAGCTTGTTATTGGGCTTTCAGTCTGTGGTATTGAACTATATTATTCAGCTGTGGTTCTCCTTTGGGTGCAACTAGAGTGGAATAAATCCACTAGCCCCTCATTTGTGGCCAACAACCTGTAAACTGTAATTTTTCTCTAATTTAATATTCTACTTATAATTTACTATCATTTTGCACATAATTATGTAAATTCATTACTTATTGCTCCTCACTTATCACAGCTGGTAGTGTTAGTTTTGTAGATTCATTTTTCCTCTAGAATGAGATGGTGGACTCCCACATGAAAGGCTTAGGGATGTTTCCCATCTTGCTTTTAGTCTCAGTTATTTGTGTAGTTGTTAGTTGGTACTCATTTTTAACATTTTTTGCCATCGGACCTTGTCTGAATTAAACAGTGCAGGCCAGAACGAAGTGAACCACATTGTATGTATAATATATGGATTTAGCCGGGGCTGAAAGTGAAGCTTCTGTTAAACAGGGCTTCTGATAGGTCGCAGAAAAAAAGTCAAATTTCGTGGGATTTTTGGCGACAAAATCGCAGAAAAATTGACTGATTTCGTGGGAATTTCGTGGGAATTTTCTGGGCAAACTTGGCTGGAAAGCAATCGGTAAAAAAGCGGCGGATTTTGTGGTTATTTTCAGGGCAAATTTTGCTAGACATCGATTGGTTTTGCGCTGATCAGACCATCGTTTTTAATGTTTTTCTAACAGAGGTCATCATTTGCTCTTTCAACAACAATATGCACTAGAAATGAACCAATGGCAAAGCCTTTAACATCATGGCTAGTGCCCAGTTTTTCGCAGCATAATCTACACCTGGTAGTTTCGAAACTTTGTTTCCACGTTTCAGTGACGAAGTTTTGACATAAACTTGTGAGTTTACGGCAACTAAATACCCCCCAGTAGCTGAGACAAGTTTCAAAATTGCTGTACAGACATGTATTTGATAAGATTTCTACCAAATTTCACGGTATTTTGCGTGTTTTTGTGAATTTTGCTGGATTTTGCGGATTTACCTGAATGTCGCGGCTCTGCTCGAAATATCAGAAGCCCTGGTTATAAAAAAGAAGACAAATTCGGGCTTGAAAAGCCAGCGAGTGTGTCCGTTTTAGAAAGGAGGCGAACTCTTTCATTTTTTAGATAAGCTCACTTTTTCAGTGACAATGTAGAGCTGTAAACAAACAAATGAAAATAAATGCAGCAAGCTTAAAGGCCCATGTTCACCCAAACGGCTTTGCGCGCTTGTGTTTTTGTTTTGAAATTATTCTTTTGTTAAATGCAGTGTTTTGATTGGCTTCCACTTTTGAAGAGCGTTGCGTGACGATACTAAAAACGACTGCGAGGAAGACTAGCTTTTTTCACGCTTAACTCAGACTTAACCGAAGCTTAAAGAGACAGTATCAAAGAGGCCAGTAAGACTTTAATTCTTTTCTAAATGGAGGAAGATATATTGCCGACTTCGCAGAAAGCAGTTCAGAATTTAAACTGGTAGTGAATGCGTATGGATGCTTTGTCGAGTCCGATGAATGCAATGAAGGTCATAAAAATACCGAACGTCTAAGCACCAGGTGAGATTTTCCTGAAGCCCCATTCGACTGTGAAATGTTTTAATTCCTCAATCTATTATTTTGTGTTAATTCTTAGGAAGCTTAGGTATGTGTTGTCGAAAGAATAAGCGAGAAGTTGTGTTTACAAAGCGTCGAATCAGCACTGCGTACAGTCTTGTCGCTGTAATCGCTGTGTTACACTTTCTTTAGGTTTTGCTAAGGATTGGTTTGCTAATAACAGTTCTCGTTACTTTAGAGCTTTAATCGTGATACGCCAGACGATAAGTTTATGTTAAGGATATCACTCGCTTCATAGGTTAAATTAAATAAAGCATTGTTCATGTTAGATTGACTCGCTTGTTTTGCTTTCAACTGATTTCATCGGTACCTCAGTTTGTTTACAATTGAACATCAACATTCGACGTAGAAGGAACTCGGCAAACATGCTGTCTGTGGAATTTACAGCCAAGAGCTAGGCGGCATTCAGCTGTATTCAGGGCACAAGTCATGGAAAAAGAGCAGCACACTGCACACTGCAAAACTGCGGAAATTCTTGAACTCTACACACAGCAAAAGTCTTGAATGGCAAGTAATGAATGAGAAAATGAATATCAATTCAATGCGGGACATGTACAAAAACAACACTTCAATTTTAATTCAAGAAAAACCCTGTCTGAATGTTTCTACAGATATCACGATCTTTTGCCTCATGGTCATTTTTTGAGCTAATGTTGTGAGTGAACAATGACAGATAAATAACTTAATTTCTTGAAAATTTTTATTCAGAAACCCATAAGTTAATCCTATAAAGCAATTCACGTAAGACAAGTTAAATCGTCGAGTTCACGCAAGTTAAATTGGTTGCGCACATGGTAAAAAAATCATTTCAAATGCACATTTTGTGGTTTTTCTTTCACACCAATGTCAAAATGTAGAAAACGTCCATGAAACCTTTACAAAAATTCCTTTTTTAAAACGTACTTTTCTTTGATCATAGAGAACGGAATGTACCTCAAGTGTCTTAAGAAACCTTGTTGCCTTGGTTGGTTCAAAACAAGCCAAGCGCTCCGATCTGCCATGTAGAAAACAAGGTTGAATTCCTCAAAAGACAATTTTGTAGCGAAAAACTTTCGTTTGTCCGCAAAAGGGAAACTGAGCATTCTTTTGAACTTTCTCTTTCCATTTGTGTTATTTATCAGCATATTTTCAATCTTGAAATGCATAACTTTTGTCTTGAAAACCACCACATCATGAACGCGCACCAGCCATTTTGTTGATGGATGACTTTTGCAAAGGTGTCAAATCCGTTTCTTCACCCACCCCCTAAATGGTTGACATGACCATTGGACGTTTGTAGGAGAGTGGGGTGTGGGTGATTTTACTGATTTAGTTTGTATTGGAAGAATTTTTTCCCAAACCTCTCTGGAGTTAGAAATTTGTTCCCCGACATATAACGGTGAAAGATCTTTTTTCAGCATTATACGTCATGAGCGATATTTTTTTCATTGTAGGATATTTTTTTTCCAGGAATTTATCTGCATGCTTTTTTCCCCTTGAGATCAGTCTGCACGACATTTTTCTGAAATCACCAATAACCTCCTCAAAAGTCAAATGGTCGGCCCCTATGATCCACCAAACATTTGGTCAGTTGACAGATTCTGATTTATCAATGATTTCTAAAGGCTTTTGAAACAATAGGGGACAAAACTCTCTAGGGGAGAGGGGAGGAATTCATTTCTACTTACCCCTACCTGGAAAGTCCGTACAGACAGACTTCTGGTGACGTCGTAACCAAATTTTCTCGGATGGATAGTTTACCAAATTTTATTACCGGTGGTACTCCACTGCACTCGCTTTCGCACACACGGGGCTCCACTAATACACATCTGGATGCAAAAAAATGCAGATCAAGTGTCTGGCCAGAAGTGTGTGTGTGTCTGAGCTGATGCACTTACACATCTGGCCTGAAATACGTCAGTGCACATTTAAACTCGGTAGTATGTATGAGCTATTTCTTCATTACCAGTGCTCCACCCTTAAAGTTGCTTTTTGGTGACCTAAAATTGTAAAATGGTTGTCAGACATAATATATAGGTCACCATGAAAAAAACATGTGTGGTGTAATTTTACGTGAAGGGTTATGGTGCTGACCACATTGATTGCTGGTACTTCATTTTTCATGTGTTATGCATAAAGCTGTTCCAAGTGTCGTTCCAAGTTTGTCCTCACTACAGGTACTCTGCTAGAGTCGATTTCTGTGGAATTGGTTTATATTTTTGCCTAGTTTCAGTAGCTTTTTGTGCATCAAATGGATCTCCAGCAGCAAAAAGAGCCTTTAAATTTCTCAAAACATTGTCTACCCAGCACATCATTGTAAACTCCATTCAATTTTTCCGTGGGATGCCTGTGGCACTCCCAAGGTAAAAATCTGGTTCGGTTGTACCCAAAATTGCAAAGCCAGCCAATAGGGTTGCCTAAAATCTTTATCGATTATTTCTTCTTCCAAGTCGACCAATGGGATTGTACAAAACCTTTATCGATTTTTGATCGACTCGCTCCCTCTGAAGAACGTTTCAGAACGTTTCATTGTACGAACAAATTGCGAAGCCAGCCAATAGGATTGCCTAAAATCTTTATCGATTATCTCTTCTTCCAAGCCGACCAATCAGATTGTACAAAATCTGTATTGACTTTTAATCGATTTGCTTCCTCTGAAGAACGTTGAAATCAGAACGTTCCTTGCCAAATTTGTCGCCCTTGAGTTTTCCCACTCGTGGTTTAGGATGATTCTTTTAAAATTGTTTAGGTCTAGCTTTTTCATAAGGTTTTAGTAGCGTCTGGTTCCGGGCCGTGATTTCCGATAGATTTTTCTATTCGGAGTTCGCCAGTTTTTGCCGAGCACCGCTAGAGTTCAGTTTTTTTCTTTTCTTATCGAAAACACCTTGACGATGCACCTTGAGGTTAAATCGCGTAATTCAACTGGTACCCTTGCAACTGGCGGTGAAATAGCGAAAGTATTGTCCTCGTCGATCGACGACTCGCTTTTGGCATGGATTGGACTTCTGGATGGGACACGGATCAGGACCTTAGTAAACTTATTATACCTTGGAATGAGGGATAATCATTGGAACTATGTTAACTTTGAGACCTTGGAAACACAGGAATATTAAACTTTCATCTTGGATTAAACCATTGGAACTTTATCGACCTTTGTAGCCCCGGGTTCGACCCTGGATAAAGCAAGCAGATGTTTTGTTTTGTTTTGTTCCATGAACCTAAAACTACAATGTTTATTTCTCTTTGAAAAAGTTACCTGTGGCAACTTACTACCAAGATATGACGTATCTTTATACATGTAGTTCCTGTTCAGGTTAATCAGAGAGCATTATGTGCATGTTCTCCATTACTTGTTTCCTTTAACATTCCAATTTAAGTTACACGGTTAAACCTTATTTTGATGCAAAATAACTTCTTTTTCTTATCCAAATCGGAGAAATAGTAGCCTGCCACGCAGGCTGCTATAAATTCATTCATAAGCGCATTAAACCAACCCATACAGGTAACCTACTCATCGATACTCATAACATGACACAGCTTTCCCGTTTCCCTAACCAGTTTTCCAAATTCAGATAGGATGCCATTATGCTTCCATAGACCAACGCATCCCATGGAAAAAGGACTTTAGGCGTCTTGTTAAATAAAAGAAAGGCTGTACTTTTACTTTGTCACTAACTGATGTTAGTTACATGTAAACCCATTTATTGAAGTACTCTTTGTGGCACGAAATTTCTCTCTGATCTAGATGATGGCTACTAAAAAGACTCAAATCTACAATAATGCAGTTTCTAGTGTTGTTTTAATATGTGAGTAATGTACACTTAGGATGAGAGCTTGAAACTTTGATAATTTTTTCTTAATTTTTCAATGCCTGGAGGATGTCTGTTAGCCTGAATTTCATCCAATTACTTCGAGTCGTTATTACTCCTTAATGTCTGAATCAACCTGCCATTAATGCTGTCCAGTGACGTCACTCACTACCCAAAAACTGGGCAGTGATTTTGATTGGCTGATTGTCTAAACATTTGCATAATTATGTATAATTATTATGAAAACTTCTAGTGGGATTGTCGCCTAATATTCAGCGGATTGCATCCCTGGCATTCTTTCGTGTAGTTCAAACATTTCTCAAAGCTTAATCTTTATCTTAAACAGCAAAATTGCCCTTGTCTTCAAAACTGAAATGCTAAATTGAACTGCAAATGAAGAATCATTGCGGAGAGTCGGTAGGTTTTTCATTTAGAGCCACTTTGTGGTTTCGGAGGCCGGTGATTTTGTTCACGGGAAGTTTTCTGAGATCAATGTTACAACCTTCTTGCTATTTTCATTGTCAAGTGTAATGATTCTGTTAGCTTTTCTTTCTTGTTTCCTTGTTTTTTTCTTTGTTAAGGACCAAATAGCTTCTTTTCAATTAAAGCAAATCATTGTGTTTTTGAACTAAGTGTTCCCTGTGTGTGTTTATTTCATTGCGTGATTGCGACTGAGTTCGATTATATAATTCAGTACAACTGGTTCAGAGTTGTACTGCATGCAGTTGATAGTTTGAACATTAAACATGAATTACGATAAAAAAAACTAAAGCAATTCTGTATCATGCAGACATTTCCAAACGACATTTCTCGGTTTGCCACTTGAAAATCTTGTTTTACTTTTTGCATGAATTAAAGCAAAGGTCAAGGAGTAGTGACGTCACTGGATGGCATTAGGGAACTTAAGCAAAGACATTTTTGAGCGACGCACGTCAACCGGAAGTCAGTCCTTCTCCCTTTTTATATGCCTTGACGCTAACAAATTTGTATTACTAAGTTTCTTTTCTCTTATAAAGACGATTTACCCGAGAGTTTCAACAGAACCACTGCCCAATGATGGAAAAAGTCCACTTCGCGTTGATGGCCGTCGCACAAAAACGCTGTTGCTTAAGCTCCCTATTAACAGCCGGTCGATTCAGACGTTGCTGAGGGAGTAATAACAACTCAAAGTAATCGGATGAAATTCAGGCTATACGTCTGTACGAACAGACGTATTTTCTCCACTTTGTTTTTCACCAGAGCACATGCAATGAATATTTTTTCTCGCTGGAAATCTATTTTCACGTAATACTCATTTGTCAAATGAATTTTTGACGACGTGATTTGAGTATAGCCCGTGATTCTTACTGTTTTTAACTTGCTTGATGGCTAAAGTGCCGTTGCAAAAATCCAGGGCACAGTAAACCAACTTTTCAATAAATGATTGTCTCTTGACGCCATTGATTGTGCCTCTCTATGCTAATTGACTTATTGAATGTCTCTTTTTCACTTTCGATTGTCAGAAGATATTAATGATTTTCTTTTGGTGTAACTGATTGTCAATTGCATGTGTTTAAATGTCCACTTGGCGTCCTTGATTGTCGATAGATGCTCTTGTTTGTTCGTTGACACTATTGAACGTTTATAAACATGCAAATTGCGTTCTTGAATGTTCCGTGGCGTTAATGAAGTGCTTCTTGGTGTTATAGAATGTATATTCGCCTTATTGATTCTACACTTCGCGAAAATGAATATCTTTTTGGCCTAAATGATCAGCAAAAGGTGTAGTTTGTGGTGAGTTTGTGTCTAAATTTTGAGCACCTATTAAAAAGAACTGCATATGTGACATTTTCGTATTTACCGGAAATTGACAACAATTGCAATGGATATCAAACCTTGTCTGCATGTGCTTGACTACAAAATTTTTCTCTGGGAAAATGTATATTTACTGTTCGCATCAATGACTCTTTGACTGGGTACAGAGTCCAAAGGAAATTAAAAAGGACTGTTTTAATGTTTTTATTATTTTTAAGACCTAACGCAGCCCAGTCTCTGCTCTCTCAGTCGGTCTTGTTCATCCCCAAGAAGAGACAGCTGGTTGTGTGAGTGGCCCATCATGTCTCTGATGTCAATGCAAACTTTAAAATAAAATAATGCTTTGTGAAATGCTGAAAAGGGTAGTGTTATGAATTGATGTTGGAAACATCCGTCCGAGCTGATGGATGAACATGTCTGCACTGCATTTGATGTTGGTCTGCTTTGTAAATGTTTCTCCTCCTTGTTTAATGTCTTCTGCTCTATTTTATGTGTATGCAGGAACAGTTAAGGTATATATGACAAGCCAGTATCTTTACCCATACATTTTCCCCATAGGGTTGTGTGCAAAAATGATCATGAAAGAAGTAACACAGTGTTGAAGGCAGCATTCACTGTCAACACCTAAAGCAGGGTTCACAAATACGCCAAATTTGGCGTATTTTACGCCAAAATTGTTTTGATGACTCCACTGAGGTTACGGAGGGAGTTGCTTTGACTCCAGAAATTTTTGGTAACAAACAGGGAGCCACTTCGACTCCAGAAAATTATCGGTAACAAACAGGGAGCCACTTCGACTCCAGAAATTTTCGGTTACAAAGACAGTTTTGTCCTTACCTTTTTCGCAACAAATATCATTTACATTAATTGTAAACGTTGTAAACCTTAATTAAATCATCAAAATTAAAGAATTATACTGCACGACAAAACAGGAAGAGGGTAAATTACGATCAAAGTTTACTCGATGACTGCCATCACGGATTAGAGCTTTCCAGGTCAGCAGACCACCACAGCTACTTCGTGTATCCCTCACGATAGTGTATACATGCCAGGACCACGTGCTGGAAAGTATGAAAATGGCTTTTTCCATTGTGATACTTGACTTTAAATATTCCAAAATGGCTCCAAAATTTGTGAAGCAGAAGTGACACTGACTCTGGACACTCATCAATAAAATTTGCAAACCCTGCTCAAGTGTACATGTAGCCCTTTATTTAGTTGTTTGTTCTGGTATTGTCTCTTTTAGGAGTCAAATAGAGCATGTGCTATGCCCAGGCTGCTCTTCTTTAGGGGTTCAATTCTTATTTTCCATATAGCATCTCTGTCCATTCCCCCCACCACTGGTTTTTCTTCTTCCCTTGCCTTGATTAGTCCTCTCTCAATGAGTAAGGAAATATGTACTTTTTGACTTAGTGAGAGGGCTGGACAGGAAAGTATTTGGCTCCAGGTCCTTATGCCCTGACGAAGGGCCAAAATTTTCTCATTTGGCCGGACCTAACTCAGTCAATAGGCATTTCATCGTAATGACCGTCATAGCAGCATTTCCTAGCAGTGCTGTATGTATTTTCTTGGCCCTACTGACTTGACGAAAATGGCCCTCATACGGGATATTTTTTCATATGTTTTTCCAACAAAATTGGGCATGGGGCCATACGGTAGCCTGTTCCAGGCTCTCAGATAGTGGGGAAGATGCAAAAGTGAAAGGTATGCTAAAAGGGGGGCAAGGCGGTAAAAAGGAAAAAGAAAGGAAGAGAGAGCCTGTAATCATTTCTTTTACGACCCTCTGACTGCCACCCGCTTTTGGCATGTTTGAGTTCTACTGCTAAACATTTGAAATGTCAGTGAGTTGGATTCTTTCTTAAATTCCTAATGCAAGTATTTCACGGGGGCTCATCCCTTCAGATTGTAAAAAGGGGGTGGCTAGGCAACACACGACTATTACCTTGTTCCAAGTGGTGCCTGTTCCAGTGAATGTTTTCATTGGCCAGTAGATTGTGCTCTGGAGGGTTCTGCCTTTTAACTGAGCAAATGTGATTTTTGCTGCTTGTTTTATGCGGGAGGTCATGACACACATTATGATTAATTTTGTTGCAGTTATTGTTTCCTGTCAGCAGAAATTACCCTCTGATGCAAGAGCATTTTCTTTGAGCTCTTTTGAAATGTGAAGTTGTTCATGGCGGCTAAATTAGGGCTTTAGTTTGTTTAATTTTTTCCAAAGTGCCTCCTGTATCTGAATAACTGTAGGCGATTTTCTTTTGTCCGTGAATGTGATAGTTTCCTGCAATGTTTTGTCATGCTGGGCCCAGCTCGTTAGTGTTTTTTACAGGATGTTTTAAAATTCTCATGGATAGTCATTACAGATCTAAATTTCAAAGAATGGATTGCAGCTTAAACTGAAGGTACATCAACTATAGCGAATTGTGTAGTGACTCAGTCATGATTGCTCTGTGGGTGTTTCCAAACATGAATACAGCTGAATAAAATATCAATATCAGCAGGATTGCAAAAACATCTTTTCCATGCGCCAAGTTCACAAGGCAGGTCTTCTGTTCTTTGCTCGACACTCCTATGTGCGGGAAATCTCATAAATACAATTTGAACATAAGAGTTATCATGGATTCCTCTATTTCACACGGGTGGACACTGCACGCCATCTTTCTGAGTGAAAGAATCAAAACGACTCCCATTGAGAAGTGTTAATATAACCTGTCAAATTTGACCAAACAGAGGGTATACCAGGAGCTGGTACACCGGGACAAGCCATTTAAAGAAATGATTACAGGCTCCACTGCCCTTCCTCTCCCTGGTTTTCTCCCATTTTATTTTCCCGGTCGTGCTTTTTCATTCCCAACGGACCCAACTAACTCGGAGCTTGGAACAGGCTAGCCATATGAGTCATGTGATAATCTTCTGTATTTCCCTACTTTGTGTTTGTACAGCAAGAAAGACTAATGATAATTTTTTTTTGAAACAGCATAGACAATAGGACCAATACAGTGGTAGCAATAAAAATTATTGATTTAGAAGAGGCTGAAGATGAAATTGAAGACATTCAACAAGAGATTACAGTGCTATCACAATGTGATAGTGCTTATGTCACGAAGTATCATGGCTCCTATCTCAAGGTAATGTTTAGACCCTAGATTACTGTGCCCTTGTTTTGACCAGAACTTTAGCATTGTTTTTGGTAGTTTGAAGTCAAAAGAGGCATGGCATGAAGGGTAAGAAACAGTAACCATTTTTTTGTCCCTTCGCTGTCAAGGTTTTCTGATCTATTTCTTGCCAATTTTGTTTGCTGGGTTTGATTTGGTGATTACGGACAAAAGGTGGAGCTGCCTCTTTTTCGCAGTTTTGGGATTCATCGCAATTCTTTTGTTGCTACACCTGACATTTAGTTACAAAGTTCCAAAACCAAACAGCAGCAAACAGACACGCTGTTTCTTTTCAGAAATAAGCACAAGAAAATGATTTGAAATGAAATGGTGTCATTTCCAGAGTGCGAGGAGCTGTTAATCAAGGAGACCTGAAAAGTGGCAATTTGCCTGTTCAAAGATCCCAGATTAGTCTCAAAAGTAAAAACTGCTTGCAGTGTGCCAACAGCTCAATAGCTCTCTGGTTTGAAGCGTACTGTATGGAACTGAACAACAAGCTTAGTGAATGAACCGGACAAGTATAGTATGACAAGACAAAATCCTTGGTATAAAAACATACTAATGTGCATATAACTCAAGAGATGATGTCTGCAGAATTTTTACCCCCATAAATAAAATAGAGGCAATGTATAAAAGGTTGCACGTAAACTTTTACATTCTTTTCATGCATTGCTTGTATTTTTATCTATGTATGTTAATTTTAAGTGCATAGGCACATAGATACCGTAAAATTCTGAAAATAAGCCCCTCCATCTATAAGCCCCTCCAAACGCAAAAAACCCTCCGTTAAGTCGCCCCTCCAAATATAAGCCCCCCAGGGGCTTGTACTTGGAAAATTGCCCTCAAATACAACGTAAAACAAAGAAAAAATGGTAAATTTACTTCCAACTATAAGGCTAGCCCTATAGAGTTTGAAACGCAAATTTCCCTCCGTAGATAAGCCCCTCAAAAAGGGCCTTTGAAAAATATAAGCCCCGGGGCTTATTTTCGGAATTTTACCGTATTATGCAATGTCAGTGGAAATCCAACCTTACACTGGAACAAGTATGAGATTATTGATCTTCAATTTTGAAAAATCTATTCCATACATGTATTTTTGTATGTATGTTTTTAAGTCTGTCGTGTGTGAGCTATAAAGTGTGTTTTTATTTTCAGTGTAAACGTTGTAAAGGTCCTTAGTGGACTTTTGTTATTTGGTTGCTGAAAGGACCACACAGGAAAAAGCTTTACCAATGGGTCATGCTCAAGACTGACTGTGATGTTAGCAGGAATGCTAATTAATTTGTTTATTTCTCTAAGGGAACAAAACTGTGGATAATAATGGAATATCTTGGTGGTGGATCAGCCTTAGATTTGGTAAGTAAGTTTTACTAACTTTTGCAGCTGTAGATTGATGTCAGGAAAGTCAAAAGTGTATCTCATTTGCCCCCGATAATTTTGCAGAAAAATGTGTTTTGAATTTGGTTGAGCCGTTTTCTCATCACTCTCTGGCTACATTATGGACTCAGAGCAGTGACAACGAGAACTGGCAGCGGCAATGTGAAAGCCCTCAGGCTAAACCCAAATCACCAAATTCACATGTCTGGTGGGAAAAACATCTGCTGTTGCAATCACATTGCAACATGAGAATTGGTATTTTGCCGTTGTGACAAAACACAAGTACCAAACTGCAGTTTTTCATGGCATTTTTGCAAAAATCTTGTAAATTTCCAACAAATAGCATTGAGAAAAACTAATAGTAATTTTAAGTAATTTTTTGGGCTGAAAATATAGTGAGTTACACGAGTTAAGCTGCGTGAGAGATTAACATTTGCAATGTGTAGGGGTTAAAGAATGCCGTTTTATTACATAAATCTTAGTCCTTGAAAACTGTAATTTGGCCTCGAAAAATCCTTGAAAAGTCCTTGAAATTTGTTTGTCGGAAGTTGTATGAACCATGGACATGGCAAAGGGGCCCTTTGAAAGTGGCAGTTTTGACCGATTGGTGAAAATGGGAAATATGGCGAAAAATTGTCTTTAGCCTTGACTTCATTGAAATAAGATGGCAAAGGGGTCCCTTTTGATATCTTTGAATCTTCACCAAGCCTTTTGTGAATTTTACCAAATTTGCCATTTTTGTTGTTGTTTCTGGACATACGCTTTGAGGTTTTTTTTTGGCATGCAAACTCCAACAACGTTTTTTAATGGTACAAAATAATAATAATAATAATAATAATAATAAGAAGAAGAAGAAGAAGAAGAAGAAGAAGAAGAAAATTTATATAGCACCTATCCAGTAATAGATCTAGATGCTTAACAAAGTGAAAATTTTAAGTCAGTTTGAATGATATTCGGACTGTGAACTTGTTCCCAATAAATTATTAGTCTCCCTTGCGTAAGCAGCGAGACTCATAATCTGCAACGCATTTTTCTTCGTATTTAGGACACACATTGTGCCAGGTGTTCCTGGCGGAGACCGTGGAAACTGGGAATAATTTTCATTGCGTGATTGAAGCCATGCATGTTTTGCAAAGAAAGCTTAGGAAAGATTAAATTTAGGGCTTTTTCGAAACATGTCGGTGCACGAATCCTATCGCTTCAAAGCGTTGATTACTTTGGAACAAGTGAACACTACTTAGTGGTCCAAAAAAATAAATAAATAAGAATCTTAATTAGCAAAACTGCGATGGTTTGGTGTTTTAAACTTTTATTGTGTGCAAATGGGTCTTGTGATGAGCATGCGGTTTATTTTTGGCGATGATTGAAATGACGTGCCATGTGAATCACTTTTTGGATCTCTGGCAATGATGTAATTTCTGTGGAATCGAGGCCCTTGAAATTTTGTGTATTTATACACGTGTATAGCCTGCGACCGCGATATCGACGATGATAAAGTAGGAAGTGAAAAACCTTTAGTGAGTAAATCCTGTTTCCTGTAGAATTAATCACCTCCTCATTTCTCGATCTAATCTCCAAGTAAGCGAGACTGAATGCAGCTGTAAGAGCGTCCTTGTTGTACATTACTTTTATTGCCTCTATTTTGCATTTAGTGACAGTGAACTTTGGTATTGTTTGTTAAGAACTTTTTTACCTTTGATGCGTTAATGAAAGTCATCTTGGGAAGCTCAGCAATCGGCGACAAAATGGGTTGAGACACTTCGCCCAAAACTGGGCTTTTCTAGGTTTTACTGACCGCCTTCTTTTTTACATTTTTCAAGTGCTACAGATAATTAGTTATCGGTAATAACAACAACGACCATTTATTATGGGAACCGGAGAAAATAAAGGTCAAATTTTATAAGAATTGTGGAAACACAGATAAAATTCTGAAAATTTCATGTGTAAGATGTCATTTTGTGAAATTTGACTTTTATTTTCTCAGGCTCCCATGAAAAATAGTCTTTGGTGTTCTTACAGTTAACTAATTACATCTATAGCCCTTGAAAAATGTAAAAAAGAATGCGATATTTTTTAAGTTATACTGGTACAAGTTTTTGGCCACTGAAAATTAAAATTACTCAATTTTCTTTGATGTTTAATAGGAATTTCCACGAGTAACAGGATGAGTATAAAATAAAATAATTAGATTATCTTTAAGACCAAAGTTGGTTACTCGTGGTTACTCATGGCCAGTCTCCTCCTAACCTCATATTTTCTACTGTAAAGTACATTCTTCAAAGACTCTTGTATAGTAAGTATATGTGTAACTAATCTACTGCACAGATGTCGTAATGCTGTGTAGGTTTGCTGCGCGTTAGAAGTCGGAACATTTTTCCTGAAAATTCTCCAGCGCATAGCAATCATGGCTATTTTATCGTCGCTCACACCCTTATTGGATAGCCAAACTTTGAATAAACTCTTCAACTTACTAGGGAGATATTCACAAACAATAATTATATTATCTGTCATCCGGATTCCTGACAACCACACTTGGATACCTTTTTTACGTTTTAGTGACTTCAAAAGGGAGAAATATAGCTTTTCTCCCCCATTCCCTCCATGCAATGTTGTGCCGCTTTTTGAGCTACCTATAGAAAACAACAAACACCCCAACTTTGAATGGAGGGGACAGGGAAGAGGTGTGGATTCTTTTGTTCTCTGAAGTTACCCTATTTGAATACAATGTCTCAACAAGTTTGTCGCCATTGTGGTTGTTTGTTTTTTGGTTTTAAGGATAGTTCTGCTTTGCTTACAGAGCAGCATTGACATTTCTGTGAGAATAACATTAAGAATGTACACCATTGTCACCATTGTATCTTTCTGTCAAACAACTCACTGAGTTGAGTTTTGTTCCTATTTTTTTACGAACCTCTTTTTTTATTTTCCTATTTTCCAAGTGTCATTTGCCACTTGACACCCTGCACTGGATAAAAATCTATCCACTGGACAGTGATTTACCCCGGGGATAGCATTATCCAACGTTTGAACAATAGATTTGCCGTTCTTTTTAGATGAAGGCTGGTGCATTTGAAGAGTTCTATATTGCAACTATTATTCGGGAGATCCTTAAGGGCTTGGATTATCTTCACTGTGAAAAAAAGCTTCATAGGGACATTAAAGGTTAGTGGCCTGAATGCTTCATTTAGACAGCTTGTGTAACCAGTTAAGTTTAGTTTTGATTAAAGTGTAGCCTGCGAACGGCAGACGTTTCTCCTCGCTCATCGCCATTGAGGTACGCGATGAGTGAGGAGAAACGTCTGCCGTTTGCAGGCTAATTAAAGTGATTTTACTGTTAGGTGGTGTGATGTTTGTTGAAATTCAGTAGACCATTTTGACAAAAAGACATAAGTGAATGATACTACTGCAGTCCTTCCTTTTTTTAATGAAATACATTCTCTTGGCCTTAAGTTTGCGTAAGTACTTTGTCATTTTATTTTCAAACTGATAGTTAGTGGTATTATTTGATCTGTCCAGTCATCATGTCTGACCACAGTTAGGATTTCATCATTTTCTAAGCACGTTTTGACGGTTATACAGTACATGTATACCTGTATTTCTTAGATTAGCCTTATAACCCTTAAGGGGAAGCGGTCAGATAAGTTGCGGGTACATGGTCCCTATTTTTCCAATGTTTGTTTGGATTTACTTGTCCAGCTGTGGTGTTGTTATATTTGATGATCATTATTTATAAATGCGAGTTTATAATGTTTATCATGGGCCTGTCTGACTGACATGCCCATGCCTTTAGTATTGTTCATGTGGTCAGTTGTGTAGTGAGGGCAAAATTGCCAAGTTCAAGCAGTTTTTTTGGGGGCAATTTTGTAAGTTTCTTCTGAAATCTCAAATCTTTATTTTAACACGGTAAAAATTCATCAGGTTTTTTGGTACAATATAATATGCAACTACATAACAATATTTAACAACTGCGTCGCTGAGTGGAGGTGGGTGCCCGGGATGTCCAGGGCCTTCCACCTATGGCACAGCCAGCCCCTAGACAGAGTTACGCCCCCATGGCTAGCAAACCCGCGCCCTCCAGCCATGAGCCCCCACGCTAATGGAACCAGGCACCCGTCACACTGATTTAACAGTGGAAGAATTAAGGGGGGGGGGGGGATGGGGGTGAAAGAATGATCCAAAGGCTAAACGAAGAGAATGGCCGCCACGAAAACACTGTACTGAGCACATGGAGGTGATGCAAGCAAGGCTGACCGCGCTTGAGCCAAAGGACCGACCGCTGACCATGCTCGCGCTCCTTATTGTTAACTCTGTTAAATAAATATTTATTTAACCTCATTTAATAACAATATATACATATCTAAAGAGTCTCTTCAGTAAAAATACTACTTATAATTACACTAAACTAGACTTGTTTTCCATGAATGCCGTGTATCTAACTTAATTAACTAGAATGAAGGTTTAACAATTGCTTAAAACGATTTAGATATTTCACTTGCCTAAGATTGCAGGGTAGACCAGGGTTGTCATTAAGAGCCGGGGGCCAGGGATTTTCCCCGGCTACTAAGAGAGTGGCCCCCAGCTACTTTTATTGGAAAATAGAAGAAAAATAGAACCACAAGAAATGCCTAGCCGTTAGATTCCCCGCCTACTTGTTGTATTTACCCGGCAACTTGAAATCTTAGTGACAACCCTGGTAGACTGTTCCAGACAGTTGCACCTGTATAGCGAAAGCTCCTTTTTAGGTAGTTGGCTCTTGGTAAAGGGACATTGTGATTTGTTTGTAGAGTCCCTTAAGGCAAAGCCTGACGTCCTGCGCTCAGTAAACATAGAGGATAAATAGTCAGGAGCCAGATCATTAAGAGTTTTGAACACCATTAAAGCTACTTGAACTTGACGTTGGGCAATGAGGTCTTTCCAACCAAGTTGTTGTAACAATTACCCAGCATCAGCATCATGAGAGGAGGAAGTGAAAATGCGAGCAGCACGATTCTGCAGTTTTTGTAATTTTTGCGAGTGCGTTTTGCCACAATTCCCCAAGACAATACTACAGTAATCGAAATGGGGTTCTACCAAGGCATTGTAGATGTAATGTAGTATTTTTGGCGAAACAAAAGGTTTAATTCGCTTAATGGCGCCAATGCCGGAGGCAATCTTTTTGGATAGTTTGTCGATATGACTATGCCATGCCATGTTATCATCAATAAGGATCCCAAGTGATGGCAGAGAAGCCATTTGTGGATGTTACTTAAATCACGATTCAGACTAGACTGCATTGGGTGTAAGTCTGCGCTAGCATATGTTATGTGGGTGTCGTCTGCATGCATCCTAGGTTGACAGAATGATAAAAAGTTTGGCAAATCATTGATATAGATCAAGAATAGAAGAGGGCCTAAGATAGTTCCCTGAGGGACCCCACAACGCAGCGAACAGACTTTGGAAAGCGAACCATTGACGACGCATTTCTGGGTACGGTTATTTAGATATCGCTCAAACCAATCGTAAGCAGACTCCTGTATTCTGTACAGACTAAGTTTATCTAAAAGAACATCATCATTCTAGCGCATTTCCATTCATCTGGAAATAAACCAGAACTTAAAGACTTGTTGAAAATATTACATAAAGGGATCGAGATAAGATCCGCAGATTCCCGAATAAGTTTGCCTGAAATATTATTGAGACGTGTTGCTTTGGATTTAGATAATTTATTTAGGAGAGAAAAAAGATTGCTACTACTAATTGGACTGAATATGAACTTGTTGTTGCTGCTAACAATGCGAACGGCATAACTTGAACCGTCAATAACAAGGGGTACCTCATTAGCAAGTTTGGTTCCAATTGTTGAAAAGTGGTCATTAAATACATTGGAAAGCTCGTGAGAATTGGTTGCAGAGTTCTCGTTAGTTTTAATTCTTTCACAGACTGTTAATCATTTGGCAGGTTTTACGTGGGTCCCTATTAGACTGAATAAACGCATTACCATAATAGGATGCCTTGGTACATGTAGATTTAACTTCTTCATTGATCTTATTACGTAGCCTTTAGTACACAGCCCACTCTTGAGGATCGTTTGACTTAATAGCTTTCCGTTTAGCAACATCGCGATCACGCATACCCTTCCGCAGGTCTGATGTGATCCAAGGTACCTTGCCTGACCTAACATGTTTTGTTTTGATTGGAGCATGACTGTTCTTAATAGTAAAAAATTTAGCTTTCCAGTCAGCCCACAAAACGTTCGGGTTATCACTGGTACAAGACCAATCCTGTCGAGAAACATCCCTGTGATAATTTCCTTGATTAAAATGTGCAGCGTTTGTTCTTGTGTTGTTTTTAGCTGCCAATGTGTTGATGTCAGAAAGTGGTGATGTGAAGCTTGCAGACTTTGGAGTTGCAGGGCAGCTTACTGACACGCTAAATAAAAGAAATACATTTGTAGGAACACCTTTTTGGATGGCTCCAGAAGTGATCAAACAATCTGCATATGACTCCAAGGTAAGTTTCATATCCTAACTACTTTAAAACTATGCAGTTTATGAGTTGGTCCTAACCAATTAAGGAGTACTTCTCAGTGTCAAATCCCAGCCAAAGAAGAAATAAGCAACCTCTGTCATCTTTCTCTTCAAGGGAATCTCTCAAAGGACAATAACTCGTAATTGCTGTTTGGTAATTGGTAAAAGAAAAGTTTAACTTGAAAAAGTTGGCCCATTACTGTTTTTTTTTTTAGGTTTTGATCATTAACATCTAGATTTTGAAAGCCAAAACACATGCTTACATTTTGTATAGAGAAGTACATGTAGGGTATTTTTTAACAAGACTAAACCATTATTTGGGGATTTTCGTTGAATCCAACCAGTGAGAACTAAGGATAGAGAAACGTTCTTGCTACAGACACTCCCAGAAGAGGACAGGGCCACTTATCTTTATGTCCTCTACCATTTAACTTTGAGGCTTTCCCATCATCACTTACTTTCCTTAACTAGCCCAAAGAATTCTCATTTTAGAATTGAAGGATGAAAAGGGCCTCTGCTATTTAGTCAAAATTATTTGAGTTTGGTTGGCTTTACTGTTGATTGAAGTGTTGGATGGTAATGAAAATTGAACGACTCGCTGGTACTTTCATCTGTTGTATTGTCTATGAGTAGATTAATGCTGAGACGTAGAAATGTTCCTGATAAAGCAATTCATTTGCTTGTAAGGCTACTTAACAATGTTCACTGTATTTAAGAAGTTGTTATATGTAGACCAAAAACAACAGAGGGCTAAGAATGCTCCCCCCCCCCCCCTGGAAATCTGACTTGGGCTGGCATCAAGGTGAATTGCACATTTCCAACAGTGGTTAGCTGGAAATGATTGCCGAGGGGAGATGCAAACCACAAGATGGTTGGCATACTAGCAGCAATACAGTCCAACTGTGCCTACAGAAGGTCATGGTAGACTGTGTTGAGGGTCTTCGAAAGATTTAGAAGTACAGTCCCAGTCCTTTGTAAATTATCTCTACAACACTGACAATGCCCGTATTTGTTACCCTTTCAAGGTCATGAACACAGTTGTATTAAACTGTGACCACAGTTACTTCGTGTTCTATGTGGCCATTTTGTCAAAGGCTTTAAATATATAAAGACCCCTGTTTATACTATAAATTGATTGGCAGTATGTGACACTCATAAAACTCTTTGCCTTTAGAAGAGGTTGTAGAAGTACATTTATAATGATGTTTCCTCTTACATAGGCAGATATTTGGTCTCTGGGAATAACAGCAATTGAACTAGCTAAAGGCGAGCCACCGAATTCAGATCTCCATCCTATGAGAGTCTTGTTTTTAATTCCCAAGAACAACCCACCTGAATTGAATGGAAATTTCAGCAAGGCCTTCAAGGAATTTGTGGCCATGTGTCTCAATAAAGACCCTAATGATGTAAGTCATAGAACAGTTAAGTGCTTGTGAACGTATTTCAAAAACTTGCAAGTACCATAAAATTCTGAAAGACCGAGGGTGTACACGTTTAAAAGGCCTTTTTTGTGGGTTCGATATTTTTGAGGGGCTTATTGTGGGAGGAAAATTTGCCTTTCAAGCTCTTCTGAGGTTATGGCGGAGCTTACATGCACTGTGCATGTGCAGCGGAGCGTCTATTGCTATAGAAGTTGGAAACCTATCTATGAGAGAAAAATATGTTATGACATCAGTGTACGTACGTAAAAGTATTCTTGTCATTTCTAATTTTGTTTGACTTACTGAAGAAACTTTCCAAAATAAATTTTTAAGGTTATGCTTTTGGTCACGCCCTAGGATTTTTGACATTAATGCGCAAAACAACTGAAGCCTTTTGTCATTTTAAGATTTTACCTTTTCCTGTTCTTCTACTGCCACCTCAAAATAACAGCTGCTATTAAGATCCCTTTATTATTAAAAGCCTGTTTTTTTATTTGGTATTGATCTGAGGAAAACGTCGCATCGGGACTAATTCATAGCTGCATTTTTAAAACTCCATGCTTGCTTTCGAGCAGAGTATTTCTGACCACACTTACCAGCTTTCAGGAGCTGAATCTCAGATGAGCTTAAAAACTACACCTATTGCATTATTTATATGATCGTTCAGATGACAGTAGTCCAGAATAGGACTGTTGTTGACAGTGACTTGCATTTCGGCAACCTATTTCTGTCTTGTTTGACTATGTAGAGTCTGTCGGTCTTTTAGCGGGTTTAAAATAATAAACTTATAAACATTTGTCTAGTTGTAAATGGAAAGAACAAGTTTTAAAGGATACGCAGTATTTGTTGTAAGCGAAAGTCTTGCTTCGTCTAGTATTTGTCATTCCAAACTTGAAGTCGGCTAAAAACAACGAAAACAATGATTTAAAAGGATTTCAGAAACATTTCAGTCACACTACTTGCTATCTTGGGTAAAGAGTGCTTTATTGTACTTTACTTTAATTCCGTTTTCGTTTGTCACTCACACCTGGATCTATGTATCAAACATGAAGTTTAACGTCTCGAAGTGTAAGGTGTTAACAGTCACGCTTAAGAATTCACCTTTAACGCATGAATATCACCTTGCCAATACTTATATAAAACGTGTTTTGGAAGAAAAAGACCGCGGGGTTAATAAGGCTTATCATCTCAAGCAGTTTATCGTGAGACTCCGCGCATGTTCTGCATATTGTACTCAAGACTAACAGAATGGTAGGTCTCCTGAAGATAACCTGTCCACTTATTACAGATGTTAAAGTCAGGTGGACTCTTTATCTCTTTCTAGTGAAGTCACAACTCTCGTATGCCACAGAGGTGTGGTCTCCCGGAAGAGTCAAATTGACAACGATCCTAGAAAGAGTCCAGAGGCGTGCAACTCGCTCGATACTTAAAACTAAAATCGGCGAGGTCTCCTACAAACAACGATTGCTGACTCTTCGACTACTTCCACTTACTTATGATAGGGAAATTAGAGATCTTGTTTTCCTTTTTAATTGCATTTCTGGATCTACTGACTTAAATATTGATCGATTCGTTACCTTTGTCCCGCATGACCGGTCTCGTTCTCAGAATCCTGCCCTAATGTTAAAACCTGCCCACTGTAAAACCACTACTTTTCAGGCCTCTTTTTTCACACGGATTGTATTTAACCGTGGAACACTATTTGCAGACTAGCTACTTCCGACATAGCCTGCGAACGGCAGACGTTTCTCAGCAGCGATGAGCGAGGAGAAACTTCTGCCATTCGCAGGCTACTTCCGACAAATTCTTCAGCCTAAGCATTTTTAAGATATTATTATGTGCGTGCTACTTACTTTTCCTTGTTAGATACTTCTTTTGACATGCCCTGCACCCTGCACCTAGTTCCTCTCTCGCAATTGTCCGTGCCACCATTCATAATTTGCACTTTAATTACTGTCTTTTGCACATTTTTATTAGATTCCACTACTAACACATTTTAACTACCGTTTTTTAAGAGAATTTTTTGTAGGTTTTACTTAGCTTGGGGTTGCTCCCCGCATGGGTTCGCGCTATTCCCCATTGGTCTCTTTCATGCTAGTATTTGTCTTGTTTCTATTTATTTGTTATAATTGGACCAATCAATTTGTTTACATTAAAAAAACTGAAATTAATTTTGCATTATGTCGCTATTTTCGTGAAGTGTGGGTCAAACCTGTGCAAGAATGAAATCATAATTGCTGTATGGATACATGGTGTGTTATTTGTGTCTATTTACACATTCTTTCTCTTCACCAAGAAGAAAGTACATGAAAGAGTTGTTGTTTGTTACCAACAGACTTATACCTTTGCTAAAACGAGTTCACCTTTTTAGAATAAGTAATACATTGTTATTTAAACATGTAAAAACTAAATAAAGAATGCTCCGACGTTTCGGTGAACTGTTGACGCCATAACCAAGGACTGGAAATAAATTAATGTGAGTTCAAAAAGAGTTAAGGTACTCTAAATTTGCATAAATGAAATAGAGCTAGACAAAGACTGAAGCACGGACTGAGTCTGTTTTCATTTTGAAAGGCGGTCTTAATTGTTTGATTTTACAGCTAGTTTGCACTTAAAGGTTTGTTGGCCCGATTTTGTAAAGAAACCATTTGGTGAACACCTTAATTTGCCCGATTTTACATCCAGATCATCTCTTAAGACAAAAAAAATCGATTTAGAAATCATAACCTAAGAACGATGTTTTATAACCTGTAAATTGGCAGCCTCCAAAGAGTTTCTAATTAGCTTTTGAAGGGGCTGTGATGGGGGTTCTGGTGCTTTAGTCTGGTCAACAGTTCTTTTCCAAGCGCACTAGTGTGATTGAATTTGATTTATCTTTTTTGGGTATTTGGAGGAGCTTATAAATGGTGGAGCCTATTTTCAGAATTTTACTGTACTCGCTAGTCATTTTTGCCCACAAAAAATTATACAAAATGTATCACACGGAAGAGCTTTCATACCTGGTGAATGAAGAAGTGAGGAAGGAATTGATGTCTGGCTAAAACGGTTTGCAGATTTTTGTTATCCCTCCAAACTCAAGCATTACCTGATTTATTGTGATTAGATGCATTTTAGTGAATTTGAAATTATATGCTGTGAAGGGAGTGTTTGAATGTGTTATATAGAATTTGTTTGAGAGTATGTTTTCCTTATAAATATATAGATTTAGCCAGGGCTAAAACCGAAGCTCTCGTTAATTCTCACGAAGTTAAGGCCGTGGCGCCCGCGAAGCGAGGTTATAATTTTGTCGTCCGCGGATCGCGCGTGGATTATAGCGCCTTGTAAACTCGGTTGGCCCATTTATATTTGTATACATCCGCGGTGTAATGACATCATCAAGCGAGAACTTTGATCAGCGTTGTTTTGACTGTTTTTGTGGCCGTTTTGGCAATCAAGAAATGCTTTTAGCGATTACTTTTGACGGCAAAAATATTTTTCTGAGAGCAATGAAGCAATTTGGACCAGTAGCTTTAAGTAAATCGAGGTAAAAGAACATTTGTCGTTGATTTGACAGTGCGTCTCACTCCGCTTACGGTTTTTACAGCTTAATAGGTCCCGGGATATGTTTGTTTGTTGGAAGTACGTACCTTTCAGTTCAGCTTTTTACTATCAAATCTTTGCCCTTCCCTGAAATCTACACCTTTGAATTCATGTAACACCAAGACAAACCCACAATGAATTGGTCCTTTCCCGCCGATCGTTGTGACCGATGGATCAAAGACTGGTTTCAGCTCCGTACATCTATCGGCCGTTGAACCCGTGACTGAATTAAGACCGAAAATGGTGTTGAAATACGCGTTGAAGCTAATTTTCCTTAAGTGTATCTTTGAATTTATGATAAATACAGCTCCACCAGCCTCAAACAGTGTCTGTTTCAGACAAAAATGCTTGGAATATAATAGTTTTACCTCAGTAATTAATCTGTGGCAGTATGGCTCTGTGTCTAAACACGATAATAGCCGATTGTACGTGCAAGGCCAGGAGCAGTCGGGATGATGGTTCCCCCTTTTTTCTTTGTGGTACACTTTTTGTCCGTTTTTGTTTTGTTTTGTTTTGTTTTGTTTTGCTTTATTTTGATCACATTTTCCCTTTGGCTTGCTTCCCTTTATTCTGACAGCTAACCCTTTACAGCTTCGCGAGACTTTTGCGATAACGTATTTCTAGTACACTTACTCAAGCAAAAACCTAAAATTGTGTAATTCTAAACGGCGATGGCAACGAGAACAGCAAAACAAAAGGTCTTCAGTAAAATGAGTAACAAAAAAACCTGCAACTGGTTTTGCAACATTGCTGCAAAACAAGTTGTGTAGCGATGTTGCGCATTTTATCACCCACGAAAAAAACCTTGCAACCTTATTTGTTGCAAGACAGGTTCGAACTTGTTTTGCACCAATGTTTCAAAACAAGTTGCACGTTTTTCGTTGTTGCCTGTTTTACTGTAGCATAGTTAGCAAAGAAAAAAAACTTTGCACATGCAGCGCACTTTCTTTGCGCATTTCTTTGCCGTTGTTTTGCACGACTGCAACGTGAAACTTACTAGTTACACGTTTTGTGGAGGAAATGTCGTATGTGTTCCTATTCGATTTTTTCTCTTTTCTTGCTTTTTTGCCGCTCATTTTCACCTCGGTGGCCGCTAGCATTTCTCATTTTCTCACCTCCAGTACAAAAATTTTTGTTTTTTCCTCCAACGAAATTTGTCTCCTTGTGTTTTATCTCTCGCTCTAGCTCTTTTTCTGTTATCCACGTCAGTGGAAATTTAGTCGAAAAAAAGACTCGGCTTTAACAGCTGTCAATTCATCTTCATATGGATGGCGTATATAACTGACAGACTTTTGTAATTTTCCATGTCCATGGGCTCCTGCCATGCCTTAGTATTGTGCTTGTGGTAACTGTGACATTTGACATTGGCTTACATTTAGGGGTGGACGGACCTACGGACGGTCACGTGATTGCCAAAATGTCTCGCATCTATAGGTTACCATTTTTTCTTACCCATAGTTCTCCACTAGCTCTGCTATAATCATTAACCAGTGTAAAGTTCTTGAAGAGAATATTATTCATTTGACTCTTGACATAGTATAAAGGTGTGTTCAATTGAGTTTAGACTGAAGCAGAAAGATCTTTCTTGGCTGATGGAATTATTCTGTGATGACCTTAAAAGGGAATTGTGTTAGCTTTTTAAAATATCTTTCGAGGACTTAAATATCTTCTGGTTAAGTTTTCTGCCAAGACCTCATTGCCAAGGTTTCCAGGCTACTTTTTACAGTGTAATTTGGTTAAGACCGTTGTTTTGTCTTCCATCTGATAGTGCTATGACATTGCACTGAGCAGATTAGGGACAAGGGAATTTAATGCCACCCGCCCCAGCTGCAGTAGTTACATTGTAATTGAAAAAAGAAAAGACACGTAGTTGACCTTAATTTCAATTTTTTTTATTCTTCCGGGTCAGAAATTTTCCTTTGTGATAGCAAAAAAGTTCATATAAATTATTTATTTTATTTGTGAGTGGGAAGGTGTAACAAATTGTTCAACGCAGGCCCCAGGAGAAAATTGTATTCTGTTTCCATAGACCTTCGAGAACTACTTACTAATAATGGAGAAAGCTCTGCTCAATCCGCCATTCTGTTAGATGTACCAAAACGTTATTCAAGCAATTTCATCTCCACCTCTAGTGTGTTGGCCGGTCAAAATTTGTCTTTTGATTAGCTGGCGGGAAATCCTCCAAGATGCTTTATCTTTTTTTTGTAGTTTAATTTTTTGTAGAAGTAAAACCGTACCTATTTTATTGAAAAGTTGTGAGCGAGTAAGTTAGTCCCTTATTCTGAATGCCAACTGAATGCCAGAGTTGCAGTCTAGTCAATGTTTTATTGATCAGTCACGAATGACTGATGAAATGAAATGAATGACTGCAAATTATGGATCTAAGAGGTATTTATGTAACCTTGTTCTTGGTTCTTAGTAATATTTTGCTAGAATTGATCTTTGCTGGTTTCCAAATGTAGAATAACTGTATGTTAACTTTTGTTGTAGCCTGTAATCATATTAAAAATTATTGGCCAGAAAATATTCAAGGCATTAAATTACAAAACCTGTGCCTTCCACAAGGTGTTGGTTTGTGCTGTAGCAACACTTTGGCACCAAAATATTGCACATTGACAAAGAGACTGTTTGGTGGAAAAATTACTGTTGGGGACTTTTTGAATTAAATTTAAGATGAAAGTTACTAGTAAATTATGTGATCACTTACTCGTGTTTTTTAACCATAAGGCTTTTGTTTTCACAGAGACCTACAGCAAAAGAGCTTCTAAAGCATAGATTTATTAAAACTGCGAAGAAAAATACATATCTGGTAGAATTAATAGAGAGGTATAAAAACTGGAAGCAAAAGTGCCGTGATGACGATGACAGCAGCTCTGGAGAAGAAAATGAGGAGTAAGTAAAGCAAATACCCTTGGTAATATACTTTTTTGAGAGACCAGACACATGACCTTAGAAACCATTGTGTTATACAGACTTAATCAGCCAATGCCACAAGGTCTCAGACTGATAAACAAAAAAGTTTTAAAACTTTTGCAGAATGATAGAGATAAAGCGAGATTTAAAAATGGCAAAGTTTGAAAGCGCTGCATGAATTCCTGCTAGTCCATGTTAATCATGATATGCCTTAAGCACTTATCGAGAGAATAGTGAAAATTCTCGATAAATAGCTTTGCTGTCTACACATATCAGGGTAATTTTAAGAACGCAATGCTGCTGCTGTGGATGTTACAGTATGCATACATTTTGTGCATATTTACTAAATTAAAATTTGCACCTTTTAATTTCCACATTGTTGGTTTTTGCCGTAAAACAGGTATAATTTTGCCCAGCTTACGGCTCGATTTTGAGGAGGTGAGCTTCAGTCTCACGAGCTGAAAAAGTTGTTGAATTGTTCCTTTCACTTTGGCTCCAGAAATGTGGCAATAAAAGTTAAATTCAGATAGGTGTCCCGAGTCAAGCACTATGCTGCCTTTTTCCCCTGATGCAAATTTACAGCTCCTGAATTTCAGGCAAGAGTGGAAAGCAGACTTTCAAGATAGTCATGTGGCTAAAAAGTGACCCTGTCCCTTTGACTGTGCGTTTTACTCACTCTACTTTCCCTTCTTTTGCTTTTCTTTTCCCTTATTTTTTTGTTTTGCTGGGCATTTACTGGATTTCGGTGTGATATTTACTGTTTCACCCCAGTGTGCTCCAATCTCTTTTCAAGCGTGTGCAGCAATATACCCAGTGCCTCAATGCGATGAAATCCCCACTGAAGACAATGCTTTTTAAAATGGCCTATCTTTAGATGGGCATTTGCTTTATTATTTTGCATACTATTATGTATTTTCTTTTGTTTCCTATTTTTTTGTAGTGTGTAAGATGTAATCAGTAATTATTTTTTAATTATATATAATTGTAGAATTAAGTATAGTAAGATGAAATTGTAAAAACTATTTTATAGTTAGTATAAGCTTTAAAATTGTAAAGCGCTATGAATAACTAGTATTAATAGCGCTATATAAATGAATTATCATTAATCATTAATTATTATTATTATTATTATTATTATTATTATTATTATTATTATCCCAAAGAAGTTGCTTTTCTCTGATTCAAGTACTTTTTCAAGTTTGTGCCTCTACCACTTCCCTTTCAAAGCCTACTTTTTCACAGAGGCACTAGGGGATCACTTGAGCTACTTTGTCGTGCCTCCATCTCCTAAAATACTTTTGGGCTAGGTTTTTCATTCAGAAACTATGTGCACCACTGTTATCTCTTCGCTAGTGCCACATCATATTTGATTATATTCCAGATAATTTTTTGGTTCTTCTAGCCGGGTCCTGAGCTGCTGTTAGTAATCCCTCATAGATTCAAACCATGAAGCTAGAGGGTTGTGTTGTCTTATTGTTTGTCTCTTTATGGAAAGAACCTTCCGTAGAATATCTGCCGATCCCATCAATGTTGTTATTTGGATTTCCTGGAAGTTGTTATTTCCTGAAATTTTACTATTGAGTTTCTTGAGATCTTTATTTGTCACTTCTAACGCACCTTTGCGCACTGAAATTTTTTGCTGTTTCCATCAACCATATTCTGATGATTTTTAATCAAGATCTTTATCCTTCAATAATTTTTCGGGATCTTGGGTGAAAGTATTTTTGTCAGAGGGTATAGCCAAATCAGTGAAAATGTGTTTTTTTTATCCTGATTTAGATTAGTATTGATGACAATGCCAAGGTGGCTTGCAGAAATTTCTCTATCTGTATGAATAGATATATCATAGAGGATGGTGATGGCATTCCTTTCTCTTCCACCGTTTTTAGGTTGTGTTTGTACCACTTGTCTACGTTGTGCAAGTTGTACTCCCTGCAGATTTTCCAGTGTATTTAGATTGCAACATTGTCGTTCTGGTGTATGTTTTCTGTTTTCGCCACCTCTGGGCAGTTGTAAGACAATACATTCAATAGTCTCCTGTTAGTTGTTGCACATGCGACATACTTTTGTGGGGATGGTTTGGTCATGTGACACTAGAATGAGCCCCTCTGATTTGGCCTGGAGAGCACAGGATTTAAGCTTTTTGTTTGCTGCTTTTTGTTTTACGTGGGCTTTGTAAAGGAACAAGGTGGTGATCAGCGAAATCTCTTCAGGGCAATAAAGGCACTCCTTATGCCAAATGATGAAATGTGTTTCCCCAATTGTCATGATAAGGTGGCTCTGGCAAATGACATTGCCCGCTTTTTCCATCGTAAGATCCTTAATATCCGTAATGAGCTGGACGGTATCGGTGTTACCCAGAACAGATGTGGTGACCTGATTGACGACCCTGTTTTCAGCTCAGATCTCGAACCACTACGTGTTTTCAAGGAACTGACAGAGAAGGATGTATACCAGCTCATTCAGGCTTCAGCTAAGAAAAGCTGTGTGCTCGATCCTTTGCCAACTTCTATCTTACTGAAGAACTCCTTCAATAAACACTTCTGTGGTTAATTTTTCCTTGACTCTTGGACACTTTCCAGCTGCGTGGAAAGCTGCTCTAGTTGATCCATGGCTCAAGAAACCTTGTCAAAGCGCCTCCCTTTCAAATCTTAGACCTGTGAGTAATCTCCAGTTTATTTCGGAGCTTTGGCGAGAGCAGTGTACAACCAAACCCAAGAGCATTTAGTGCGATCAGAGTTGTACCCAACGCTCCAGTCAGCCTATCGAGCAGGCCACAGCACGGAGACGGCTCTCCTTAAGGTACCCAATGACATCTTGCTTAACATGGATCACCAGAGGGTCACTCTACTAGTGCTGTTAGACTTGATACTTTAGATCATGATCTAACCGCTTAGAAAATGTCAGAAAACATACAAGAAGACATTCTGGTTACTAATATTTTAGTTATTCAATGTTAGATGAATAATGAATAACATACTAAGTTTTACAAAAGGCTTTTTTAATAATTAGTAAAATTTAAGCGAATAAAAATCGGAACGAACTTTTGAAACACTCTGTATGAGCGAATAGTCTTCGGCGAAACGATTTAACTGGAGCATGATCATCCAGAACTTCAACTAACAATTTTTCCCAAGCCCAATATACATGTACATCCTCAGGGTCATCAAAGGCGTACGCCGTCGAAAAAGGAACCAAACTAAGGTCGCTACAAAAAGAGCCTTCATCAAAGTTCTTGAAAGAGAGCCCCCGGATAATTTCGGCTTTAGGTTGCGGTAATTTCTTATTTAGAACTATATAAACTAGGCAATGATCACTGAGGCTAACCTCCAAAATTCCTGATTCTCTGAAATAACCTGGAACATTCGTCAGGATAACATTTAAGCATGAAGAACGCTAAGAAGATATTCTTGTGGGTGAATTATTTAAAGAATCCAGATAAAAAAATTCACAAATGTCCGGTAGACATCTTCCTTGATTTTTATTATCCAAAGGATTACTAATATAACAATTCAAATCCCCCAAACAGATAATGTTGTCGCACAGCGAAGAAGCTTTATCCAATAGACTGTACATGTGGGAAGTAAATGGTATATTATCCACAGAAGGGGGCTTGTACGCTGCTATCAGTGCGAATCGAGTTTGACAGATAGTTAAGTCTAGTAGTATTGCTTCCACGAATTTACATACTATTTTGATGGGGATGGCTGTGGTGCTATCACTCACAAAGATCATGACGCCACCACCGCTATTTTTTTCTATCTAGTCTGAAGATATTGTAACCACTGTCATGCAATTGAGAATTGTGTCAATTTTGAGAAGTGCTGTCATTTTTCGTTTCTTCAATGCAGAGAATGGCAAAAACACCATCAACAAACCATTCCCTGATTTCAATTAACTTGCTAGGAAGACTATTTACATTTAGAAGAGCAATTATGCATTCTTTCTTGTTGGTTTTCGTGGAAGCTTGATAGTTGGTTTTCCGTAAGAGCTCATATTTTGAAGAGGGTTGCCATAAGCTGGATCTTGCTCGATTATATCTTCCACATTCGCGAAAGGTAGGTGTTGTAACAAATTTCCTATACAAGTGGGACAATCCCAGCAGTAATTTAAGCAAGACAAAACTGTTTGTAGTGTTTCGCAGTTATTCCACCCCACTATATCTGAGCCTGTTGGTAACAACTATCACAAGTAGTCGCTAACTGATTCTTAGCCACGGCACGTCCACAAACAGAACACTTGCTTGTGGTTTTCCACTAAAGCTGTATGTTACAAGCCAAGGTGTTAATGGCTTCCACTCGGCAGTATTAAGTTCTGTAGTACTTCTTTCATATCTTTTCTTTTATGACTGCATTCTGGATGCCACACCCAGATATTTGTTAAACCAAACATTGTATGTCTTGATGCAAAACCTTAATTCAAGGAACTATTAATGCTATCAATGCAAAAAAAGAAGTTAAAGCCCCTGGAAGGTGTGGTATTCATGCAGAAATCTGAGAGCATGGCAGTATGGAACTCGCGTCTAGACTGCACAAACTAGTTCTACAGATCAGAGAAACCGAGGTAATACCACAAGGAAAGATGCTATCTAATATTGTGCCAGTCTCAAGAACTATCGAGGTAATTATTTCCTCTCAATACCTGGAAAGATCTCGGCGGAGATACTCCTCAGGTAATACAGTACTTGGGCTTACGTTGTGTAACACCCTTAAGTGGAACAACAATATCAAGGAAATAGTTACTAAGGCATTAAAGTGTCTTTATATTCTTAGGGTCGTGAAACGGGCCTGGATCCCCTCTAGTTACTTCCTTAATGTCTACTTTGCATAGATACGCTGATTGGAAGTGTTGTGCCACCTGGTCAGACACCTACCTGTCTATTTAAGTGACAAGCAAGTCCAGAAAAGAGCATTGCATATCCTGTTCCCCACTACCCACTATAATGTCGCTCTTGATGCTTGACGCATTGACCTGTGCTTTAGGGTGTGGCATAGCATCGGTGACCACCCAGAATCACGCCTGCACTGCTTATTGCCTCCCTTGCGTGCTGAGAGCCAGCCTTACAATTTTCACTGCAGTAACAAAGTATTTTATCTATTTTACATACATATATATTTTGGGCATTATTGTAACCCAGTCTCAAGATAAGATAATGAAATTGTAAACTTTTTTAATTTACCTTATTTTTTAAACCCAATGTAATTTACCTTCTGGTGCTAGTTTGTAATTTGTAATAATAATAAGAAGAATAAAAATAAGAATAATAATATTATTATTATTATTATTATTATTATTGTTATTATTATTATTATTATTATTATTATTATAGTGAAATAGTTTTTAATCGATATGGATTGTTTTAATTGAAGCGAAATGTTTTTAATTCAAATAATTTTTTAATTAAATGAATTTTTTCTAACCAAAACTAAGTGTTTTTTGCAAATAGTGTTTTGACCAAAGTGGAGGTGGCTAGTAGTGACTACTTACCGAAGCCGCGAAGCGGCGAGGAAATATGCACTACTAGCCACCGACACTGAGGAGAATAATTGTTTTAGTATATACTAAAACAGTGAGATAATTGAGCACAAAAATGATGATTTTTAACTCATTTACTGTTGCCAACGATTACAATTTTGGCGCGCGATGACCGAACGGCCGCGGTCGTCGCTTGCTTGGCGCCAAGTAAAACTTTTGAAGGCGTTTGTTCAGCTCTTGCGGGGAAGTTTCTTCAAAAGGAGTTGTGAATTCTTTTTGCATTTAAAATCATTCTGTAAAAAAGATTATTAAATTTAGTTTTAAGCTTATTTATGAACAAGTCAACTAAATAAAGTAAGGCAAGACTTAAGCATAATTTGCATTTGTAAACAGAAAACTTTTTCACCGGTTTTATCGATAAATTCAAGTCAAAAACACTAAGCTGTTAAAACTTCCAAACCGAACTTCGTCACCTTCATGTATTTTGGGAATGACTTGCTTAGTTTGTTACGGCAACAAACCGGGAAGGCATTTTGCTCGCAACTTACGTGAGTTTGGCGTCGCTCGCTCGGAGGAACTGGAGGTGAATCAGCGAATAGTGCAGGATATTCACTGATTGAGTGGCCAATCAGAGCGCGCGAAAAACACTATCCACTGTTTTAGTATATACTAAAACAAAATATCGCAACCGCTGTACAAGAACATGGTTCATTGGGCAAACTGATGTTAGGGTCTGTCACCTACATGCTGAATTGTATAAGGACGTAGAGCCACAACAGATGTATCAAATGCATGAGAACAAGAAAAAGCGTCCGTATTGAAGGAGGGTTTTTTGACGTTGGGGAGCATGGAACATTTACACCTTTGGTCTTTACAACAATTGATGGAATGGAAACGGAATGCCTGAGGTACCATAGCCGATTAGCGGAGCTGGTTGCCATCAAGGAAGGGGAGTAATATGCCAAAACTTTGTCATGGATCAGAAGCCGAATTTCATTTGCATTATTAAGGCGTGCACTCGTTTGTCTTAGAGGCTATAGGGCAAAAAGAACACTGACATCGTGATTGAAAATGCAGAAGGTCCGTTTAGGGATACAAGGTTTTATTCTCTTCAACTATACTTTTCAGAAGCGGATAAATTTTTTGTCTTGACTGTGCGAAAGTGATATTGTGCTACCAGAAATGATGCCAGTAAAAGTAAATTATAATGATTTTACACTATATAAAGCTTCGAGTTAAAACCTGAAAATAATTTGTTAAAAAGCTTTTTCGTCTTTCTTCGGTGCCGCAAATTCATACGACGAAGTCACGGTTGGAGGTTGTCCCTTGAGAAGTGATGCCATTTGCTTTTATTGAAATGAGTGGATGAAAAGTGATTGTTCTTTTTGATATACAAATCATGTCCAGTGACATACAAATCATATCACAGAGAAAGCAAGATCAACTATTACAGCTGATTTTTAAGTCGTGGCACAAGCCGATTAATAAAATGGATTACAAAGAGATAGGAATTGCTGTTACTGAAACGAAAAAAAACAACTTAACAACAGCCTGCAAACCACTAAACTTATGTCATATTAGGCCCCTTTGAATCGTGGAATATAACACCTGTTTTAGTCGATGAAAATATTTAAATACGGCAGTTGATTCAGACGTTGGATATAATGATGCCGAATTTAACTCCGTTTGTTGTACATGTTCCCAGTCTCTAGAAAAAATTGTTATCCAATATTGATAAGGTTTTCTACAATTAATGCATTTTATTATACATCAGACTCACTATGAAAAATCTGATTGGTCGAGAGCATTCAATCAATTCACAATAGCTTGTGAACTTGACATGATAAATGCAATATCTGCTGCAGATATTGCATTTATCATGTCAAGTTCAACGTCTGCCTGGTTACCAAGCCCTTGGAGTGTTCTCCTCAGAAACAGAATGGCTGAACGCTTCGCTTCTGTTTCTGAGGATGAATTATGAGGATGAATTATGAAAAATGTCTGTGTTATCTGCCGAAGCCGAAGGCTGAGGCAGATAACACAGACCTCGGTTTTGATAATTAACAATTATTCCACGAGGGCGCGTTGGATATGAGATGATAGATAGCCAACGAGGCACGTAGGGCCGAGTTGGCTATAATCATCTCATATCCAACAAGCGCGAGTGGAATAATTGTTTTATTAAGAACGCCCACAAAATCTCGTTGAATGTCCCCGACTAGAACAAACCGGAAAAGACAAGGGACTTCCGCTATTCACATGTCACACGTCTATCAAAACTGTCAACGCGCGAACGGACTCGCCTGGACTGCATGAATGAAAAATCAAAACATTGCAGCGATGAACATTAATTTTTTAAAAACTCATCGGGATTCTAGGATTTTACACAGCAGGACAGCTAAAAAAACCTGGCAGATAATGTGAAGGAAAAGAATTTTTAAGTGACAGCCGTCGAAATTACTGTGAATTTGGATTTTTCGGTGCAGTAAGAACAACGGAGAAAAACTAATACCGCGGTCGCTTGTTATGAAGTTGTTTGAAACCAGAAGCTGGTTTTGCTGAACGAGAAAAGAAGCTATACCTATACTGCCGCCTCGATTGCTCTAGTGAATGGCTGCATAGCCTGTATTTGTAGCTGGTTACTTGTGATTTATATTCTTGATGTCGGATAAACAAGCCGCAGTTATCTATCGGCGAGTGACTCGATCGGCGAATGGCTTCGCGATCATGAAGAAACAACACTTGTCTTCTTTCGTAGCTGGTCAAGGTACTTTAGTTCCATGTGTTTTCATGTGTTTTTCGACAAACTTTCAAACAAGCTCTTGTGGCTTTTTTGTTTGTTTTTGTCTTTTTTCTTTCGTTGAAATTGCATTTCTAGTATTCTAAGAAATGAATTAAAACGATTTGCGTCGGGCACCGTTCCATCCTTCGCGAAAAAAAATCTCAGCTAGCTTCCAATTTTAAACTGACGCGTACGCCGACCATATATGGAGAGCATGGTATAATAGCTCATATACCATAACGGCTAAGCCAATCAAAATGCTAGAATTGCATTATCCAATGATTCAGTTTTTAATAATTCATGATATCATGCTCAACCTCATCCAATAATTGTTTAATATTCGTCACATGTGAAATGCGACTTCTAAATCAAATGTTGAACCTAAGTCGAATTTTCGACTGTTTCAGTCGCAGATTCGGCAAAGTCGTATTTAATTTGAAACTGTCCGGTTTGGTTGATTCAGACGTCCCATCTCAAAGCAGTTACCTCTCGAATTAAATTAGGCACGGGTGAAATTCGACGATTGAGCTGGGTAATGATAACAGTGTCCAGTATTACTAAAAGTACCGGTAGATAAGCTACGATACATGCGGCATTTTTTATATTCCTGTGAACTTTGCTTTCAATTTACCACATAATGTTACTTGCTATATGCACCACACAGGTTAAAAAGAGAGTAAAAAAGGAAAGGAAAAAAAATAAAGTTACGAAAAATTTGCTTCAAGGGGATCCGAACCCAGACCATCAGAATCAGTTAGAACTAAAATTTAACACCTCTGTCCACTGGACCACCTCGGCAAAGACTGACAATTTGAGTTTACAAGAGGTATATATTCCTTCTCTATGGTGTTGACAGTTTTCAAGGATGACGTTTTCGTTTTTTTTTAATTTCCGAGTATAATTAAATCTTTAACTGATCGAAACTAGACGTAAAGCTCAAGTAAACCCATTAATACTCTTTCAGGCTTGGTCCATGCCGGGGAACGTTTAAGAAATTTATGAACTAGCGATCGCGCGGCTACCGACTGAACCGAATGACCTTACGATTCTCTCCCTTCTCGTACTAAGGTGTCTTTTCATCGGTCGGGGAAAACATTAACACAACGTTGTTCATCGTTATTTCCACTGTTTTAGGTTAGGGTAGTAGACCATTTGGCTTTCAGGGTTGAAAGAGCTGCTACATGACCTCTCTCCCCGTAATGAAGAAAAGCGATATGGCCGCCAAATACATCCTTTTAGTTTTTAAAGTTCTCATTTATTAACAGACGTTGAACATTTATTTCGGCAAACAAACAGTTAAGTTGAAAAAGGATTTTACAAAAGTCTCAAGAGTAGATCTCCTTTTCGATTTTAACTTGCAATATCGGTCAATGTACGCAGCTTTTAAACTTCTGGCTCAGTTTTTGTTTGCTTTTGCTTTTTGCTTTGAAAATGGAATAATAATAGCTCAGAGACAATACAGTGTAAAGAATTGTTGAGAAAAACAGCAAAAACTTGCCAATTATTGACAAAAACGGACCGAAACATTCAAAACGCTTTGATGACGTGACTGATGACGTCACGTCTCTTTTTTGGTCATGAAAAAAATATAAGACATTTCTTTCTTGCAAATTTTCTCTGCCGTCGGTCTAGTCTCCCGACTTTTTCGCTTATGTTCATCCCCCGCCCCCTTACCTTTTAAATGCCGGACGTCAACTGGTTATTTTTAAATGCTCCACACAACCCAAACCTCAATTTTAACCGAATAATGAAATCTTGTCACAGCATCAAAAAAGTCTTATTCAGCGATGGTCACGTGACCGATGACGTTATCACCCTAGATGTGACATGAGAAGATATTTTATGGCGAATATTATCTTGTTGTGGTCTGTCAGTCTTCTACGTATAAAATTCTCAAAGTTATAAAGCTTTTTAAAAAAAATTGCCTCAAAGGATTCTGGGATAATGTTTGTGATAATTATAATTTACTTTTATAATTATGCCATTTGTAATTCTTGACTTGCTTAGTTAGTCTCTGAAGCACCGGGGCGAAACCATGGTCCTTAGGTACTAAAAAGTTCACTTGATTGACAGAACCTTTCTGAGGATGTGAGCTGTTCCCCAAATAGTAATTTTTGGAGCTCGTTGATGCTGGCTGTACCTGGAATTTTGTCGACATATTTTTCCAGTCCCGTTTTAATGACCCCAGTCATATTAGAAGTAAGAAGTAAAAAGTAAGAAGTTTATTGTACACTCCCCTGCGGAGTTTATCAGTGATACAAGACAAAGCGATAATTCATTATCAAGTATATATAAAAATAACTTCCCAAAAAAATTACCTAAGTTTCCGTTTAAAATTCTTATGATACAATAAAAAAAATCCCTATGATTTTAATTTGGATCTTTATCTAGCCTGTTCCACAAACTGACAACGCATTATTATTATTATTATTATCATTATTATAAGATAGATAGATAGTTTATTAAAATAAATGCATTGGCAGCCAGAGGGTAAATTGCGTCTTTACAAATAAAACTAAGCTAAAAATAGAATAATTTACAATACATCAATATTAAAAATATTAACAATTCATGCATATAAAATATAAAAGCATTAAAACCGAATAATTTAATTGTACTATAGGCACGATGACAAAATAAAAGTGTTCTTAAAACGGTCTGTCTTGCACTTTTGAAGCGCAAAGTGTTGGTGATTTCCTAGTGAATATGGAGCCTTATTGGCTTCAGTTAATAACTTGTTAAGTTTGTTATCTTTTATTTGCCGAGGGCAGCGTTAAGAACCTTGTCACATATGTCCTGGCAACATGAAATAATGGTTGGAATACCAGCTTCATTAAGTGCCTCGTCATAAGAGAGACTGGGGCAAATGATTAATAATGCCCTTTTTTGGACCTGCTCCAGCTCACACTGTAAATACTTGGTCAGAGCGTAAAAGAAAACAGGCGCTGCATAAACTAGGATTGATCTTACAGATATGGCATAAAAGAGGACTAAATCCCTACATGGAAGCTTTGCCCTTTTAAGCTGAACTAGGATGTACAAACGTTTAGACGCCTTTTTTACAGTTTCGTTAACGTGCTCATTCCATGATAAATCGCTTGTAATTATCACACCCAGCAGCTTTGCGCTTCTAACTGCTTCAAGTTGGTTACCATTTACAAGAATAGGATGGAACTCAGACTACTTTTTAGTGAAGGAGATTCTAAGTTCTTTTCACGTTTCCCTGTTCAGTTGAACCCTATTATCTAGGGATCACTGAGATACACAGTCTGCTATATGTTGTGTATTACTCGTTCCACCCTTAGCAACTACTTCTGACGTTGTGGTGCCAAGTATTATTATTGTCGGGCACTTTTCACAGAACTCTTCCTCACCCAAGCAAGGTTAAAAAAAGTTGTAAAAGTTTCATACATTGTGGCGTTCACAAGTGTCTCGGCAACATTTCAAATCTTCTGGAAACTGTTCCCAGTGCACCGGTTACTATTGGGATGACTAGTAGTAAACGACAGTTCCAAATTTGCTTGATCTCGTATTTCAAGTCACAGTAATTATCGATCTTCTCTCTTTCCTTGCTTACTATTCTTGGTGTCGAATGGGCAGGCAACATCAATTATAATGCACGATTTTAGCTTATTTAGGAGCACGATATCAGGTTTGTTGTGTTCAATGTGGCGGTCTGTTTAGGTCTTAAAACCCAACTACAGTTTGTACTTCTCAGAATCACTGACTGGATCCGGTTTGTGATCTTACCAGTTTGCTGTCCTTTCAAAACCGCATTTCCCGCTGAGATCCCATTGGATAACCTGGGCGACCTCATCATGACTCTATGACTGGTACTTCTACTCTCTCTCCACATATTGTGCGTGCCTGGGAGACATTTTGACTGTCAACAAGAACGCTCTTAGTAGCGTTGAGTCTCGCTTGCTTTGAGATTAGTTTTGTTGTCAGCTGGTTATGCTACTTTTTCGTTGGGAATACAAAGCGAATGTTATATCACATAATGTAAATACTCAAAACGTAAAAATTGTAAGGAGAGAGAGGACGCCTGCACATCTTAGCTTTACACCAGTGTACTGAAGCCTTTGATGATATTGATATTGCTCCAGTGAGGAGGAGAACTTTTTCAAGGATTTTACACTCAAAAAATTGAACGATGATTTTTATCAGTATAAATATATCTAGCTTCTATGTAGCGGACCAAGATACGGCTTGGTACAGTTTTGGTCCAGCACAGGACTAATTCGAAAATCACTGTGTTTGCCCATTATTAGGAATATCACAGAAATCGTGAAAAAAATTAAGAGTTTATATGGTTTTGGGGGACGCTGTCACAAAATTACAGAGGTTTGTATGGCTCTTTAATCATGTTTCAAGAGTCGTAACTTGATCCCTGTTCAACCTTAGAGCACCAAACTTGGTCAAATGACCAATCTCAACATGACCTTTTATATGGTGGTGTTAGTTTATCGATTAGTTTACATTTGAAACTCGCCCCAGTTCCCTACGCAACTCCGAAATGGCCAATACAACAGACAGTTAATTCAGTTCGTACGTATTTATGTTGAATTTGTTGTCCGTTTAAGAAGATATCAAAATTGCGTGAAACTAATTACATTTTCCATGGCTGCTTGGTATCTGCTTTTAATACCTTCGTACAGTTGATGTTTACGCGATCTCAGAGTATAATGTTTAGAGCTTTACACAGCATGCATTTTATAACAGTATCAATGGGATAAAGCGTTTCATTTTCCAGGGAAATCTCACTTTCTCGTCAAAACAATCACTGATTCAGTCAGACTCGGAGTAGTTTACTTAAATCCGTTAAATTTAGTCCTCAGTGAGTCAGTACAGCGAGCGGGGTTATGTTCTGTGAAATTTGTCTACAGTCTGCGGCCCACATCACCACGAACCACCATTTATACATTTATTTTATTTTCGGGTTTTTTTTAACCCATCCTTGATCCTTGATCCTGGTTTTCCAGTAAACCTGGAAGTTTGTTCTTTTTTCGAGCACTAAAGTTAGTAACTAACGCTTTCAAGTGATAGAATTTCGTGGACCGACCCGTTCCGTAACTTATTACCTCAATACACCACAATAATTTTTAATATTATTTTCTCGGGGTATTGACTTTTTAATACGCGTGCATATTACACGAAAATCAAGGATCTCGATTCGTGGAAAATTACATTGCCAAACGTGTTCAACTTACGTGCGTCATTTCAGTCATCGCCGAAAATAAAACGCATGCTCATCACAAGACTTATTTTTATACAATGATTAGTCACGATTCTTATCCCCAGTTTCCACGGTCTTTGCTAGGAACGCCTGGGAGTCTGCCCCCCTTTTCGCGAAGGATAGACAAAAAAAAAGTCCTGCATTTTTAGAGTTAATTAGACCTAATTAGCTTTGTATGCGGAGCCTGATCTTGTGCGACAATAAGAAATCCTTCACTTTTTAGCTTCCCTCTCTTAACGACTGTCTAAGTGAGCGGTTGGAGCAGGTGAAGAACTCCCTGCCGACAAAAGCTAAGGAAGCTGTTGAGTTAGCTACAGAGAAGGGATCATCAAATTGGCCGACCGTATTTCCCCTCGAAGAGTTGGATTACAATCTGAATTGCGATCAGCTCCGCAAGTCTGCTGTGGTACACAACAGACTCATCCGCCATTCCACCTGTGGTCGTGAAAATTGAGGGAGTGAACGTTCCCTGTTCGATGTTCATGACTCTTTCTGCATACTGCCTCTTCTTCTCGTTCTTATGCTTCTTGTAGATTTGATTAGGAAGAGTCTGTAAGAGTCTGCATTAGGGTGACACACCCGAACGTCGAAGAATGGAGATCTCTGTCTCTCCCAAAAACCTCGAGCATGAATATCCAACGGGCATCAGGGGCTTTGTTAGCGCCATGATTTAATGTCTCCCCAGTGACCTCCTGAAGGACCGGCTCTACTTCCACATCATTACAGACCATCCTTGACATCTCTGCTTCCAAGTCGCGCAGTTCGTTATGGCGCTGGATAATGAATCCGCCGCGCTGACACACCATTGCGTGATCCACGCTAAATTGAACACCGCATGCGCAGATCATGGGCGTGTCCGTTATTTCCCAGTCGTACCGTAACTTGATTGCATCTCTAAATTCCTTCTTAAGAAGGGAGAAAGTTACGCAAGCGCAATTTCCTGGATAAGAGCTAAAGTATCTTTCGCCATCGTACGCTCTGCGATACTATGTTTGGGAGGCTCAAGATCCAGAAGACGACAGCTAGACTTTGTTGACTCTGATCTACAGATCGAAAATGTTATAGCCTGCCCGAATTAATTGATTTTTTATTTTATCTTGCTTTATTTTTCTTAAACATTTGAAAGAAACTTAACAATTAACTTCAAAATTAACTCTTTCTAAGCTAAATTAAGTGCTTGTTAAATTGACAGGAATTGTAAATAGTGTTTTGACTTAATAGTTTTTTCTTATTTTCAAGCGAGTTAATTGTAAATAGGATTTTAATAGTTAGCATTGTTGTCAATAAATTTTTTCTTATTATTATTATTATTATTATTATTATTATTAGTATTAAAAAAAAAATAATAATAATAATATTGTGATAATAAAAACAAAGATTTCTTACATTTAAAAAAAAAAAATTAGTAGCATCATTGTTATTATTATTATTATCATTATCATTGTTTTGTGTATCATTTCAGAGATGGAGTTGGTTCTGTAGGCACTTCAAAGTGGATTTTTCCCCAAGAAAGAAAAAATCCTTGGCCCATAGAAGGTGAAAAACCAGAGAAAGTTGAAAATGTTGTTGGTGCAGATATCAATATTCCAGATGCTTCCCACAAAGTACGTACTGCATTGTTAACATAATTCACTTGTGCCAGGAACTCCACACAGGATCGTCTTTTAAATTTCTCTGGATATAAACAGAGGTTTTGGAAATGGCAGACCTCTTCTGAAGCACAATGATGCTCTGATTGGTGTACTATTTGACTGTTTTGCAGCTTTATTTTTTGTCGTTACCGTAAGCATGTGTGCACTGATAATGCCATCAGTTCGCACAATAGAAGTACAAGTCACAGTTGTGCTGTTAGATTTGGTTATGCAAAGCCAAATTGAGGTTCTTAGAAAACTGTTTGAGGTACAGACCCTCAGAAGCTTAGACATATATCAGAGAAGTGCAAGATTTTGTTACTTTCACTGGCCAAAACAAAGACCTTGGAAAAATTTTGGAAGGGGTGCAAGGATAAATGTATGGTTTGAAGAATGTGACTTTTTATGAGTTCTTAAAAAAGGATTTTCTTATGCATTACTCACTGCCTTGATTTAAAAACCATTGTGTGTGCTAAAGAAGTGCCCCAAATCTGGAAATTTCCTAACCGACTACTCTCAGTTTCCTTCAGGCAGAGGTTGCATCCAGCGTTGCATAGAGCTCAAACTTCATATGAGTAACTTGGCTTTAACTATTGCATTGATTTTAGGTACCAAATGACAACAAGAAAGAAGGAAATTCAGCATCTAAGTATTTATCAACTCTTTTGTTGCCAGTTTTGACCAAGGTAAGGACGTCCTCGCTGGAATCAATTCAAGAAGTATAGTGAAATAAGAACTGCTTGTCGGTTCTCACTTTGACTTCTGTCGTACATCGTACTACAGATATCCTGAAAGCCACTTATGTACTTTCAAGGCGATGGCAGTCACATTCTGTACTGTCAGCTTAATATTAGGATATTTGCAAAGAACGTTTCATAAATGTGTTATCTTTATATCCACAACAAGCTTTCAAGGTATTTTCTATGAATTTTGGTGTATTCCTTCTTTCAGAATTTTTTTAAAAGGCTACCTTGAAATTAAAGAACAACAATTATAACTAATAATAATAGTAATAATAATGTGACGTAAAAGTAGTGTTGCAAGTCTCTCTGACAAGTGAAAAAGGCCTCTCTAATTTCCAGCAAATTTTCTGTGGCTTCCTCGTGAAGATCGCATGTTCAGGGAGATTTTAATTTGCGAATCTTTGTGTACATTTTTACCGTATTAAAGTACGTTTATCTTTCTCTGATCAAGCTATTGAATAACATTTTAAACCACATCACAGCTAAGGGCAGTCTCATCTAGTACACCTGTATTCGACGTTCTCGCTCATTGCTGTAAACTTAAAAGACTAAAATTAGTTATTAAAGTTGTGTGTTTGTTTGTGGACTGCAAAAGAAGTCGTCTGAAGGCCGTTATGGACTGTTTTTCGGATTCAGACCCAAACTTATGATCAAATGCAGTATAATGACTTGAAACAACAGTGAATATCATCTTCCGTAATATGTTAAAACTGACCTAAAGGCATTCTTTCTTTTTCTTTCCAGCTTAGTTCAAGTCACAGTGGCCAGGAACGTTCAATAGAACATCTCATTGATGCATTTAAATTAGTAGAGACATCTTGTCCAGGTCTTAGTGATGACCTGGTCGAAAAGATTGTAAATCATGTCAAGCATGCGAAAAGGTGAGGAAATGATCTGCATACGCGCGGGTTTCTCTAATTTCTTAAAATGTGTAGGAGATTTGTCCTTTTACTGTTTTAGAAAGGAAAAAATCAAGGCAAAATCGCAGTTTGTTAATGAACCACTGATGAAACCCGATATGTAAATGTAAGTTACAATAAAGTTCGTTTACAGAGTTACCAATTTGTAAATAGACACAAGTACTAAATAAAGTAAGCAAAAACAGCAAAACATGGCACGCTGAATTTACTAACAATCCCTTCCCAGCGCTATATTGATAACAATAATAATGATTTTTATAATCATGATAATGACAAGAAGCGATTTCGATGCAACAAATCGACACCAGTTGTCCATGGTCTGTACTCTTATCGACCACAGAAATGATTTCAACATGTTCAAACACAAGTGGAAAACCGCAGGTGACTGGTTTCACTGTAAAATTAATCTGGACTTATCTTCGCGCGATTTTACTGGCTATTTTAGATCACGTGGTGGCAAATTGGAGGAGAGGTTTCAAGCAATACACCCTTCCCGTGTTGATATTTGCCCTTCGAGATTTTGGTTGTAACAAAGCATATTAAAGTCAACAGAATTAGTTAAATTCATGTAAAGCGCTTTTGATAATTTTAATGTTAAAAGGCGCTATATTAAGTGAATAAATTATTATTATTATTATTACTATTATTACTATTATTATTATTATTATTATTATTATTATTATTATTATTATTATTATTATTATGATTATGATTATGATTATTATTAGTTTCTTTTCAGTCTTTACCATCTTAATTTCAAGTGGAAGTAGGAAAACCAAACAGGTTTGGTAAAATCCGGTCACAGTAAATGTTTTAGCTAATCACAACTGAAATATATAAAAAATGGTTTGCCCTTAATGTTTTGGAAGATGGACAAAATTTAAGAATTAAAATTGGATTCCATTTCTATAAAAACTTCAATACCATTTTTTACGCAGTTACAGATGTCAGCTACAGAAAAGAATACTACAAAGAGTGTATAAAATTAGCCATTTTTGTCTAACTGTCAGCATGAGGAAGAGAGAGAAAGGCGTGGGCCATGCAAGCAATATAACCACTTGCTATTTAAAAGCTTATATCACAACTCTTCCTGCTTAATTAAAATTGCCCAAAAACAAACGCGATCATTCCGTTATGCGAGAGGTGTGCGGCAAGGCTGTATCTTAAGTCCACTGCTTTTTAATCTTTATATTAACGACCTACCTTTCGCATTTGAAAATACATTATCTGATCCTTTTGTTTAACCAAACGGTGCAAAACTAAATTCTCTTATTATATGCAGACGATTTAATCATTTTATCACGATCCAAAACAGGAGTACAAAATTTTCTCGATAAACTATCTTCATTGTGTACTTCATGGATGATGAAAATCAATCCCGAGAAAACAAAAATTTTGGTTTTTCTGAAACGTGCGAGAAAAAATGCTGATTTTCACTTTCTCAGAGATAGTCAAATAACTGATGTTGTACAAGAGTACACTTAGGAACTCGAATGTCCTCATCGGGAATTTTTTCAGTGTCACGTGAACATCTCAAGGAGAAAGCTTTTCATGCCCTCTTCAGCTTGAGACGACACACGAATCTCAGCAAACTAAAAGCAGCTCTCGCCTGTAAAATATTTAATACTATGATCTCCCCTATTCTAACATATAACAGTGAAATTTGGGGTGTGTATGCCAAACCAGATTTTAAGACCTGGGACGGCTCACAAATCGAGAAGTTACACCTTCAATTTTGTAAACGATACTTGGAGGTAAACAACCAAAGCTTCTAATATAGCTTGTAGAGCAGAGCTTGGTCGTTTTCCTTTAAATATCATAATCAATCAAAAAATTCTCAAATGCATTTTGTATATACTGTACAGTCTAAAGGTGAGGAATCTCTCGTCAAACAATCTTTTTAAGGTGACGCGACCCAGTTTTTCTGGGGGGTACCATCCTACTTTGAAGCTCTCTGTTATCCCCACCTTTACTTTTATCGTAAGTCTAACACATAGAATGGATAACATATATTTTTTATAGAAATTCAGAATCCGGGTAGTTAGTTAATCAATTGTGGCCCTGAAAAATTTGAAGGAAAAAAAACTACGAATTTTTAAGAAAATGCTTTTTTCGTGAGAAGGACTCTTAAACGCTGACAAACGTCAACAAATAGCGAAAACTATAATTTCTATATGTTTGCTTTGCTCGATATCGCGCGCATTGACAAGGCCCTAAAGCGTTTTGCTGACTTGCAAGGACCAATCTGTTATAACAATGCCCAAAATAAAGGGATGAATCTCATAGTTTATTAGACATAATCGTGTAAAGTTTGCTTATCATTTTCGCATAAATTATGACCTTAATTTGGAAACCACTGAATTTCTCGAATTGGGTATTTGCGATTTTGGTGAAACTCTGTTCAGCGTAAGGCACTAATGCGCACTATGTGTAGCCGAGAGATTTTCATTAAAAAATGCCGGCAACAGCAGATTTTCGACTTAGACCTCAAAGGGGCGTGGCATTATAACCACGTGACATTTACTCCGATCGCCAAAAATTTTTATGTTATATTGTAGATTGATCTATATGTTATCCATTCTATGTGTTAGACTTACGATAAAAGTAAAGGTGGGGATACCAGAGAGCTTCAAAGTAGGATGGTACCGCAACAAAAAAAAACTGGGTCGAGTCACCTTAAATGTCATTCGACTTACACTGTAATGGCAAAAATAGCTTCCACTCTCATTTAATGAATATGTGAGAATACTTTAAGCTTCCTGACTTTAACCCTGATTTGTTAGATATAGCCATGGTAAAAAGCTATGTGAGTTCAGTGAAACAGGAATATATCTCATATTGGCAAAACACCCTTCAACATTCTCAAAAACTTGAATTTTATAGATCTTTTAAAACCGGTCATACCTCCTCTAGTTATATAGACTTAACAAGAGGAACAGCTGGGAGAAGGGCTTTAGTAAAACTACGAATAAGCAGTCACAAACTAATAATAGAAATAGACAGATACCACGAAGGATAATAGGCATTGCCCTTTTTGTGGGTGCAATGTAATAGAAGACGAAGTTCACTTTCTTTTTCAATGTCCTACATACTCTATGATTAGGAACAAATTCAGTTTTACTGTAAAGTCAAGACTCTTATTCCAAATATTACCCAGTTACCTATAAACGTTTTGATCAATGAACTGATGAACTCTTCTAATTACTTTAACAATATACAATTCATAAAATATATTTCAGCTCGTATTGATGTTCGTGACAAATTATTATCAAAGTAACGTAATTGCCCTGTGTTGTAATTTTGATTCCTAAACATAGCTTTTGCAATACTGTATGTGTTTGTATGGTCATGCAAGTAAAGCTCGTTCTTGTTGTTGTTATTCAAATGCGCAAATTAACATGCTATACGTGATCAAATGCGCATTACACTAAAAACAATAATTAATTAAACTGACAAAAAATTAGTGAATATATTGAACTTTGAATAATTATATGAATTATGAAAAATAAAGGTAACAAAATTATTATAATAACAAGAAAGGAATCCCTATTTACTTGATTCTGGATAAAATTAAATTTAAAATCAGTTTCTCCAATGAGACACTTGTGGATTGTAATGCAGCGATGAAAAAACCTTCTAGTAGACAGTTGCTTGAGATCTCAGACATTTAGGGCTTTGGTTGACGAGCTTCAGGGAGGATTTCCCAGCTGAACTTTAGCAGCTTTATTCTGGAGGATCTGTAACGTGACATTATGGTGTCATTGTTCTTATCTCCCCAAATCTAATAGAGGGAGAATTAGGGCATTGTATAAGCTGACTCGAGTTTGTAGCGGCAATAGGTTCCTGATTCTAAATGGTCTGAAAAGAAGCAGACAAACAAGAATCCTTAAAATATGTACCACTACTTTCAAGTAAGAACAAGATATGTTTCCATCGATCTACGAAGATGCAACTGAAGATAATCGTAAATCGATCGAAACATGTCTTGTTCTAAATTGAAAGTTGTAGGTTTTTTTAAGGGTTCCTGATTCTCCTAATTAAGCCTATTCTCTGATTTATTGTCATGCTGGCAGCATCGACATGGTCTGCCAGGGACATAGATTGGTGAAGTGTAACACCTCGGTATTTAAATGAGTGTCTTATTTCAACAGATGGTTTTCACAGTGACGTCATCAAATTGTAAAGTCAAAATAGCGAGGTGTTACGGATTCTTATTTACCCTAGGATGATTGTAGTTCTCGAGTCAAAAGAAAGTCAGAGCTTTTATAGAAAAAGTGAACTCCAGATGTTTTTGCTAATTTCGGCGGCCATTTCAATGGAGCAAAACGGTCCGCCAATATGGCGTCTCCTGGCGTGAAACGTTTCGGCAAATAACTCAGAAACTGTGGGCCATAAAGACCTGAGACTTGGACAAACTGTTTATATTTATAACATTTCATTTTCTTGGCTTCTTCCACTGGACGGTTTCCAATTTATATTTTGGCAGTGAAAACGATCTATACAAGTGTCCTCTAATTGAACCGAAAAGTCTTGAATACGATTCAGTTTATCACTAGGCTGCAGGGCGGGCCCAGTTATAAATTCTGTTCCTATTCTGTATCGTCGGACTTGATGACAACCACATCTCCTTTCGCTGGATGGGTACTGTCACCCTTGCACTTTAGGCGGTGTCTCTCGCGGAGGCCCCTCAGGTATTCTTTGGTCCAGCGGGACCAAACCACATCTTTACACTTGCTCAAGTACTTTGCACGCTTGCGGAGGTCATAGTCTTGGATGTGCTTTGGCTCAAACTCTGGCAGTACGTTCGGTTGTATGTGCAATAGAGAGCTTGGGGTAAGGATAGGCAGTTGGATGTCATCCTCCACATAATCTAGCGGCCTGTTGTTAAGGGCAACTTCCACGTCTAGCAGCACTTCTTGAAGTTCCATCCACGACAGCAATCCATTCCCGATAGTTTTGTGCAAGGATCCCTTAACCAGCCCAATCAATCTTTCAAATTGGCCTCCCCACTAGGGCGCACAACTCAGATTGAATTTCCACTCAATCCCCTGCTGGGTGAGGAACCCAGAAATCTTCTCGTCTTTCATCACTTGCTCGATCCATTTCGATCCACTCACAAATGTTTTAGCATTGTCGGAGTAGATTCGCCGTGGTCTCCCGCGTCGGGCGATGAAGCACTTGAAGCTTCTGATAAACTCAGTGGTCTCAAGGTTAAGCACTAGGTGTACATACACGGCACGTGTGAGTCTGCAAGCATACAGTAGGATGTAAGCCTTTCCCTCGGTTTTTGGTTTCTTCCAGTACCTCAACGGTCCTGCAAAGTCCACTCCAGTCACTTGGAAGGGTGTTTGGCCCTCTGTCCTATCCCTTGGAAGATTCCCTGGTGGTGGAGAGGTATAGGCCTGCACCCTGAACCGCCGACATCCATGACAAGACTTCACAATCTTTTTGGTTAATCTCCTCAGCCGTGGCACCCAGTAGTACTCTCGCACTTTTGCCATCGTACTCCCAACTCCCCCGTGCAGCGTTGCAAGATGGGCCTGTGCCACCAACTTCTCCGTGTACCGTTGTCCATCGGGTAGGTATATCGGGTAGTGGCCCTGAACTCTGCCCCGACATTCCAGAACTCCATCACAGTTTGGTTGCAGGTTCAGCTGGAGCAGGTCGTCCTTGTATCGCCCATCAGCTGTGGCTCGTACCTGCACTCGCTTCTCCCAAAAGAGCTCCGCTTTCTTCGTTTCGTCCGCGGTTAGCGGTCCCCCCAGCCTCTTGGTCTTCTTGGCGCGAGAATTCTGAATGTATCGGAGTATCCATGCGGTCACTCGGATTGTTCGCCACTGACTGGATTTCTCTAGGAGGTCATCCAGCTCATCTGCTGCTGCCACTGCTACTGAAAGCAGGTCTCGTTTTGCTTTAGGCTCTGCCAATGATTCCTGCGTGGCACTCGTCACTATGTCAGGGGGCCAGGATGCTTTATTTGATAACCACTCTGGTCCGTTCCACCACAAGGCATGGTTGGTCACTTCTCCGCTATGGTTTCCAATATCAGCTGGGTTGTCTGACGTTCTCACGTGATGCCACACTACATCAGAGTGCGCTTGAATCTTCTGAACTCTGTTGCTTACAAACTGTTTGTACTCTCTTGGGTGTCTTATCCAATGCAGGGCAACGGTGCTATCGAGCCAGCAGTACTTCACGGATACAGGAAATCCTTCTAAAGCTTCACTCACATTTGACAAGAGGTTCACCGCCATGTGGCCAGACACCAACTCTAACCGAGGTATAGTCAATCCTTTCTTCGCTAATCTTGCCCTTGAAGCAACTAGCCCTTGGTTGACACCCTTCTCTTGTACCACTAAAGTATACACTGCGGCGGCCACACCTTTTCCACTCGCATCACCGAAGGCGTGCAACTCTACTGCTTGGATGTCTTCTTGATGTGCTGCTAATGATCGGGGTTCAGTTACATGGCTTGGAAGTTTCTCCTTCCTAGCGGACCCAGCTTTGTATCAAGTTGCTTGGTAGTTTAGCGTCCCAAGCTAGTTTGGCATCACAGATATCACGGTAGAGGAATTTGCCACCCAGTGTGGTTGGCGACACAAGCCCCAGTGGATCGTATATCTTGGCCACTTAACTGAGAATCCCTCGCTTTGTTGGCTCAGTGCTCTCTGATGGGAAGTTCATGTGAGCCAGTAATAACTGGAAGCGCCATTATGTTCTGCACGGACGCGTTTACAATGTCGCTCATCTGACCATATTTCGACTTTAGGATATTTTTAGCCCGCTGGTATCCTTCTGTCGTGAAGGGCAAGCCATCAATGGCGGTTTTAACCTTGGGATCCACAAGCTCCTTGAGGTACGAGAACTTTGTTACGGCTACCACTTCTGTACGATCGATTTCAGCTTCGAACTGATTTCAAAAACGTGGCCAGTCCGTTAACTCTCCACTAAACTTAATGATGACCAGCTTTGGCAATTTAGCGCTTTTCACTGGAGCGGGCGACGCCGCAGCTTGACCCATGTTACCTTTCCTCGCTTCTTCCATCTTCTTCTCAAATTCCAGCTTCTGTTCTAGCTGTGCGCGCTCGAGCTGCAGTTGTTTGTCTCGATCTCTCTCGGCCAGCTCTTCTTCGCATTTCTTCGCTTCCAAACCTGCTTTATAATTGATTTGAACGAGTGTTTGCGATAAATACGTGATTTCCTCGTCAACCGTCGCTTGTTGTGCCTCAACTCCAGCGCTCCATTTAGCTAGCTCGTCAACTTGAACGCCACTTTCCAATTTCGCTTGCTTGATCTGCGTTTTACGCTTTCTATCCTCTTCACAATCGCTCGAAGAGCGTCACGATGTCGTTCGATTCCTTCGGTGTTTGCTTTCTCCACGATTCCCGTAGTTTTCCCTTGAGTAAACGTAAGAAGTTTAAGTTGCACATCCAGCTCCGAGGTCAACGCCTCCATTGTTTTCTCGTTGTTGTTCTAGCTTCAGGACTGTTTCCCTTGCTTTGTTTCGTTTCGCTCACAGTCCCGTCAGAGGTGCCAGTTAGTGTCAGTAATCTTCCGATTGCTTCTAACACAAGAGATTTTCCCGATAATATTCACGTTAAAACGACCAACAGACTCGAATCACTTCACAATTTAATGTTCACGCTATGAGGAATGATTACAATCGGCAGATCTCCTTGATTCGCATATTGTTTTGAAATCCTAAACTTACATCACGTCATTACAGCTTATCACTAAGCAACTAGGTGAAAGGAATAAAGTTCACTTTCACAGCGTCACGGTCACGCAGTCCATTTTTCCAACAGGTCGACCTACTAAAAGGCTGAACGAATGAAGTTTACTTTTCAGTGAAAATTTGCGAAAAACTTGCGAACTACCAAAATATTTTTAAAAAATGGACATCTGGTGCATAAATGCCTGAGATAATTAAACGCGCGAGATGAAAGCAACCAAAAAGTATGCGGAACCGATTATAAATGTGATCGGTATTTAGACGATTTTCGACGCGGTATTTCGGTATTTGCCATTTTGTCTTACGGTATTGCGGTATTGGGTACCCCCCAATGTCCTCTCTTTATCATAACTCGAGAGTTTAAACCCTTGATGCCAGCCCAAACTCCGGCCAACGTAGTTCCACCAGATTTGTTTGTTTCCTTAGAAGAGGTTTCATCCGACTTGCACAAACTGTCTACACATAAAGCGTGGGACCAGATGGAATATCGAACAAACTGTTATAGCAATTTGCACCCGAATTAGCACCACTAATCCAAGATATTTACAATCAATCATTGAGAGATGGGTTTCTGTCTGACACTTTAAAACGGTCAATTATCTCACCAGTCCCTAACGTTTGCCCCCCTTAAAACATTAAATCGGACTTGAGACCAATTGCACTTACTAGCTGTCTGGCAAAAGTACTAGAAGGATTTACGAACAAAAGACTTTTAGGACGGGTGTCTCGTACTACTGACCCACGTCAATATGCGCGCCATGGGCACTCTACAGTGCACGCATTGATTTATTTAATGCAAGCTGTACATGAAGCTATTGATTCAGGAAACTGTTCTCCGGATATTTTCTGCAGATTTTACTAAAGGTTTTGATTTCATACACCACTCAATATTACTAGATGAGCTCAGATCTTTTAACATCGATCATACTCCGTGTTTTTGGATACGCTTCTTCCTTACCAACCGACCATACATACAAGTAATTTACGCGAACCAAAGTTTATCCCTAAAAAATATAAAGGTTTCAATGCAGCACATCAGTCTGCAAATAATTGAGAATAACGAACGAGAAGGATACCGTTCCCCAAAAGAGTTGCTCTCTTCTTTCACGATCCTTGAGAGCCGATAGCATGCAGACTTATCTGTAGTGACCGTGTCCAACTCCTACATCAAAGTCTTTCGTGGTAAAGAAGCCGCCGGGTTCCAAAGTACAGGACTTCACTAATCGATTCCGTTTCCATTCCTCGAACAACTCACACGACCATTTCGTTTTGTAAGCTGTTGATTAACTGCGTTAGTACACTTTTCTTCTCATCTTCCACACTTTCCACACTTTTCGGCTGCCGAAATCTCGAACGACACTTTCGCCGTATACATCCTGACTGAACGATAACTTGTAAATGCTGGCAACTCCAGCAACACTGGCATCTCAGAATAAATTAAATCACGTCATATATGTAAACCAATTGCGCCGGTAAAGTAGGGATACCTTTCCCCAAGTACCAACGAGGCGAATTTGTTTATCTTTTGTAGAATGTGCCTATTGGATCTTCGCGATTTGTTACATAATTTTAGAGGTTTAACATGGATTCTGCTGTAGAAAAGTGGATGGCATCCAACTTTGAAAAAACAACTTTGACACATCCCAGGCTTTTTATTAAACAAAAACAACGTGGCTTGAGGCTTTGTTGGCAAATTGGAGCAAGTTAGCACTTATGTTTCATGAAAAATTCCATTATATCAAAACTGCAAACGTTAGAAAGTAAAATATAGTTCAAGTAAGGCCTTGGACTGCTGAAATTAAAAATATAAATTACGTTTCGAGCTGTCGCCGATCAACAACATCATCAGGGATAAAAAAAATACTCCTCTTGGATATATACATATGAAAAAATTGGTGTAAAGCAAAATGTGTGAAAAGCGCAGGAATGGGGCGGAATTTGTCAGAGGTATAAAAATATAAACTTGAATAAAATACAAAGATTTAATGAGCGGGTGTCACAGGACAAAGAGTCTCTTGAAACGCATAATGATTCTTAATTATAGTCTTTAAAACAAAGGTTCGCTAATTCGTTGCATTCCTCACGGAGTTTAGGACTGTCTCAATGTAAGTCGAGCTGCAAAAGAAACATGTTGGTTGACAAAAATCTCCAGAAAAGGCAAACACAAATTATAAACAACAAAATGTTCGCAAATTTGTTGCCTTGCTTGCAGGAGGTGAGGACTGGCTCAAAATCGAACTGCGAAATCTGATGAACGTTTTCAGAATATAACTCTGTTCCTTGTTCAGCTACCGCTTAACATTCAATTTACAAAGGAAAAGTGAACAATGAAAACCCTGGTTCTGAGTCGAGATACGATCACGCTACCTCAATGTAAATCGAGCTGCGAAGAACAAGCTGGTTCAGACAAAAAATTGAGCTTACAACACTATTTCTGGATCAGCTGCTGCTTTAAAACTGTGGAACTCTAGACCGCGGAACCTGCGGAACCTACAGAGCCTAAAGAAATCACTGTTCTGTTACAACTGCCTTTGGTTAACGTAGTAAAAAAATTAGTTACAATCAGTTATAACATTGATAGACTGTTTACAGCCCCGTTTTCCCCGTAAGACCGTCGAGATCGATCGCTCAGCTTCACTTGCAGCCATTTTGTAACTGGATTCAAATGTACTGAGAGGGAGGGCGGGCCTCGGGCTTCCCAAACAGTCCCCCGCCCTTAAAGTACTTAACGCCTCTTCCGGTCAAGATGGCCGCCTGTAGCGCTCGTTATGGGCGATCTTGCGGAAAAATTGGGGACTTTGATCCGTGTAAAACACCATAACATTAATCGAGAGCTCTGGTTCCGAACGGGAAGTCCATTAGCGGATTTCTGGCTTGTTAGTACGTAGGAAGGTAACGAGAGGTATATTTTTAAACATAGTAGCACAAAGTTGGGAGGATGAGCGAATGTAAATGTGTTTGTGAAAAATATATTTTGAGCGACTGGCTGGGTGGTATCCGACAACTAGAGGGAGTACGTGTGGGTCAGGCGCTTGTGTGAGTGTGTGATAGTATGAGCACGTTGTATCTCCTGGTTGAGGAGACCGACATTGTATTTAAGTCTGTCAAGGTATTGTGCTTGTGTTACAACTTAGTTTGAACGTCTCGTTGGAGGAACATATGCGTCGTATTCTCAGCGCAAGCCTGAATGGAAAAGCTCGTTTAGTGGGGAATTAAGGGGTGATATGATGAACGTACAATGTACTGATGTTCGTCTGTAAGTCAAGTATAATTAACAATTTCAATGATCGATACCATCATTGAGGAACATCTTGAAGAAAGGAGAGAAAGGGGAAATATTTGAATGAGCAGTTTGATATAAATTTAATAGTGGGATAAAGGGTGTTTAGGTAAAAGGTTGAATAATACTTTTATAGTCAGTGGGAATGAATTTAAGAAGGTCGCAAAGATGCTGTGTGTATGGTGGGTGTAGAGCGGTCACCAAAAGTGACGGCAGGCGCCAATAGCCTCTCCGTTCTCTCATGCTACTGTGTTTGAATCTATACCTCTCGTTTCCTTCCGACGACTACTAACAAGCCGGGAGTCTGCGATTCGTGGACTTTCTGTTTCGGAATCAGAGCTCTCGATCAGTGTTACTAAACAAATCGATAACAGTGTTCAATGGCCTTTACTGTTACTGACAATAGCTCTCGACCAATGAGCGGGCGAAAAAACGCTCGGTCGTTGTAAAAAATTAATTGTAACTAATTATTTTGTCACGTTAGCCAAAGTCAGTTTTTAAAACAGTCATTTCTTTGGGTTCCCCAGGTTCCGCGGTCTGCAGTTCCACAGATTAGTCTTACCCTTTAACGCAAATTATAAAGCAAAACCGAGCACTAATAGCTCTTTCAGACAAAAAATCATAGTGAAGCTTTCTCACCTGTTAGGTCCTCAGGAACAGACAACGATCACTTTCACACTGGATCACCCAATCTCGAACCACAAGTTTCAAATAAAAGACTATTACATCATTGCCCAAATATGGTCAAAAATTCAAATTATAGAGGGTTACGCAGAACTTGAAAATTTTTTCCTACATTGCGCGGCGTTATGAATCTGCCGCCGAGGAAACCTCGCTTCTTAGCTCGGTTGACTCGTTGACAAAAACATCATTGATATTGACATAATCGGAGAAGGAATGTTACATGAGAAACAATTCAAACTGGAAGTATTCGTTTATTATTTTTTAAGAGTAAGAAGCCATATCATATCGTGCTTCATCGGGGTGTCCCAGCTCCAAGCATTAAAAGCACGAAGCTTTTCATCTCTTTCTCGGTGTCTGGATACCCAGATGATGCGCTCGCACTCGTTTTTGATATATTACTTCTAAACAGTACTTTATGTTTATTGAGTTAAAAATCCCTTCGAAACGAGGTTTACCACCATTCAGGCCCCGTCCACACGTATCCGGCCAATTTTAAACTCGTGGATTACGCGTAGCGTAAGGAACGAGTTACTGCGGACACTGTGTTGAGGCCTCAAATGTAATAAATGACCCTAAATGTAATAAAGGTCCTAAGTGTAATAACTTTTGGCCCTAAATGTAATAACTTTTGGCGCTAAATGTAATAAAGGTCCTAAGTGTAATTCTTTCAGCTCTTTATGTACGTAGGGTCATAAGAAGATTTCATAGCGTTTGCTTTTAGCCTCATTACAGGTTAACTGAGCGCCAGAATGTGTCTAGGGAATATCAAACACTAAATACCCCAGACAGATCCCCTATATAGCCATTTGAGTAACAACTTATTATTCAGTTATTGATATCATTATCACTGTTATTTTTATTATCATTATTAACTGAAAAGAATGTTTAATCGAAGTGAATTGTAAATAGTCCTTTGACCGAATAGTAATTAATTGTAAATAGGTTTTAATAGTTAGCATTGTTATCAATAATACTTCTTTAACGACAACTTGAAAACAGAGGTCCAATATATGAAGCAAATTTTTTAAGAACTCTTTAATGTCAAAAAAGGACTGACATATCTTAAAACCTATGTAACAAAACAAAAAAACCTCATTTATTATAGCAAATTTTCTCAAGAAACTGTAACTTTATCCACTGGATTGAACTAAAAAATCTGTTTAATAGGCAAAGGCAGCCTGTAGTGTAACTATAAAGATATACTACCCTTAATATCTTGCTGTTTATATATAACTTCGTGTTCACAGCATTCTGTATGGACCGACCGACATAGTCTTTTGGAAAATGATAAATAAAAAACATTTCTTTTTTTGGCGCAACATTTAAAAACCCCATAGGCAAAAGTATTTAATTTACTACGATTGTTTCTAATGAACATTAATACTTCCTTCAATTACTAAATTACTACTGTATTTTGAAAACTTTTGTGTAGATTCCATTTGTTTATAACTCGCGTTTCACGATGTAGGGATGTAGTAGGAAACACGATCGAGACGTAGTTAACTTATAAGTGTTTCTCCTACTTCTTGAGCGCTCTAGCCGCTTTCTAAGTTAATGAATATCTATGAAGACTACAATAGGGCGAAGAAAGTGAATCGCCTGCTGGCTATAACACTAATATCGCGTCAGACCGTCGCATGTTTCAGTCAGGGACCTTATCAAGTTTGGGGCTGTTATACTACATACATGTATACTTTTAAGACTTCCATTATATTTAGGGCTAAAACCTATCACACATATAATTAGACCCTTTATTACATTTAGGGCCAAAAGTTATTACATTTAGGACCTTTATTACATTTAGGGCCAAAAGTTATTACACTTAGGACCTTTATTACATTTAGGGTCATTTATTACATTTGAGGCCTCAACACACTGCGATATACAAATGTGTCACTCAGGTGTGGACACTTTTGTAATTAGTCGACTCGCACAAAATTACCCGACAGATCGATAGTTCCCAAACTTCCTTGTGATAAAGAAGTGCTGAGCTTGCATTGTGCCCAGAGCTTTCGATGTTCTGATTTTGTAGCTTCCATAGGACGATATAAGTTGTCTTCATGTGGACTTTGAATGTTTCAAATTAGCACTATAGTTTTTGAACTTTTGAAGCTTTTTGACCCGTCCAGGCGATAAACATGATGAAGAGATCAGCAATTGCTCTTCGACTCCCCAAGTGGTCCAAGCTCACGATTCTACCGTGAGTCTCACGATTTTTTAACTTTTCTCACGGCCTTTGGGAAATATCATTCTGACCCTGAAATGAAATGTTTCTTTGTTTAATAAAAACAGAAATGTTCACTGTTGCTGAATCGAAATTGATTCTTCTCATGTAAATGCAGTATAACGCCGTTAGCAAGAGAGTCCGCGATAGTTTTGCTTTGTCGGCCATTTCAAATGCGACGAAATGAGTTCAAGTACAGCTTTTACCGTCAAAACCCTGCTTATTTTCCTCGAATACATCTTTGAATTCTTTATAAATAAAGCTCTACTAGTTTCAAACAGCGTCTACCGGCAGAATTTTATGGGCAAAAACGTTAAAGCTAATTAATTTAACACAAATGTGCAACCATTGGTGCCGTGGCGCAATACACATTGCGATGACCTGACACGTTTTAAATGCAAAGAGAACGCTGACCGTCGCGGACTTCATGAATAGCAACCGGAAGTTCAATGTTTCTCTTGATGGAACGCTTCTATCTCACACAACGAATCCTTTTACCTTCCACTGTAGGAATTTGTTGAGTCAAAGCACTGAAAAAAAGAAAATATCCAGTAGCAAGCGTTTCCGTGCGGTTCAGGAGCAAAGAACGAGGAACGAGAGTCAAAGACCGCGCGAAAAATGGCACAAGTAAAAGAGCGGAGAGGGGGTGGGGAAGAAAGGAAGGAAACAGCGTTTCCTTCCTTCCCCTCCCCCTCCCTCCTCTTTCATTTTTTGGCTCTCATTTCATTTCTCGCGCGGCCAAAACCGGTCTTTCTTTGCTCCGACACCAAATGGAAACGCTTGCTACGCAGGCTACGGCTTCCGGTTTCCACTTTTAACGTCCTGGACTTGATCAATTTTTCTAGTGGAAGTCAACGTGCTCGTTGCTTAACTTAGGTCCCTATTAGACTATTGCACTCGGTTGAATAAAGCCCGGAGGTAGTACAATATATCTATGTAGCAAACCTGAAGTGTATGGCAACCCAGTGAACGTCTCTGATGGGTGTCTCGTTTACACATGATCTGAGATACAACGTGTTCATAATATGTAATAACCTCCTTCCTGCGAGAGACAAAAGGAACCTTTAGATCTGACAACGGCAGCGCCAGCGAAAACTCCACTGAGAAATTGAATTCGGTTCCTAATTCAAACTATTGCTCATCCAAATTGTCCAGTCTTTTACTGCGCTTTTCACAAACATGCGAACTCTAACGTTCATAAGCCGCCTTCACAATTTGTTTCCTATAAAGATGTCCGTTAAGATGATTGACAGCAGCGAAAAACGCAATCGTCAGTTGGCGATGTAAAAGTTGGGAAATGAAGCCCGAGACCGCGTCCGAGCTCAGACAGACACACTAAAATTTACCGCCTTGCCGTTCACGTTCTCGAGAGAACGTAATATACAATCCAAGTAACATACAGCTCCAAAGAACTAGATTACAAGCTAATTGAATTGGGGTCGTGGAACAACAGCTGGGTGAAAAACCTCCCCGTACGTCCACTTGCACCTAGGAGGAAAACCCCAGGCCAGCTGTACCCTATAAAAAACGGTCCCCCAGGCAAGACGAACTGAATAGAAACTAGAATCAATTTAAAGCGGTACGAACGAGAAAACTAAATACCTAAAGCCTTAGAAACCGACAAACGAGAAGATATAGAATCTTGGATATACCCGTCCTTAGCCGATTCACTAGCCCAGCGGCCATGACGCTTAAAAAGTCGGTCTGGCTCGCCAGCATTTGCGGCTGCAGTAGCCCCGCCACTCCTAAGGCTGTACGTACCAATGGCAGAAATATCAGGTACAATATCTTTAAAGGCCTCTAGCACTAACTCTCTTAACCGTGAATAGCTTAAACCTTTAGATCTACGCTTATAACCACATTTAGTTTTGGAAAGCTGGTAAAACAAAGGGCTGTCGCAGGAAAGCCCAGCTCTATCTAAATAACGGTTCATCATAGCAACCGGACAAGTTGCTTTCCTAGAAGAAGCTACAACAATCCAACCTACGTCCCTATACTGATCAGTTTTACTAGGTTGAATAAATAACTTTAACGTTTCATTTTCGATCTTAACATCGGATCGAACAAGCTTAGCAAGCTCATCAAATCTGAGAAAGGCAGCAAAAGCTAGCAAGCAAATAACAACCGAACGAATATTATACAAAGAGGCGATTGAGTCCGCCTTGGAGGCAACTAACTGCTCTAACTGAGAGACTGTGATAGGCTCCTTCTTGGTCGTTTGATGGGCCAGCTAACGCTACGCATCGGCAAGAGTACTCTTCACCTACGGATGATCAGAAGGAGACGGCTCGCCACTCAGCTGGTGAAACCAGGCAATGCTGTGAACTGCTAACTCCAGGGGAGATGCTGTCTTCGCCTCAGTCATTAAATGACGCAAATATATAGCAAAGTGAAACGGAGAAGCGGGAAAAACTGTCAAGCCATGTTCTCGAGCCCAAGACCTCCATCTGTTGTAAGAGGAAAAATACTTGGAGGAAGTACTGGGTGCTCTGTTAGCCAACGCAACATCCGGAAGAGAACTTGCAAGGGATTGAAAAACACTGGATCCCTGGGAAACCGCAGCCTGAAGATCCGACCACATAGTAGAGCTGAAAACATCTGCAAAATAAAAGCAAAAAGAACACACACACACACACTAAAAAGTTAAAAACAAACAAAAATGACCCGAACGCTAGAACAGCAAGACCGAGATGAAAGACAAAACCAGCACGCCCAAGTATATCCCCCTACTAATTACCCAGATACCAACGCACACGCCTAAACTAACATAAGATACCGATGAGAGCATATTTTCCTGCTAATTACCAAGTCAAACGCAGGAAAATACTACTCTCCTCTAAATCTCAGTTTGTCCCAACAAGAAAACACACAAACCTTGGGTGCGGCTCGCTTCAAGCCAAGCGCCGCCCAAACCGAGCGGTCGAGAACGGGAAAAATAAGAACAACGAAAGAACCTGCGTATGCTACCCACTGGCTGCACACAGGCCACCCACTGGCAGAACAAGTACAACTAATAAAACTAAACAAAACTAAATGAAACTGCGCAAGCCACCCACTGGCTAGAACACATAACGTCAACCGATCCTTGTAAACCTTCCACTGGCTATAACAAATAATGCCAATAAAATCGACGTAAGCCACCCACTGGCTATAGCAAAGAACGAATAACGCCAATAGAATCTGTGTAGACCACCCACTGGCTATAACAAATAATGTCAATAGAATCGACGTAAGCCACCCACTGGCTACGTGCGAGCCATCCACTGGCTATAGCAAAGAACAAATAACGCCAATAGAATCAGTGTAAACCACCCACTGGCTAAAACAAATAATCCTAAGGGAATCTGCATAAGCCATCCACTGGCTACCTGAAGGCCATTCACTGACCTCAGACTATCCGATGCCATCCACTCACTGAAAAAAGAATCACGAGAAAATTATAAAGGTAGCCAAAAAAATATAACACTTACCAAACTAAGCAGATGAACACTGAGAGCACATGCAAAAAGTCGTCTTCAAGGGGGGCAGGTCTACCCAATCTTTAAAAATATGAGCCAGATGAGAACCGTCCGTTGTAAGTAAAGGCCAAAATGGAGCAGAACGCCAAAACGGAACGATCAAAGTACCTTGTGCGTAGCAAGACCTCATATGCCTCAGAGTCCGCGGAACAAGGTGAGGTGGTGGACAAACCCAGTTGTTGTCGAAGTCCCACGACCTTGTAAAGGTGCCCATAGCTTCACAGTAAGGATTCCAAAACCTGGAATCAAATCTAGGTAATAAATGCTTATGCTCGTCAGCAAAACGATAGCTTCACAGTAAGGATTCCAAAACCTGGAATCAAATCTAGGTAATAAATGCTTATGCTCGTCAGCAAAACGATCAATAGAGTGAGGACTAACAGACCAGTGATCAAAATCAACAATACGGCTTAAATAATCTGCTTGCTCATTTCTGGATCTGGGTACCCATTCAGGCTCGATAGAAATGCCATGATGAACGCAAATCCCAAAAATAGCTTAGCTTCGCTTTGCAAACCAGACTTTCTGCTACCAACATCAATAATACGTGCAACATTCTGGTTTTCCGTGTGCCATTTGACACCTAATTCTGCAAGCTTATGCGCAAAAGATTGCAAAACGTCTCTAACGGCCTAAATCTCACGCATAGTGGAACTTTCCTTTGCTAAAGCAGCCGACCAAACACCTTGCGCGGCCACCTGAGGCCCAAGTTCATCAATGTAACCGCCATATCCGGTGTCACTAGCATCCGAATAGGAACCTCTGACTGCACTGGATTAAACCAAATACGACGGCCATTGAGATGATCTACGCTGGATTGCCAAAAAACTAATTCTTCCACAACCGAATCTTCCAGATAAAAATTAGAAAACCAGGAATTCTGAGCTGAAATCTGGGCGTACATGGCACGAGACATTAAACGCACAATGTTTCCAATGGCCAAAAACATGGAGTTCAACTGACTAGCAACGCTAGCTAGATCCTTAGCGTTAACAAAACGCAGAGCAAGGATACGCGAAATATTCTCATGCAACTTCGTAATCTTCGGAAGAGGAACGGTGATGAAATTAAGATTGAAATCTAGATGGAAACCAAGCCAGGTACCGACTTGAGACGGCTCCCACACTGATTTTTGAAGGTTCACAAAGAAACCCGCAGAGTCCAAATCAGAACGACATAAACGACTATGGACTAGGCAACTAGCGTAATCGGGGCTCCCGCCAATACCGTCGTCCAAAAAAGTAACAACCCGACGCTCAAGACCGCGCCAGTAATGAACGAGCGTACGCACTAATTTACTGAAAATGTACGGCGCGGAGGACATTCCAAAAGGCAAAACAGTAAAAATGAAGTGCTTAACAACCGAGCCAAAATTCCAAGAAAAACCCAGATAATGGCGATTATCTGGAAATATTTCGACGTGATGGTAACCAGATTTGAGATCAAAGGTGAAGAAAAAATAGCCTGACTGAAACAAGTCAAACACAGTGCGAATATCTTCGAACCGAACAGACTGCTTCTAAATAAATCTGTTTAACTACGAAAGGTCCAAAATAAGCTTGCATTTCCCACTGGACTGCTGCACAACGTGCAGAGGATTGATAAACTTTGGTGGATTAAGAACTTCCTTAACACAACCACGCTCAGTTAACTCTGAAATAGCCCTTATTTTACTGCCCTACAATATATCAATAATCTTGAAACTAAAAAGTCACCTACTGAAAAGAACGGTTAATCTGAAGAATGTTAAATTTTTTAAAAAATCTACCTAGCGGTTTAAAAACTATTCGCTGATTTGTCAAAGTGCACCAAAATGTTTACAAAAGCGCTAATAAGAAATGCTAACCAAATCCTTCTTTCTAGCAATCGGCTGGTAACACACGTTTGTAACGATTGAAACTGCTATGGAGTGAAATTGCATTTCACAAGCGCCTCGTTTTCTACAGATAACAGCCGAATATCAAGAGTGTCTATTTCTTTTACCGTATTTCTAACCATAAAAACTTCATCCCAAAATATCCTGATAACGCTCTTACAGATTTCGCTTCAACTTCACGAGCATCGAGGCGGCTATTGGAAGAAAGAGCTCCCGTGAACGACTTTGGAAGAACAGTTCCCAGGTAATGGTGTCATTTCGTTGCTATGACAAATCCGATGTCATTCCAAACCTGATCATAAAACATTTTCAGCTGTATCTAACACAACTTTGGTGGCGATTTTTCCAAATCTTTTTTTACCCGTAGTCTCCCTCACAGGCGTTTTTAGTGTCATCACGCACACTAAAACGGCGAGTAACACGTCAGTAGTGTGCTACACAGCCGTATTTAGTGTCTTCACGCAACGCTCCTCCCCACAAACTTAGGGAAAATATGCATTTTTATAAAGCCGCCTTATTCCTTTTTCGATCATGTAGGCGTACAATCTGTTTTTAAGGATAGATATAAAGAGCTTACCTAACGCTGAGAGAAGAGTAATATCCCGGTAATTTTCGATTTTGATTGATCATCTTTTTTTGTATATGAGTACAACGAGGCCAAAACTCCAGCGAATAGGGTAATACCAGTATTCAAGATGCGATTGAATAGATTAATCATACAAGACCCCTGGATGTACGGCCCCTAGTCGTAAGAACGATGGATAACATAACATACGCTTTGTTTCGACTCGTCTGTACGGAGATACTCTGTCGTAGCAAAAATATTTATGTGTTACGAATAGCAATATTTACATGAGTTGTAAGATACCTGTTGTTGCATGGATGTAAGACCCCTGTCGTAATACGTCTGGATGTAAGATCCCTGGTCGTAAGACTTCTGGATGTAAGACTCATGGATGTTTAAGCAATAGAAAACGTTTTCCGTGTTTTCACAGCCTGACATAATCACAAGAGGGGTTGGGAGAATTCGAGACAGTTATGCAAACCCGAGACGAAGTCGAGGGGTTACATAACTGTCTCGAATTCTCCCAACCCCTCGAGTGTTTATATGAGGATATGCAAACATAGGGAAAAAGTTTTCTATTACTTTTATAAAATATCATTTCCGAGAAAAAACGCAAAACTTTTTGTTATGGCACTGATAAAAGGAGAAATTCTTACCTGTCACAAAGTCTTGTACACGAAGTCTTGCACGCGTAATCAGTTCTTATTTTGTTAAAAGATGCTTTCCAAAATACGGTTTTTTCTCGCTTAAAATGTCAGCTTAAGCGAAAAAAATTGACCCGGCTTGTTTGTAAAGGTTTTCCAAGTTTTCAACCGACGATGGATTGGGTAAATAAAGTAAACTTGTCGAGTTTTGAACTGGAAAACTTTTTCAAATTCGTGCTTTCGTGATTAGCGACATTAGCGCCCGAAAAGCAAAACATCTTGACGCCACAACCATGGTTACATACTCTCATGCAAACACTCCTCTCGGCCAATCAGAGCACGAGTACTATCAGTTATTTTATAAAACATCAATGGTCGTAAGACCTGGATATAACACCCCTGGTCGTAATACCCCTGGATGTTAGACCCCTAGTCGTAAGACCCCTGGACATAACACCCTGGGTCGTCAGACCCCTGGGTGAAAGACCCCTAGTTGGAAGACCCCTGGAACTAAAATCCCTGGGCCGCGTTGTTCAAAGCTGGGTTAAGAAAACCCAGGGTTAGTGTGAGATCTGAATTCAGATTTGAAAGCTTAAAAAGCATTTCCATTTTAATTCTTCTTGTCTACAAGTTGATGATTGGAAGCTCTAAAAATAAAAGAGAAAATTATCCGAGAAAATGCTTTTGAACACAAGGAAGAGAAACCGGGGTTAAGCGCTAATCGACCTTCGAACAACTGGGCCCTGGATGTAAGATCAATGGTCGTAAGAACCCTGGATGGAAGACCCCTGGTCATAACACCGCTGGATGCAAGATCCTGGTCGTAACACCCCTGGACTTTTACATGTTTTATTAAATTGATCCCTGGTCGTAAGACCTCTCGATGTAAGACCCCAAGTCGTAAGACCCCTGGATGTTAGACACCTGGATGGAAGATCCCTCAACGTAAGAACCCTGGCTGAAAGACCCCTGGACGTAACAACCCCTGGATGTAAAACCCCTGAAGGTAAGAATACCTGAGCATAACAACTCCAGAACGTAAAAAATCCTGGACGTAAGAATCCCTGAATATTTTCAGTAAAGACCAAGTCGGATTTCTATGTAACTAGACTCGCCAAAAGAGTCTAGAGAGAAAAGGAGTCTCAATTGTTTCCTTTTATTTCTTAACGCTCTTTTAGCCTGGGAACAGGCTCGTTAGGGGAAAAGGAGGGCGAGTAACGGTAACGAGCGCGAAGAGAGAGGTGCCTTTTCTCCCCCTAAAGGAGCCTGGTTGCTGTTTTAACGCTCTCCTGAAATATAGCTTTGCTGCGATGATGATTTTTCTTTAAAGAAAAATCAATGAGACGAGAGACACCTATACCTTGGTTTCCCAACCTTTTGGTTTAAATTCTATTTTACTTTGTTCCAAACTCGTTATAAAACATAATTATATCTAAAAACAAGGGAAAATTAGAACCAAGTATTTGAATCACAGCATATATATTTAACAACCATTCCTCGAGCCCGAATAGGCTCTGAGTCAATGAGGGTGAGACGAATAATTGTTTTAGTAAAATCCAACTACTTGGCCAAAAATATCGAGACAAAACAACTTTAGCTAGCAAAACGCGATTCAGTCGCCATTGTTTTGGTTTTCAAAGCCGACGCTTTTCGCTACTAGAGGGCTGTAACAGATAGCCTAGTAGTAGCTCAACTAATCAGAACGCAGCATTGATAATATAATAGACCACTAATTTGATTTTACTAAAACAGCATATTTATCGCTTGACCAAACGAAGACAAGTTTACACAATTCAAATACTTTATACACTCCAAAACTACCTTACTTTACTTGTCAATTTTACATACCAAGAGCCCTTTGAAGTTACATAAAATTATTTTAACAAAACTATGCTATACTTTTATCATAATTTACTATGTTACATTTATTTTTATGGGTTATCTTCTATTTAGGTACGAGCTATACAATTTAAGTTGGCTTGTACTAGTTTTCTCGCGAGTGGAGTCGTGTTGATTTCGCGATTTTAAAGTTCATGTTAAACGGGTTGATTTGCAACGACAATAGTTAGCTCCTGCCGGTGTTGCAAGTTGGCGTAGCAAGTTTAAGATCAACAAATGACGAAAGAATTTCCGTTAAGCTGCGTAGCACTTTAGAAAATAGAAGTAACAAAAATGTTCATTAAAAAAAAGGAAATCATGAACAAAAGAGCCGTGTTGGTTGAAATTATCCTTTCCAAACGTTTCGGGCCTGGCCCTTCATCAGTGGAATTACCATTTCGTTGAAACCGTTACCAAGGTTTATATACGCCATAAAAATTAGAAATAAAAAATTAAAGGCCTTATAGTGCACGCGCGGCTCTGCGCGCGGCCTAGAGGAAACGAAAGTCGGAGTTTAAACCGCGCGGTTGACTGGTGCCAAGTTGAAATATCAGTCGCATTTCCAGGCGCTTCCGTTGCGCGTTATCTACAGAGAGCATCATTCCTCGAACCAAAGCGTCGTCGATTGAGTGACCAGCCGCGTTAAAATGTTCAGCCACAGGAAACCCCGGCAAGTTTTTTTCAATGCTCCGAACGCCCTGTTCCGCCGATATAGACGGCAGGGCAACGGCGACAGGTGATGCAGTAGACCAAGCCAGACGTTTGGCAAGAGAACGCCTTCTTGATGACAAACGAGTATTGAGGGCCACGGACACTAGTATCGCTACAAATGTAATGGCAAGCGCGGCAGCGAGCGTGTAAGCACGGAGATGTACCCGCCTGAACACTGGATTGGCTGCTATCCGAAGTGTGTACGAGGATATCACGGAGGTTGCTGTCACGGCGATAGGCGACCAACGGTGGCTGCGGAAAGACTGCTCTGGTTTCAGGGTCACTCGACAAGATGTTGAAATTACGAAGTAGGATTCTCTTGTTTCTTTCGTTTAAAGGATGGTAAGTAAGAACCAAAGGAATCCTTTCTGATCTTTGATTAGAGGGGTTGTGATTGTTTAGTACACCAGCCCGGTCTAACCGTCGGATGGCCTGGAGATCGTTCTGTAAACAGGCGGGGGAGTATCCACGTTGTTCAAAGAAAGACACCATTTCACTGCCCTTGTCCAGAAAATCTGAGTCCTCAGAACACAGACGGCGAAGTCGCAAGAGTTGACTGCAAGAAAGACCTTTTTTGCAATGGCTGGGATGTGAGGACTGATGATGAAGATAGGTCTGGGTGTCAGTGTCCTTGTAGTGAATGGTAGTGCTGATGTGATCATCAGTAATGCGTAACGTGATATCGAAGAAAGAGAGTTCAGTGTCAGAGATTGTGTGGGTAAATTGAAGAGCAGGATGAAAGTTGGATACGAAGCGAATATAGTTTTCCAGGTCCACGCGGCTACAACATGCGACTCCGATGACATCATCGGTGTACCTCTTGTGTAGTTGAGGTACAAAGCCGTGGTACTAGCTTACTATCCGCTCCTCAACGTATCCAACAAAAAGACATGCATAGTTTGGGCCAATCTTACTGCCCATGGCGATCCCCCCGATTTGCTGGCAAAAATCTCCGTTAAAGGTAAAGGCATTGAGGGTCAGCACAAGTTCAGCAAGACGGGTGAGTGTGCTTGTAAGTGGGTCGAGAACTGGACGCTTGTTTAGGAAATAGGCTAACGCTTCAAGGCCACTGTTGTAGGGGATAACGGTATATAATGATTTTATGTCCATAGTGTAGAGGAAGCGTTCGCCAGTTGTTGTGTTGTCAAAATGGAAATCATTGAAGATTCGAAGGGCGTGGTTGGTATCCTTTACATAGGTCCCAAGATTGCGCACAAGGGGGCACAAAATCTGATCCAAGTAGGAAGCTATATTTTCGGTGGGACAACAACACGCGGAAACAATTGGTCTGCCAGGGTTGCCTGCTTTGTGGATCTTAGGAAGCAGGTAGAACCGTGAGGTTTGAGGTGTAGGGACAATTATACCCTTGGCTGACGGTGGAAGCTTGTTGTCTCTAAGCATTTCAGTTATTGTTGTTTTAACCACATTCTGATTTTCCTTAAGAGGATCTTGGTCTAGGCGTTCGTAGAACCTACCATCGGACAGTTGACGATTTGCTTCGGCGATGTATAGTGGGCGTGACCATACCACGACAGCACCACCCTTATCGGCCGCTTTGATGACAATGTCTGCGTTTAAGCAGACAAAGTCTTTGTGTTTAAGCAGATGTTACACGGAACGATTAATAACGAAACGTATGTTACACCAACTAACTTGGGTGGAATTCGTGAATTGGCCTTGCAAGTATATGAAGCCTGTTTAAAAGAATGCAACACAAACACTGCGCAGAAAATCGACCAAGCATCCATGCTACACGGTATCAACTTTTAACGTCGCGAAATTGATCTTTAAGAATCGTCCTGTGTAACTTCACCTTAAGATACTATAAGGCTTTTAGCTACATGCGCGCGCGACTTGAACTCGACAACAGCTTTACACCAGTTTTATACTTTCCTTTTAAAGCTTGTTAAAAATTAAAATTAAAGTTTTGCACTCGTTAGTTTCCCAGGCAACCGTTTTATTCTTGTCTCAAGACAAAAACGGCTGCGTCGGAGACTATCAACCTGTCGATTTCGCTTGATGCGAGTTCGCTTTCTACATCCTAGTTCCGCTATGTAATGGAAAAACAGGAAACTTGTAACATTGGTGGGGCAGGCTTAAAGAAGGGGAAATACAACAGGTTCTACCGGACAATACCCTCTCAAAGGTTTACATAAAAGAATGCATAGTGAATGTGTAACGAAACCAGACAGTAACCTATCTTACTGCTACACCGTCCTACTCATGTAGCGACTTAGCTGAACTGCAAGTTAGGTAACAGGTCACTGTTTAGAGACCTATAAGAAAAAGCAAATAACAGAATAGTCAGGATTACCGGAGCGCGAAAACTTAACTAATTAAATCAGACTGTAACGTCAATTTTGACAATATCACCTAATACAATTACGGACAATGTCACAAGGCAACAAGGAGGAGGCCCGTGGGACGATCCATTGGCTCCTTCTGTGAAGACATGAAAATAACAACATCGAATTTTATTATCTGCAACGTGTAAAAAAATAGGACGTCGTAAACAGAACGAATAATAGAGATGCATTATTTTACAGTCTGTGCATAATAGAGAGAAGTGCAACGTGACGTTACCATTCACTTCTTTAGAAACGAGAGGGAAACTGGGCAGAGTTAACTTTTGCAAAGACTTCTGGGACTGTTACTAGGCACAGCAAAAACAATTGACCAATAGCCGACTGGTGCGTCCTCAGTAACGAAGCCAGAAACAATTGCGGGACGCATTTTGACTCCAGTTCCCTTCTCGTTTCTTAAGTGGAGAATGGTTGCAAAGTTTCTGGATCTCAACAATCTTTCTTGACCGAGAGGGCCATTTGCATTATCGAACGATGGAAGGAAAGTATGGGCTACCGTTTTCTTTCGGAGTGCAATGATGTACAGGAAAATCATATATGTCATTTTTATCGTTTTTTCTGTCATATTTGCAGGACCACGGTCTGTTGAGATCCACAAATTTTGCGACCATGGCAACGTGACGTAACGACTTTTCTCTTTGAGCATGTGGCAATAATCGGGATGGAAATATAAAACGTAATTTAAGCTGAGGTTTTGTCGGTGTTGTGTCTAATTACACTGCAAAACCGTTTATGGGGAAAGAAGATACCTACCATCTTGTTACTGTGTGGCCAAGCGGTAAGAGCGCTGGATGTTGCAATCCCGAGGCACCTAGTTTTAGTCCCCTCCTGGCCGCCATCTGGATTTGTTCTAGGATCAATTGAAACACGCGACTTATAATTGCTAGCAATAAAATACACGAGAAAAAGACACGAGATACCGTTTTAAAAACCAATTACAAAAAGAGTCAAATACACAGCGATTTGAAAGGAATGAAAATTAATCCTTTGACTGACTATTACAAATTCGTTTTCTCCGTCCTATTTCGAGGAATATAAGTAATCCTTTCGTGTCTACACAATTTTCCTATGGCCTCTAAGCCAAGAGTTCGACCTACTTTGTTTCTTTCGGTTTGTCTTGTTCTTTGCAGTTGTTCTTTTAGCTTTTGCTTTAAAAGAGGCTTCATTTCTTCGTGATCTTGACAGTTCGTACACCGTTTCTTGTGTCTGTACTGGCTTGCGAGTACTGGTTGAGTGATATTTTCCGGAATTATTCGCTTCACTTTCATAAACGAAGACTTTAACTTTAGGTTGCAGTTCGCCTCTTGTAAATACTGTCCTCGCTGTGGTCTAACTGATGAACATCCGCGAGATGGTTAGCTAATCTGACAAGGTACGTCGCCCCTCTTGTAAACCATGATGACAATTCGATGACTGAACACAAATGACATATTTTTCGCAAATAGTCAGGTTATATAGAGTGTCAGAAAGGCCAAACAGACCAGAAAGGCCATAACCAGGTCTGAAAGGCCAAAACCAGACCAAAAAGGACAAAAGGAGACAAACAGGCCATTTTCAGTCATGTGTCTTTATAATTCTGACACACGCGTGGGTGTCGCGGGTCGCTTGTCACGCAACAGCTCTCAACATTGGAATCATCATCTTTATTAAGTGTAATCACAGTGCCTAATTAAAAAAGGTTTGATCGTGAATTAGTAATTGGTATTTCAAATTTCAGATTTTTTTATTTATTGTACAAGTTTACTATTAGCGGAGCACCATGTGTAAGAAAATGTGGTAATCTACCCATCCGAGAAAATTTGGTAATCACGTGACCGTACGCCCGACCGTCCGTCCGCACCACAGGCATACCAATGTGAAATAACTTAATCAACAGGTATGGTAACCCAAATGCAACTCGAGGTTATATTGGCGGAAATCGCATGGCCACCCGCGCCTGTAGAGCATAGGCAACTAAAGAGTCAATAAAGACGAAACCGGAAAGCGGAAATTGTTTCTATATCCGGGTTTTCTAAAGTACTAAGCTTAGATTAATTGTCATGTCCACAAATTTGGAATATATAGCAGGAGAAAGACAGAGAAAAAGCGGCAGTGAAAAAAAAGTGAACGAGAACACGTACGACATTTTCTCCATAAAAAAGTTTCTGAAAGTTTCACGTTGTGGTCGTGCAAAACAACGGCAGAGAAATGTACAAAAAAAGTGTGCTGCACGTGCAAAGTTACTTTTTTTGCTAATTAGACCTGTTGTTGTTTTTTCACCGTTCTCCGGCGTTGCCTTCTTCGCTTAGCTTATATTTTGTTTGAACAAACTATAAACATTATCGAGAGCTTCGCTTTTAACCCTGGCTAAGTCTATATATTATTGTTATTAGTTTCAAGTCAGCAATAGAACACTCTTAAAATTTGGTTGTTTACAGATTTTATTGAAACGCAACAATACAAAGGTCCAGGAAAAAAACATTCTATAACATTCATAGCAGGTCTAGTCTTGATCTGGTGGAATGGGCTGCTTTTCGTACAATCGATTGAGTAAGAATTTTCGCTTTTCGATAGCAAGTTCTGTCGATTCCAGCCAATCAAATCCTTCTATCTTAAAAAAAGGCTTTCAGTTTCCAAGTCTCTTGGGCTCTAGGAGCTTTCATTCGCTATTTCGACTAATACTTTGTCACTCTACGTACTTTTAGGGTTGGTTCTCGCCAAGCCGTCCCAAAATAAATTTATTTGCCTTTACATTTTGTCTGTTGATGTTGTGTAGTGGAGTCAAAATATGTTATTTCTGGCGAATGAGCCGGCGAAGAAGGCAGAAATAAATATTTTTGACCGCACGAGATACAACAGGGTCATATCGGGGGTATATCACATGTATGTCATCTAGGCTTCTGAACCAACCTCTCTTTGGTTTTTTTCTTTATTTTTCTTTATTAATTTTTTTTAGGAGCAGTCTATTCTCGATTGCATTGTAAAGTCCCGTAGGAAGGGCTTTGAGCTTGAGCGTTGGTTCCTACCCAGATTTCCTGCCCGCATTTTATCCCTTCGGGGTTTTTTGGGGGCAGGTTTTTTCTGGCCTCCGTCTTACCGCATTTGTTTCAGTTGTAAGCGGTAGCTCAGCTCTGCTAGTTTTCAGTTTGTTGTTTTTCCGTTTCTTATCTTATGTACTTGTTCGGTTTTCACAGTTGTCTACCTATTCCTTTACTTAATATATTTACGTTAGATGTATATGAAATAAATCATTTGATTTTTTATATGTTTGGTTTCTATGTATGCTTAGGTCAGCTGTCCTGGGGCCGCTCTTAAGTGGCAAGATATGTCTAGCTTGATGCTGTTAGATTGCTGACAATGTTACAGCCTTCTTATAAGGATTTATGGTAGCCTTATTGGCAATTCGCCTACATGCCTTGTTGGGTACGTTAGTGATCGATTCTCAGTTTTTTCCCGGCGCTCAGCTTCTACGGTCCTTCAGTGTTCCCTGTCCCAGTTATGCGTTGATCAGAGTTTTACTCTAAATGACACTAAGCCTGCGTGCTTAAATGGGGGATTCAGGTCGAGATCGACCAGATGTAGCAGTTCTTTCTTTTTGTGAAAGCTAGTTTATTTACGAGTGTTTTAACATGCTTTTAGGGTTGGTTCTCGCCAAGCCGTCCAGAATTAAACTTTTTTGCCTTTACATTTTGTCTGTTGATGTTGTGTAATGGAGTCAAAATACGATGATTTAAAGGCGTCTGACAGCATTTTTTTAATGGGCCATGTTTTGGGTTGTAACAAGATTAAGTGAGGATTTCACGGTAACAACTCCAAAATGTCGGTCTGATGTTTTCTACCATAATACTAGCTGAAAACGATGATTGGAGGTCACTGAGAGTATCTTTCACAGCGGCCATCTTTTGCGTCGCAATAGCGAGAGGCGGTGAATTTGAGACGTCTGAAAGCATTTTTCAAATTTGTACTGTTTTGAGTAGTTATAGGGTTAAGTGAGCATTTCAGCGTAAGAGCTCCAAAATGTCGCTCTGATGATTAGCACAGTAAGACTAGCTAAAAGTAATTATTTGGAAGTATCGGACAGCATTGTCTAAACTGGCCATCTCTTAAGTCGTAATGGAGTTAAGCTAGAATTTCACTGTAAGAGCCAAACAATGTCGTTCTGAAAGAAAGATTAAGTAAAAATTAGAGGCGTGTAGCAGTATTTTAAAATTTGCCCATCTTTTGTGTCGTAATAGGGTTAAGTGAGCATTTTACCGTATGTCGTTGCCATAGTGGAGTGTGACAGTTGTTTTGCAAGTTGGCTATCTTTTGGGTCGTAATGGCGTTTAGTAAGTAGTTTGCAGTAAGATCTTAAAAATGTCCCTGACATGATAAGCACAGCAATACTAACTAGAAACGATAATTCAGGGGCTGTTGAGAGTATTTTTAAAATTGCCCATCGTTTGGGTCGTAGTAAAATTAAGTGAGCACTTCATCGTAAGAGCTCCAAAGAGTGGCTCTGAAGGATAGCCCAGTAAGTTGAACTAGAAACGATGATTCAGAGCCGTTTGACAGTATCTTAAAAAGCGGCAATCGTTTAGGTTGTTATAGGGGTAAGAGACGATTTTGAGACGTATGACAGCATTTTCCAAATTGGTCATCTTTTCAGTCGTAATGGGGTTACGATATTATGATAAGACTTAAGAGATGATAAGCACGGAGGGGTTAAATAGAAACAATGATTCAGAGACGTGGGACAGCATTTTGCAAATTGGCCATCTTTTGGTTGGTAAGAAGGTTAACTGAGAAGTTCACCAAAACAACTTCAAAATGTCGCTGTGATAATAAACACTGTAAAGAGCAATTTAGTCCATCAGCTGAGAGCCGAAAATTTGGGTTTATGGCTCACTCGAGGGAAACAGCCGAAACATGTCACATTAATCGTTGGCTATTAACAAAAATACATGATAGCAAGGATAAAACGGTAGCTTTCACTTTGAAAATCGAAATTTAAATTGGCCCCTCATAATCTTCTTTTGGCCCCCATCTTGAATTTCGGGGAAGGCTGAAAAGTTGCTTATATTCTTTTAACGTAAACAAATCTTGTTTTAGCGTAGATTTAAAACATATTTGAACTAAAACAATGACTTCCGTTTATTCTAGTGCTCAAATTATAACTACCTGACGTCCTATGAGAATCAATATCGCCCTTTATTGGTCACTCAATAAGACCGGCAGTTTGCAATTTGTTGGAAAAAATGTAAGGTTTAGAAAATTGTTTCAGAAAAGAGTAAGTAAATAAATCATATTTTTACATTGCAAGTGTATTGAATAGAGTCTCTTGCTGAAAAAAATATCTTAGTGGAGAACCTTATCCAGCCACGCGTCCATGACCGGAATCAGTTTCAGAGGTTTCAACTGAATGTGAATTCCTCGCGCGTCTCATCAAAATCAATGTAATGGCCGAAGTAAGTTCACCAACGAGAGAGATTTGCAACTCGCTAAGCTTGTCTACACAGAAATGAGTGATGACTGACTGCCCTCCACGGCAATAGAAAGCAGCCAGCGAATAACTTTGTAATGAGCCGTTGCTCATCCAATCCCACGCTTTCTTTGATCCAGTGAAGAAAGCCAACGTAGGTGAAGACTGTGCATAAGGTTCGCAACAAAGATCTAGTTCTTCCTCTTGTGCTTGGATGGCACTTCTGGGACAGTTCCGGCAAGCGGAGGACATAACCGGCAGTTTCGATGAAACGGTAGAGTACAGAATTTGTAGATCTCCTCTGGAGCTATGTTCCATGTGGTCGCTTAGAGTAACTAACGTAGTGGTTGACGTGCATCGCGAGGTGTTGATCAAAACTGTCAAAAGACTGAGAATAACGTCTACCGCTGACAGTGTACTATATAGGGATTTACTGCGATGCACTATGCTGTGAAGTCATGGAACGAGCTAATAAGTGCCAACACAAATAACCTGAAATCGTCAAATTCCCTGTGCCACAGGGCAAAACCGAAGCATTTAGAAGCAGACTCGGCAACTGGATCATGGACTCCCCGTGTGACAACCGAAGACCAGTCGGGCGACTAGACGCAGACACATGGTGATCAGAGACCCTGACTCGCTACGAGATTCATCCCGAGCTTAAGGCTGGAAGGTTAGGCTAAAGAATCTGCCGCCATGCCAGTCATCTTTTCGACTTACAGGAGCAATTATTAAGCCTCAATGTGAAGAAGAGCCATCGTTCTGCTCCCCTCGTTGGCACGTTACCGTAGAGTAGTTGCAACTCATGCGTATGAACCTTTCTTCAGCTTAGGATGTTAGGGCAGAAAATGCAGTACATGTGAATCTATGTTTATGTTAAATTTTGCAAACGCGAATTTCAGCAGTGAAGAATGGTGCTATGAGAATAATGTCAGTTATGGGATCATGTTTCATGAGTGGAGCAAGTTTCGAGGTGGAGGGGAGGCACTCTCTAATTTGGCTTATACAGGCCAGGTATGTGCTGCTGAACAGAAGGTCTTGAGTATTAAACAGAGTGTAGAATTTTGCTATTGTAGTAGTAAAATTCCAATTATCTATTTTATTACTTTAATAGTAAAATATCCTATTTTAATAGTAAATTCGCTTCAAAGCGTCGTGAACAGTGTCTTTTTGGGCTGGAAGCCTTAAAAAGACTGTGAGGGCTAGCGATGAGCAGTTTACATTTGCAATACCAATAATGTTTTCCATAGTATTTATTTCCGTGATGTTAGTTTGAAAAACTATTTCATTCTTCATGTAAAACAAAAGAAGTGAATGTCAGAATCTTAAACAGTGTCCAGGTTTGAAGGTCTCGGCGACACAGCTCTTTCAAGACTTCCCTTGAGTCCAGCCCCCCCACTCGGAGCATGTTATCTGCTCTTATTTGTGCCTTATTGCCTCTTGGTAGAGGTACTTGCCGTAGAAAACGAAGCTATAATAGTTCTAAACATGTTCTTCTAGCATTGTGATCCCGACGGCCTTAAACCTTCGACGACTACTTTGGTCGTTATCACTCCATATGGAGCGATGCATGATCATGCATGTTTTCCTTCCTAGACCCATTTAGCTTTCAGTTTATATAAGTTAATGAATTTGTAAGCAACAACGACACAAAACGTTTCCAGCGATATCTCGCTTTGGATATTCTGACTCATCCTAACAACGTTACACTCACAGAGAAGGTAACATTTTGAGGAAAAATCCACTGCCAGTGTGGCGGTTTATCTGCTACTCTTTGAAGATTTAATATTTTTCTTTCCTAAAAAGTTGGCTAGCCACAATTCGATAAAGAGGACAAAAAAAAGACAATAAAGAGGGCAAAAGAACTGCTAATATAGAAGAAAGGCAAAGAAAAAAAAGAAAGAGATATCGAGAGATAGAGAAAGATCGAAATAAATACGCAAATAACGAAGTCAACATTTTGGCTTGTGCGCATGCGTGAAAAACAAAAAAGCTGTTTAATTACGCGATTAGTCGGAAAATATGCCTTTGTTTGATGTAAAATTCATTTTTAGCTATTCTTTTAGCCATACTAATTAGTTGAAAACCAGTCCAAAGAAGAGGAATTGGTGAAAAATGCGGTTTTTTCGCTCCTCGCCGGCCGTCACCAAAGGTTAAACAAACTTACCACTTTGTTTCAAATTGGCCTTTTTCCTCATAAAAAGGCAAATTTGCCCATTTCAACACTAAACAGGTTTGTGATGTGAAAAAGAAGAACTTCCAATGTTTAATTCATGTTCATAGCAATTTTCTTATTTAGATGATTGAGATATCAGTTGAATAGGCTAATTTTAAAGCTAAATGGCGGTCACTGTGACGTCATACATGACGTCATCATATCGTGACTAACCTTATCAATGCTAAAATGATACCTCAGATACCTAGTTGTTCAAATCTTCTTTGAAAAATCGCGTGTTTAAATTAAGAGGGAATCAAAGGTTTGTTTATAAATCCAAGATGGCCACCAAAATAAGAGTTTAAGTGGCAAATTTAAACTTCGATTTACAAAGTGAAAGCTACCGTTCTATCCTTGCTACTATGCATTTTCGTGATGTTTTTTACTCAAAGATTTAGATTATACATGTTTTGTTTGTTCCTCTTGAGTGAGCCATACAACCCCCCAAGCTGATGGACCAATCGTCCAGCGTTTGGTCGTAATCAGTTTAAGTGCTATTTTCACGGTAAGAGCTCCAAAATGTCACTCTGATGATAAGCACCCTAAGACTAGCTGAAAACAATGATTTATTGAGTGGTAATGAGGTTAAGTGGGAATTTCTCCCTTAGAGCTCCAAAATGTTGCTGTGATGATAAGCACAGTGTCCAAACTGGCTATGTTTTATGTCGCGATGGGGTTAGGTGTGGATTTCAGAGCCGGTAAGTTCGCTCAAATGATAACAACAATAGGGTTAACCTTAAACGATGATTGAAAGGCGTAGGACAGTTTTTTAAATATTGGTCGTCTTTTGGCTCGTAGTAGGGTTTAGAGAACATTTTATAGTCAGAGCTCTAATATGTCGAACTGATGATTACTACCATAAGACTATCTGGAAACAATGATTCTGGGGTGTTTGACAGTATTTTGCAAATTGGCTATCTTTTGGTTCGTAATGAGGTTAAGGGACAATTTCAACATAAGAGCCCTCAAATTTCATCCTGATGATATGGACCATAACACTTGCTGAAAACGATAATTTGGGGGAGGGTGACAGTATTTTGCAATATGACCATCTTTTGGGTCATAATAGGGTTAAATGAAGATTCAACCATAAGAGCTCCAAAGCGTCGCTGTTATGGTAAACAACACAAGAAGAGCTGAAAACGATGAATAAAAGGCGGCTGACGGTATCTTGCAGCGTGACCATCTTTTAAATCGCAATGAGGTTAGGTGAGAATTTCACCATTAGAGCTCCAAAATGTTGCTCTGATGATAAGCACCGTACAGCTAGGTTAAAACGATGATTTTAAAGCATCGGACAAGATTGTCGAAATTGGCCATCTTTTGTGTCACAATGGGGTTAAGTGTGGATTTCACCGTAAGACCTTCAAAGTGTCACTCTGATGATAACGATAGTAGGGTTAATTAGAAACGATGATTAAATTTTAAATATTTCCCATCTTTTGTGTCGTAATAAGGTTAAGTGAACTTTACATAGTAAGAGCCCCACAATGTCGCTCCGATGGTAAGCCACATAAAAATACCTGGAAACAATGATTCAGGGGCGTTTGACGTAATATATCAAACATGAGATGCAGTGTTTCATCACCAGATGAAACACCGAGAAGAGAGTTGAAAATACGACGCGCAGCGGAGTATTTTTGACGAACTTCGAGGTGTTTCATCTGGTGATGAAACACTGTGTCGAATGTTTGATATTTCTTCTCAAACAAAATCATTTTTGAAGGAGAAATTAAGGATGCAAATACTAAGCAGTGTTTCATCCGATTTCCAAACACTCATTAAACATTAATTTCCTTTGTATTTTCTTAATGAATTATTAATGAGTTTGAGAAAGTATTTTGCAAAATGGCCCTCTTTTTATCGTAATGGGGTTAAGTGAAGATTTAACCGTAAGAGCTCTAAAACGTCGGTTTAATCGTTAGCACCATAACAGCACCTGAAAACAAAAATTGGCTATCTTTTTAGTTTGTAGTGGAGTTAAATGAGCATTTCACCGTAAGAACTTCAAAATGTCACTCCAATAATAAGCAATGTGAGACCAGCGAAAAGCAAAGACTTGAAGGCGTCTGACAGCATTTTGCAAATTGGTCATGTTTTGAGTTATAATGGGGTTAGGTGAGCAACTGCTTATTGGCCATCTTTTGATATATAAAAAGATTAGGCGAGCATTCCATCGTAACAGCTGTAGATATCGCTCCGATGATAAGCACAGTCAAACTAGCTGAAAACGATGGATGGAGGCCTTCCACAGTATCTTGCAAAGTGGCGATCTTGTGGGTCCTAATAGCTTTAAGCCGTGATTTTGAAGATACTGACAGCATTTTGCAAAATGGAATTTCCAGCGTTTGATTGGATACGAATTAGCCGGAAATGAAATATTTCTGTGGCACGGGAACAGTGGGGACTGGGGCAGTTGAAGTGCAGTATGGGTAGAATGGAGCGCTATAAAAGGGATGCTTATCACGTGGCAAAGCATTCTAGGCCGACACCTCGTCTAGCTCATGTTATCTTTCATTTATTTATTTATTTTAGTATATATTTGATTTACTAGTGCCAGTTCGATTTTTCCAGGGGTTTCTTAGGTTGTTTGCGCTTTCTTAAATTATTTAGAGTTTGCCGTCCTTTGTTGGAATACTTGTTTTGTAAATAAGGCCAAAGTCCTTCCAGCCGTGTCGCCTTCGTAGGATGGGCTTTTCAGAGCATGAGCCATGGATCCTACCCAGATTTCCTGCCGAGTTTTTTTTTCCTTACTGAGGTTTCTTTCTGGCAGGTTTTTTCTAGCCTCTGTTCTGACAGTATTCTGTGTAAACTGTCGCTCAGCTCTGTTCTAGTTCTTACACCACATATTTGAATGTAATAGAAGATGTTGTATAATGTATTGTTATATTTGCGGTGCTCGGCCGAAACAGCCAAAATAAACCTAATGGTTTTTCTATTCATGTTGTACTGCGTAGTGGAGCCGAAATTTGGTCATGTTTTGAGTCGTAATGGGGTTAGGTAAGCATTACTCCGTAACAGCTCCGAAATGTCGCTCTAGTTAAAAGCACCATAATACTAGCAGAAGGATTCATGGGCGTGTGACAGTATTTTGCAAATTGGTTATTTTTGAGTCGTAATGGGGGTAAGATTTTTACTGAAAGAGCGCCAAAATGTTGCTCTACTAATAGGCAATGTAAGACTAGCGAAGAGCGATGATTTGGCGTCGAACAGTATCTTCCACATTAGCCTTTTTTTGCGTCGTAATGCCAAGTGTCACTCTGATGATAAGCACAGAAGGATTAGGTGAAACCGTTTTTTTGAAGGTGTCTGACAGCATTTTCCAAATTGACCATCTCTTGGGTCGCAATGAGGTTAAGTGAAGATTTCCCGTAAGAGCTTCATAGTGTGGCTCTGATGAAAGCATTTTAAGACTAGCTGAAAACGATGCATCAGAGGCCTGTGCCAGTATTTTGCAAATTGACCATCATTTGGTTCGTAATAAGGTAAAGGGACAATTTCACCGTAACAGCTTTAAAATGTCGCTCTGATGATATGCACCATAAGACCAGCTGAAAAACGGTTATTTAAAGGCGTGTGACAGTATTTTGTACATTGGCCATCTTTTAAGTCGTAACGGGATATGATTAAGTGAGCATTTCACCGTAAGAGCTTTAAACTGTCGCTCTAATAATAAGCGCTATGAGATTAGCGCAAAGCAATGATTTTGAGGTGTCTGACAGCATTTTGCAAATTGGACATCTTTGAAGTCCTAATGAGGTTAAGTTAGCATTTCACCATTAGAAATTCATAGTGTGGCTCTAATGAAAGCACCATAAGACTCGCTGAAAACGATGAATTAGAGGTCTTCTAAGTGAGAGTCTTTTAAGTGAGAATTTCATATTAAGAGATCCAAAGTATCGCTCTTAGGATAAACACAGTAAGACTAGCTGAAAACAAAGATTTGAAGGCGTCTGACAGCGTTTTCCAAATTGACCATCCTTTGGGTCGTTTAGTTCTTTTTGCTAACTGAGTAGTTTTTTTCCCCGATCTATTTTAATTTATGCTGTTCTTGTTAATGTTTTTTGGTTGGCTGTTGTTGTTGCCCTCTTTCCCACCTGCCGCTGCGCCCTTACTCCCGCTGATGTCCTACGTTTTATATCTACCTGGAGTTATAAAAACCGAGTTTGCGAACATTTTGTAAATTCTCTTAACTACCCCTGTCTAATAGCTTCTTTACTGAGTTGTTTGCTTATGTTTTTTTTCTTTCGTTTTGTGGGGTTTTGTGGTTAGGGATTTGTGTAGAAGTGGCTGTAGACAGAATTTCCACAGAAGTTTGAAAGTTAACATGTCGTTATTGGTAACTTTGAGAAACGTTTCCCGGAGAGCATGATGTAAAGCTCTGAAATGGGACAAAGTTATTACGATTAATTCACAGAGTCTGCATCATCCAATATCGTATTGTATTCTCGTTTCATTTGGTTAAATTGATCAATCACCCTGATCCGACCTTAGACAGAAAGATACGATATTGTTCGCTTTTCTTAGGTGACCGCTAATTAAGTCTTTGGCCTCGGGAACAGGATTTTGGGAGTCAAAAGAATTAGACGAGAGCAACATTGCTGGTAAACTTTGACCCCATTGTGGTCTGCTGACCGTGTGGTTGTACATCCTGGAACCTGAATAAGGCAAGCGAGAGAAAAGTTCATAGGTGCTTATCTGCCAATAAGCTGAGTTTTTACGAGTTATTCGATGATATTTCGCTTGTGTTAAAAGCCAGAAGATTACGCTTAATTGATGATAGTATTATCAGTGCCTCGAAAGTATGTGCTTATGTGATTTCCGCATGCTGTTGTTAGGTATGTGGTCGTGTGGTTATGTATTTAGTAACGTATTTCTCGTGGGTGTGTGGAGAATAACTAAAGGAACCTGCTAAAACGGGTCTAGCCACAGTTTTTCACTAACTGTACGCGTTGCTTTGCGGAGATATATTTCCGAAAGATTTTATGTGCTACTGTTTACTGTACGGATGGTGACATGCAATATTGAATCGAGACACTGTCTTCAAAATGTAATTGGTCTAAGTTCTGAAATCATACGTCGTTACGAGAAAAAAACATTTATCGCTAGTAAAGAAGGTAATTTACTAACTTCTCGGCTTTCCTAGCGGCTGGGTACCAGATTTTACGTCTTTTTTAAGCTTTGTACATGGTGGCGTTGTATTTTTCTTGTAAAATTCTTTTCAGATACTTTAATTAAGAACTGGCGGTTACTCGTGCACACTTTCACAATTAAACATAAATCGTACCTTACAGAACAAGAAATGTGAAAAGTAACGATGCGGTGTACATTTCAGAGATTTCTCCTCTTTCTCTATAAAATTATCAATAGAAAATTAGACCTTTCTCAGCTAGGAACTTCCAGTCAATCTTCAAAGCAGTCTATAGCTATTTGCATCCCACTGACCACCTGGGCCCGGTTGCATAAAACGTCCGTAACAACTACGGGTACACATACGTGCACTCGTAACTTAAGTCAGTTGCATGAAATCACTTAAGTGGTCCACTTAGGGAATTCACTTAAGTGGTTACACTTACGATTTTCGTAAGTGTTCACTTAAGTGTCGTTTATGCAACAGAAATTGCGGGTGTTGGATAAAACTTTTTTTACGGGAAAAATAGCACGTAAATTTACGGGACCTATATAGGTCCCGTATCGTCACTGTTTTTACTAAATTTAACGAGATCTTTAATTGAGAAGTGAAAAAAAGTATTTTTCTTCACGTAATTCGTTCTAATGCGCTTTGTTAACCTCTGATGTACACTTTTGTGAAAAAAGAAGAAGAACTATCATTTTCAGTAGATATTGAAGAAAAATAACGTTTGCATGCAAATTTCATTTTTTGAGAGGCTTAAAAGTGTTGGAAACGAATTTTACTTTCTTAGTTTCTTCTTAGTTTTTCTTACAGGTTAGCTTAAAAAAAAAGAGTGAATCGTTAATAAAGTACTATATCAAGGTTACGTGTGCCCTTAAGTGAGCCCGTAAGTTACAGAAACTTACGAGAGTGCTAAGTGTGTTCCATGCAACACCCGTAAGTGTACCCATAGCGGATTCGTAAGTGACCTACTTAAGTGAACACTTAAGTGCAGGTTTTATGCAACCGGGCCCTGAATCGCATCTACGCTACGCTAAAAGATGTTGGTTTGCCTTGTCCATAGGTACAATCTGGGTATATACTGGCGGCCAAGTAAAACATGGTAAAAGCTGTCGGTATCCTGGCTATGAACGAAAAGAGATTGCCCTTCATTGTAAAAACCCAATAAACTGGGAAATGGCCCAAGAAATCTGCGAGATGTTTAGGTCCTTGTTCAAGTGTGGTTATGTAAGTGTTCTCGATTGCTCTGTTTTAACTCCTCTCTTTTTTGTATTAAAGAAGTGGTTGGGCATCAATAAATGGGGAAAAATTGTAGCATCCACATTTTGCTTCGTTTTGTACAAGTAACTAGAGAAGTCGAGTGTCGCGCAATGTTTACTTAATGTGAAATGACTATTCCACAGGCTTTAAGAGCAATTTACCTAACATTCCTAAAATTACTATATGCAAAAAAAAAAAGGAACGTAGTAATGAAACGTGTGCAGAACAAAACAATAGACCGCTTATAAAAGCATAGAATTATTTCATAAATGGAAGTGGTTGATGTAAAAGCTTATTTGCATTTTTCATGTTCAGGTTTATTTGCTGTACTAATTCAATAAACATTCTGTGGATGTGTTAAAAGCAAATCAAGAGCCTGAATATCTGTCAGGTAGTCAGGCTAGGTGTAAATTGTATTTCACGTTATAATTGTGAAAGTTCCGTTTTATTTGTTTGGTGTACATAATATACAACTGCACTTATAAGTAAGCCAGCACATCTTAAACTTCTCAGTTAAAGAAGCCCTCTTTATTTGAACCACGTCATGGATTCTTTTTTTCGCAGGTGTGAAAACGTGTTGTATTTATTTGGTCTCTTGCCCTTACAAATAAGATTATCACTAACTATCAAGAAAAATTCATAAAGGGGTCTAAAGGCATTTATCCAACTTTCTTCAAAAGTCCTCTAGCGTTCCAACATTGAAGATTTTCGGACTCGTGTACCATGCGAAAACAGCCAGGCCACTAAGCGCAGTTATTATTTTTGCATGACCTGCAAAAAATAACACTGTCTGCCTAATCACCTTCTTGCGTTTTGAAGGCGACCTGATGTGAGGGACTTAATGTTTTAATTTGTTCAAATTTTTCTCACAGCAAAGAAAGTTTGCTAAAAAAAACCCATTGTATTTGTTCCAATTACTTTGAGTCGTTAATACTGTCTCAGTAATGACGTTGCTGAGAGGAGAAAACGACTCGAAGCAATCAGGTGAAATTCAGGCTAAAACAGACCAACAAGGATAAAATTTATGTGTACCGTAGTTTTCAGCAGTTTTGTTTGCCTATTCTTGAGTTTCTAGTGCCGTAGCTATTATTTAGCTCGGTACTAAAAAGTTATTACAGTAATTTTTTAGATCCGAAAATACTCGGTTTTGTAAATTAATTATTAACTATACCTCGATATAACAAACATTTGGGAGTTTTCGCGAAATTTCGATAAATGGAAGTGTTTGATATAACGAACAAATTTCCCCAGTCCCTTTGCACTTCATTAAATCGAGGTTCTACTGTACACATTTTTGTCAACAGCAATTTGTTCTAAGCGCCGGAAAAGTCATTTTTAGGTTGTTCAGACACATTCACAAGACAATTTCTTGGAGTGCAGAGAAGAAACAACTTACAGGTAATATTATTATCAGGCCAAGAGCGTTCGTTTCTCGCTGAGCCCGAAAATCGCATTAAGAACAGAAAAAACAAGGTAAAATAGCGGGAGCGAGGGAAATTAAAAGTGAAAGATGAAAAAAATATATATTCTTAATGCGAAATTATTTCCCACAAATAAAAAGGGAATACTCTAAGAGGTGCCATTTGAAAGATTGCGAATTCCGCATTCCGGACTCCAGATTCCTCCCCTTCCACAAACACTCCAAAAACATGGCGGATAGTAACTAATGTTAATACGTTTAAACGCCTTCTCCCTTCTTCGCTGGATTAAAACCATAGCCACAGGGGAAAAAAGGGATAGAAAGTATGCAGTCATTAGAAATGGACAATGTTCGAGTGGCATATACCCGATTTCTTGCTTTCTATTCTGGCAATCCTTCTGGACATTCGCGATGGAGTAACTCTGGCGAAATGGCCAAGTTAGGAAAGTTTCGCCACTCACCCCACCACCGAAACTGAATGGTCGCCAAAACTTTTAACACGATTCAGCAGCTGAAGGATGGAACTACACAATGATATGCTGGAGAGTCAGTAAGTGTGAGCCACTTTTTGAGATTTCATCCACTGAATTTGGCTAAAATGGCATGCTTCGCTAAATGGGTTAAAGGGGCTAACTGTGTTTCCTCGGATTGGATTTTCTATACAAAAAAGTATCTATGATTATGACCTGTATTATTTTAATGATAAAGGTTCAATTAAATTAACTAGTGAATCGGAAGCTGTGGGACGCCCTTTTTTATCCCGAGTAATCGGTTGAATTTTAACAAAATTCGCAAATTTCAGAAGCATCTCAGGTCCTTATAAGGTTCCGAAAGAAAATTCGTCAAAAAAATTTACAGAAGCGAATTTCTCTAATCTAGTTTCATATTTGTTATATACTTATTAACAGAAGTCGGAAGAAAAATTATGAATAAAATCTATTTTGTGGGCAAAACTCGTTATGAGGAACTTGCAGGGACAGCCTCTTCTAAGTTTCTTGTTCCTTAAATGCGGCGGGGAAATGTCATGAGTGATTTTGTACATCAGAGTAGCAAGCTGTCTCATTCTTCTAACTTCTAGTACTTCTAGTACTATTGTAGCAGCTCTTTATGTTACATTTGTGAGGTTTTACTGATAATAGCCTTTCCCTATAATATATCCCACACTCAGCTGGATTAATCAATGGAATTATATGCTTAATGTGACATTTCTTGCAGGTGGTTTGATAGCTTAACATTGAGCTGTAAAATTTTGATTCTTCCAAATGTTATTTTGATTCTGAATTTTATGTAAAGGTTATTTAAATGTCTTACAGGTAAGACAGTATTTTCACTTCACAATAACACCACGTGTCTTTGAGGAGAAACCTCCTCTAGCTGTGCTTTGGAGCAGTGTGGGACCAGTGGAAAACTTGAGGGATTTTGTTCCTAATCATTTTGTTCCACTACTCTCTGGAAATATCAGGTACTGTTAAAAGATAAATTAAAGATAAAATCTTCTTTCCCTTAGACATGCTTGTCTCAAATTTTCTGTTATGAACAAAAACCTCGTAATGCTTAAGAAATTCGAGATTTCTAGATGGTTTGAAAATTTCAAAATTTACAAGAATTTGCATGGAGAACCACTCAACCGTGACTGGATGGCAGAAGTTCATTTTTTCCATACAATTCCTTTTAGTTTTCGGCAGCCACTACAATTACTAATATGCTTTTGAGTTCTTGCGAAATTTTTTTCAACTGTCGCTATAAAAATGGATATTTATCAATCACGCAAAAAAGAGGAGATTAATAAAGCCAACGTTGAGTGCAACTTTCACAATACGCTGAGGATACCGCAATGATTCTAGACGGCTCTGAGATCTCGCTTTCAAGAACCCTTCTTTTACTCGATAATTTCGCAATCTCATCTGGATTGAAAATCAACTATGAAAAAACAGAAGCGCTCTGGATAGGTTAAAGCAAAGATAGAGATTTTTCCATTCCGTCGAATAAACGGATCGCTTGGGCGAGGGGCAAAGTCCACGCTCTTGGCGTTCGTTTTTCGACTTCTGAAATAAACGAAGGCAGCATTAATTTTGGTGAGAAAATTGAAAAAATGAAAAAAAACCATGAGCAGTTGGTCAGCTAAGAATCTAACTCTCCTTGGAAAAATTTCAATAGTGAAATTTCTTGTAGTTTCTCCTATCATCTTTACCATCACCTCCAGGTGTTATCAAGGAGATTAACTGTCTTTTGTCTGGTTTCCTCTGGGACAGCAAGGGTGATAAACAGAAATGATAAATGAATATAACAAAGGAGGCCTAAAAATGATTGACTTTCAAAGCTCTAATGAATCCTTTTAAATTAAATGGTTAAAAGGCTATCTGGATGACAATAATAAGGGAAAGTGGACACGGTGGTATATTGATTTTTTTCAGCTGATTTAAAACGTCATGATACCCTCTACTCAATATTTCGAAATATTTCAGACCCTTTCTTATCCGAAACTGTAGAACACTGGAGTACCTTAAATTATAGTGAAGACACCTAAATTCACCCTCCTTCCAGATTTGGCAAATTTCGCTTATAAGAATTGATAATAAGCCCTTCTTTTATAAGCCATAGTTTCATGCAGCAGTGAAAGATGTTAAGGATTTGCTTGACGATTCAAATTATAATTTCCTAAGCTACACTGGTTTCATTACCAAGTACAATATAAAGACGAACTATCTAGCGTACTGTAAACTAGTGTCTGCCCTTAAACATTTCAGGAAAAAATGTTCGAACAATCAAAACTTCACTACCTCGGAAAAAGCCGCCGAAAACTTGTTCTCTTCTGAGAAAGTTTGCAAAACGATTTATCCGTTTTTGGTCAAAACAAAGACTTCCTCACCAGCGAAAAGCCAGGGAAAGTGGCTTGATGAAGATCTTTTTTCAAATGTACAAGTGAACTGGCAAAATACCTTTCCGCTACCTTTTCTACGCACTACGGAAACGAAGCTAAGGGTATTTCAATTTAAATTTCTGCGTAGAAGAGTAGCTACAAACGACTTCCTTCTGAAGATAGGCAAAAAGGAAACAGACTCCTGTTCTTTTGGCGCTGGTTCCCCAGACACTAACCTATCTTTTTCGGCATTGTAGATCAAGTTAGACTTTTTGGAATAATGTTTCGCAGTGGACCTCCGAAGAGCTTGATTTTACAAACTTGAACATTACGCCCTTTTCACCAGCTCTTTGCCTCGGCTTAATTGACAATATATCCAATCTCCTCCTACACCACTTCCTCCTTGTTTCTAGACACTATATATATAGTTGCAAACTACGAAATACCATTCCTATGGTACAAGTGTACACTCAGTATGGAAATTGAGAAACAGATTGCCTATAATAATAATAACTTAGCCTCCTTTAGGAAGAAATGGGCTACTTTCAAACAATGCCCCTCAGAAAATAATTTGACCTATACAGTTAATTAAGGTACAGTAAAAACCCGCAACTAAGAACCTAAAAATTAAGAACCTGTTAGCCTAAAATTGGTCATTTATATCCCCTATAAACAAGAACCTATTTAGCCTAAGAAATTTAAAACAGGTTCTTATTTTCTAAAATCATACTAGTACATTACAGCTGCATTGCAAGAATCATATTTGAAGCAAAAAAAGCAGGTTGCCATTGTTGTAAAAATGTTTTTTAAAGAAAAATGAGTGTAAGATATGTAGACTTACAAAGCATACTAACTACCTTTTCTCCAGGATTAAGAACCCATTTTAAGAACCTAAATAGCCTAAAATTCTGCAAACTACCATTTATATAAGAACCTGTTTAGGCTAACACCTAAAAATGTAGGTTCTTAGTTGCGGGTTTTTACTGTATTAGATCTACTATAAACCCTTCCATTTGAAAAATTTATTTCTCAAATAATTAAGAATTTTGAAAAATAAAAATTACAGTGGGAATTCAGTACATTTTCCCTTTACATTATGTGAATAAACCTGGCAAGTTTCAGCGTGGTATTATAAATCCTCATCTTTTTACATCAATTTGTTTTCATTGCGGTTCAACACGACACAACCGCAAAATTGCCCTTACTTCATCCTTAATTTTCGTCGCGCTGCGCTGTTTTCTCCGTCACCATCTTGAATTCTTACGAATAAACCGCTGTTCTTAACGTTTGTTGTGACACTGACCCGATTGTAGCACGGAAAGCGGCGAGAAAATTCGAAAATCGTCGTTTGAACTCGTTGCGTGACTTGCTCTCAATATGGCGTCGTAAACAATGTTTTAGCCTTAGCAACGTGCTAATTTGCATAATAGATCATTAAACTGGGGCCTTATCAACCTCGTTCCCAGGGTTCTCTCCTACCCGCCCTACGGAGCGGGTAGGAGAGAACCCTGGGAACGAGGTTGGGGCCTTATCTGTCATCGACCTAACAAGGATTATATATCTGATGTGCCTCTAGAAGGCTTTTTACAGCCAGAGAAATGATTTAGAAATATCAAAACAATCGTACTTAATTGTAAGTAAATGCTATGATTTGCCCTGGCTTACTTGAAACTTATAACGCGTTATCGCCTGTCGGGTTGTGAAAATTACAACATTTCTGTCAACAACGGAAGGTATTACGTTGGATTCAGCCCTGTGAGAATAAATATTTCCAAAAAAGCGCTCTTAGATACCAACTTTGGCCTCCGTTTTCTCGGCTTATATTTAACGAAAATGCTTCATTTTTGGAATTTGAGTTCAAGTTAATGGTGATCATTTTTTGACTTTACAGCAGTTAAAATACATTAAAGTGCAAGTGACAAACGGGCAGATGGGGTATGGAGGACACTAAGGCAGGCAGCCTTGTCTTAATTGTTAATATATAAACTATACTTTTTGTGGACTTTGTCTTTTTTTAAATTTTTATTTCACATTTTTCTTTTCTGCAAACGATAACAGTTACCTGTTTTCAATGTAAGGTAAAACTTAGGAACCAATGAATAGAATTTATTGTAATGAATTGTAAATGTAATGTATTGTAATTGTTTGTCTCCGAAATAAAAAAAAAAATTGGTTCGTGGACATTGGTAGCCATTACAGTAGAACCCACAGATGTGAGGTTAATATGGATAAAGTGACATAGGAGAGGAGGTTAAGGAATGAGAATGCTGCCTTTCTCAAAGTGCTTCTCAACTCAAGTTAAGTGGTAAAATGAAATTAATTTTCAATCTCGCTGTTATAAAGCTAGTCATGTTGTGCCTCAGTCCAATCTGGTCATCTAGCAGTAAGCTATCGCTAGGAAGAGACCTGCACACATTATATTGGACACCGAAAGAACAACACGAATATTTATGTTTCACGAACTTAATTTGATTCCAATTATTAAGCGGCATAAAAGCAGATGCTCTACAGACTATAAGAGATTAAAGGGTACAACTCCAGATTACATTAATTCTATATTAAAGATAAATTCTGAGGTCTATAACGTATCCATTTGTTTTTCAAGAAATGCAGTAGAGGTCGGGCTTTTTGCGTGAGGAGGATTTTAAATTGGAACGAAGTATCCACTGACGATAAGAAAGGTAGAAATGTTAAATTTTTTGAAAAGAAATTTATTGTATATAAATTTAATTAATAAGCAATGACCAACAGAAAATTTTGAATATCTTTTAAACTAGTCTACATACAGTGAATAGTAATAATAAACTCGTCCCTTGCAAAGCTCAAAAGAAACTTTTTTTTGAGTTCGTGTAGCGAAATAGATCCAGACTGTAAATAAGTTCTTGCCAGTGCTTATGGGAAAAAAACGCCCACCACACTTCGTTGCTATCAGATAAAGCGGTCAACAGACAATAGGACGACATGTATTAATCTCATACGTCCGAAATATTTCCTTGATCGTCGAGAAATTATCTAGAACTTTTTTTCGCTGATCTGGGACCTTTCTGACATTTTTGCCAGGCCTCACGCTATCGCGCTCGGTTCCAAGCTTCCTCTGGTAACTCTGATGGCGCGAGCTTATCTGAGTACGAGGCTGACCGAAACCTATTACGACCCAAAAGATGGCCAGTTTGCAAAATACTGTCACACGCCTCTGAATCATCGTTTCTAGTTAATCTTGTTAATCTTATCGTGCAACATTTTGGAGCTCTTATATTGAAATTCTCACTTAAGGTGATTCCCTAGTTTTGCACTGCGCATCTCTTACTGCGCATAACAAGATGGCCGCCGTAAAAAAGAGCATGTGAAGTAATATTATTAAAATGAAGTTGACTGAAGAGAAACGCTATTGGAATTTTTGCTTGCTGTTGTTTCTTGCCAAGGTGAGACTCAATGTGTTGGGAATGTGCATAACGTAAGCAGTACGCGTGTTGCTGAGTTCGACCTCCTCTCGGAGAACCTCGATAGTGGATGTTTAACTTGTGCTTACTCACTTTGATTTTCATTTAAACACTTTCTTTCTCACATTGTGTCCTAAATGTGATATCTCGATGTAAATTCTTTAAAACGGATTTTTTAATACTTTCTTCCTCCTTTCACATAATTCTATTTTGAAACTCGCCCCAGTCCTCTCTCAAAAATCGGAGAAAATGCGTTTGGTGCGCACTTTCTGCAGCTCTACCGCAAAAACGAGTACGGTGACCCCCATTTTTTATTTCATGATTTTAATAAGGACAGTGCTTCCTTTCGATGAGAAAAAAATTGGCACAAATCTATGTTCAGTTTTTTGGCAATTTTACTAAATTGTACGGATTGAGCCATCACGGGTCGAAAAGCGCGCGTCCAATTTAATTCTACTTTGGAGCGTAAAGTAAAAACAAGGGTATTGAGGGCATTTTTCTGGTACGTAAGTGGATAAACAATACATTTAAGTCAAATTCTGTGTGATGTCACATGCATCATCGAAAAAATCTCTCCTTTTTGTCTAGTTTTGCGCTGCCCGCGGTTTTTGTAAAAGGGTCCTAAATAGCCGTATTTGTCAGCATTGTGACGTCAAAACGAGCACGGTGACCCCCACTTTTTATTACTTTTTTATCATCTTCTTGACTTGTTACATCAGTGTACCAAGTTTTAGCTAAAATCTATGTTAGGTTCTTTTACTATGGAATCACCTTAATCCCATTCCCATTCAAAAGGTGGCCAATTTGCAAACTACCGTGACACGCCTCTGAATCATTGTTTTCGGCTAGACTTATGGTACTTATCATCAAAGCTACACTATGGAGCTCCTACGGTAAAATCTTCACTAAACCTCATTACGGCTCAAATGATATCCAATTTGAAAAATGCTGTCAAACGCCTCCAAATAATTGCTTTGCTCTAGATTTACAGTGCTTATCATGAGAGCGACATTTTAGAGCTTTTACGGTGGAATTCCCATTTAACCCCATTACGACACAAAAGATGGCCAATTTAAAAAATGCTGGCAGATGCCTTCAAATCATTGCTTTTAGCTAGTCTTATTGTACTAATTATCACAGCGACAAATTGGAGCTGTTACGGTAAAACTTTGACTTAATCCTATTTTGACCCCGAAATGCAAAATACTGTCACACGCCTCTAAAATCATCGTCTTCTGCTGGTCTTAAAGTGCTTATCATCACAGCTACATTATGAAGCTCTTACGGTAAAAGCGTTACTTAACTTTATTACGACTCAAAAGATGGCCACTTTGTAAGATACCGGCAGACGCCTATAAATCATTGTTTTTACATAGTCTTATGGTGCTTACCATCAGAGCGACACCTTGGAGCTCTTAAGTTAAATCTTTACTTAACCCAACTACGACCCAAAAGATGGCCAAATACTGTCACGCTCCGCTAAGTCATCGTTTTCAGCTAGTCTTATGGTACTGATCATCAGAGCGACATTTTGGAGCTCTTACTGTCAAATTCTCACTAAACCTTATTACAACCAAAAAGATGGCCAATTTGGAAAAAGCTGTCATACGCCTGCAATGGTGCTTATTATCAGAACGACATTTTAAAGCTCTTACGGTGAAACGCTCACTTAACCCCATTACGACACAAGAGATGGCTAATTTAAAAAATGCCGTCAGCTGCCTTTAAATCATCGCTTTTCGCTCCAAAGCGACGCTTTGGAGCTGTTACGGTGAAATTTTAACTTGATCCTATTACGACCCAAATGATGCCACTTGTGAAAATACTGGCACACGCCTCTAAATCATCGTTTCCAGTTAGTCTTATGGTGCTTATCATTTAAGCGATATTTTGTAGCTTTTACGGTAAAATTCTCACTCCATTACGACCCAAAAGATGGCCAATTTCGACAGCGCTGTCTGCTGCTTTCAAGTCATCATTTTTAGCTAGTCGGTGAGGTGGGGCAGGCAACGTCCCTAGGAATCATTTTTTGACTCGTCCCAACTCTCGGTCAGTCGAAAGTGCAAATCAATTGCACAGTATAATACCCCTGCTTTGCAGGCTCTATTAATCCCTTCCTTTAAAACGTTTTCAAAAATCAAGTAAGAAGCAGGCCCATGAGGTGTAACACATTTTTTGAACCCTCTTTTATCCGTTCATTTCAAACCAGTTTCTTGTAATTACCATTTTGGCCAATTATATGGTTAGGGCCTTCCACAACTTGCATGGCAACTTTTTGCCAACCTGCATTTTTGCATTCTGTGCAATTTCTCTAGTTATCTTCTAATTCTGAGATAACAGAGCAGCTTTTAGTGCTTAAATTAGTCTTTCGTCCATATTTCGCAATGTTTTAGTAGCCGATTTATGAATTTACTGTAAAAAAGGGAGCCAAATCCTCCCCCCTGGAGCAAATCATGGGCGCAAGATAACAGTAGCCGTGCTGCCAGTCAGCGGTTTTTAGAGTAAAGTTATTAAAGTGTATCAAAAAATGTATGAAAATAGCCATGTATTGCCATGTATAGCCATGCAAAGCTACGTAATGCCATGTATAGCCACGTATAGCCATGTATTACCATGTATAGCCATGTATAGCCATGTATACCCATGTATAGCCATGTATTGCCATGTATTACCATGTATTGCCATGTATTACCATGTATAGCCATGTATTACCATGTATACCCATGATTAGCCATGTATACCCATGTAAAGCCATGTATTGCCATGTGTTACCATGTATTACCATGTATAGCCATGTATACCCATGTATACCAATGTATAGCCATGTATTGCCATGTATACCCATGTATTGCCATGTATTACCATGTTAACCCATGTATTACCATGTATACCCATGTATAGCCATGTATTGTCATGTATTACCATGTATTGCCATGTATTACCATGTATACCCATGTATTGCCATTTATAGCCATGTATAGCCATGTAATGCCATGTATAGCCATGTATAGCCATGTATTACTATGTATACCCATGTATAGCCATGTATACCCATGTATAGCCATGTATTGCCATGTACTACCATGTATTACCATGTATAGCCATGTATAGCCATGTATTGCCATGTATTACCATGTATTCCCATGTATTTCCATGTATTACCATGTATAGCCATGTATAGCCATCTATAGCCATGTAATGCAATGTATAGCCATGTATAGCCATGTATTACCATGTATACCCATGTAAAGCCATGTTTTGCCATGTAATGCCATGTATAGCCATGTAATGCCATGTAAATCATGTATATCCATGTAACGCCATGTAAAGCCATGTATAGCCATGTAATGCCATGTATTACTATGTATTGCCATATATAGCCATGTAATGCCATGTATAGCCATGTATTGCCATGTATAGCCATGTATTACCATGTATTAGTATGTATTACGATGTATCGCCATGTATTGCCATCTATAGCCATATATTACCATGTAATGCCATGTATATCCATGTATAGCCCTATATTATTATGCATTACTATGTATTATCATGTATTGCCATGTATAGCCATGTATAGCCATGTATAGCCATGTATTACCATGTATTACCATGTATAGCCATGTATTACCATGTATAGCCATGTATAGCCATGTAACGCCATGTAAAGCGTAATACATGGGTAACATGGCTATACGTGGGTATACATTGTAATACATGGCTATACATGGGTATACATGGCTATACATGGGCAAACATGGTAATACATGGCTATACATGGGTATACATGGCTATACATGGCTATACATGGTAATACATGGCAATACATTGTAATACATGGCAATGCGTGGCTATACATGGCAATACATGGCAATATATGGCACTACATGGCAGTACATGGCAGTACAAGGCTATACATGTCAATACATTTTTTAAATGCATTCTTGATACACTTTAATGGGGGGGGAGGGGGGTACTGCCATATATGGGCGATATAGGTATGTGCTGCTGTGAAGGGTATGGTTTTCAAGCAGCTTACTCTAGGACAGGATATAAAAATCAGAGCGTTTGGGTCTAGAATAGGGTATCATTTTTCAGGAAACTGATCTATTGGTTGAAGATTTTATCTAGACTAGGGATAGGTTTTGTTTTGGCTAGACTACTGTGCTAGTGACCTCAGTAGTTTCTGGAAAACAGCTACTCTAAGATAGGGGGGATTTGGGGAGTTTGCTCTGGTAAAGGGTAGCAAAATTCAGCTGAACTAGCTCTAGTATAGGTTAAGGGTTCCAGGGTCCCAGTTGCATATCCCCACCCAGAAATTCCTAAAGTACCCCACTCCAGGGGGGCGGGGCTTGATATAACGCCCTTCCTGTCCATCTGCCTAGTAAACAGAGCTGGTCCAAATGCGAGCTTTAAGGATCATATACCTTTGGAAGCTTTACAATTTGCTAACGTCGCAAGGCTTGAGGACAGGCGTGGTGAGCTCTGAATGAGCACTATGGAAATATTTACTAAAGGCGGGCCCTTGTCAACCTGTGTCAAAACATCATTCATCTATTTATTTTACATTTATTTATAAAATCTACAGTATTCTTCAGTGTTTGAAAACGCATAAAAAATAGCTATCGATTAACCAAACATTTCTACTTAAGTTGTTGTCTCAGAACACAAAAATGGAGTTTCTGGGGGAGCATACCGCCTTACCCCACCCCTAGCGGCTCGCTCCTTGTCCTTGGACTCTAATACTAGTTTTTTCGATAGATAAAAATGGTTGGACGGTCAATCTCGTCCCCAGGGCGTTTTTCAAAGCCAGGGAAAAGCGCCCTGGGGACGAGGTTGTTGGACGGTCTGTCTCAGTACCGAAATACCTTTTTTAGGTATATACAAGCTCATTCTCTCTTGGTATATAGTATTCTTTTTCAAGGTAATTTCAGGTATTCGGTATCAAACATTTTACAATTTTAAGCTATATTGGTATCTTATGAGGAAAAAAGCAGGTTTATTTGTGGGCTCTGGAGACCACTCTCACAATAGCCTGCAGTGCGGGCGTTTTCTTCGGGCGCGCGAATGTTTTGCTCGCGAAAGCGCATGATGAAACTCGAAAAGAAGTGGTGGTTACAACAGTACGAACATAAACAAGCATCCTTCGCTCGCCCAAAACACGCCTGCACTGCAGGCTACTCTCACAAATATGATATCCCACTGCACCCCCCTCCCACCCTCTCCCCCTCTATACTGGCCGGGCCTGAAAATATGGAAGGGCGGAGTCCATGCCGTGTAAATTACCAATACAAATTCCTCCCAGCGATACGCCTTTTGGGCAATTGAAGGAGAAAAACTCACGCAATTTGGGTATTTTTTTATGGAGGGAAACAGAATTTGTTTATCACAAAGATTTTGGCCGCCGACGAGTTACGTAGCCACGTGGCCATAACATTAGGTGACAAATCACGCTATGATTTGATTGTGAAAATTAACTAAAAGGCATAGCTTCAGCTGGCTGGATAGACTTCTTCCATCAAGAATCTAAAGTAAAGGTAAGCTTCTTATTTACCAAAAACAGATAAAACGGTAAATGACCTGTTTTTGCTGTGCGTCAAACGTTTTTAAACAACCTGATTATTACAATAATTTATGCACCGCGGTGCGGAAATTCACTCTGAAATTGCAGAAAGGACTTGAAATTCTACGTTGCCTTTTCTGTACATGTTTTGTATCCCGGGGTAGTGATGTTTATTTTCATCACTTAGAGAGCTTGGATCAACTTCTGATCTAGAGAATTCTATTAAAAGCATTGTTTACTGTTCAGTGCCGGTAGTTACAAGACGACGGCGCCCGCCCGTTGATCGTGGTAATTAGTAACATGGATGACCATCCCTGTTAACATGTGTTAATATATCTCTTTCGATTCAAAAGTACTTAAAGAAGCTTAATTACTTTCGCTTAGAGGCAGGAATGCGAATTCAGGTGTCGAAAGGGGCAATTTCATAGAACTTTTAACGTGTACGATCGTGACATCTGACACGGCCAATAATTATGCAAATACGCAAAATGGCAGATTACAATCTACTGTTGGTTGCAATCCCAGAAGATACCAGCAAGTCTGAGCCTACAAACCAAAAAAATAAGCTTAAAACTTTACTTTGATATGATTTTTATACCAGATCTAGGCCGCAAATTTTGAGATATTTTCCCTCAAATCTTCCTTACCTTCAGGGTTCGGATTAAGCCTGCAAAATAGGTAGTCTTTGAACCGCTGTAATTTGAACATGTTTTGATCATAGATATTTTTATTTAGCCTGTAAACTATCGAAGGTTAACTGAAAAAACTGAATCGAACAGATTTTTTGTGCGGGCATTCGTTTGTTTCCAACGCCCTTTTCAAAATCCATCAATTTTAGTCTTTAAATCACTCTCTGAGAGGCTGAGACGGACTCAATTCGTTTTTGGCTTGTAGCAGAGCTAATAATAAGAATTTGAAAACAAAAATAGCGACTTTAGTATATACCTACTAGAGCCTCTTCACTGACAAAAATAAAGGAAAACTATTTTTTGTCGCGAAATCGAGTGGACCGCTTTTAGGGAGACTACCTCTTAACTCTAATACCACAGAAAAGATGGCCAATTTTTGCCATACTGTCACACGCCTCCGAGTCATCGTTTTCCTTCTAGTCCCACAGTGCTAACAATAGGAGCGCCACTTTAAGGTGATTCCATAGTAAAAGAACCTAACATAGATTTTAGCTAAAACTTGGTACACTGATGTAACAAGTCACGAAGATGATAAAAAAGTAATAAAAAGTGGGGGTCACCGTGCTCGTTTTGACGTCACAATGCTGACAAATACGGCTATTTAGGACCCTTTTACAAAAACCGCGGGCAGCGCAAAACTAGACAAAAAGGAGAGATTTTTTCGATGATGCATGTGACATCACACAGAATTTGACTTTAATATATTGTTTATCCACTTACGTACCAGAAAAATGCCTTTTAATGCCCTTGTTTTTACTTTACGCTCCAAAGTAGAATTAAATTGGACGCGCGCTTTTCGACCCGTGATGGCTCAATCCGTACAATTTAGTAAAATTGCCAAAAAACTGAACATAGATTTGTGCCAATTTTTTTCTCATTGAAAGGAAGCACTGTCCTTATTGAAATCATGAAATAAAAAATGGGGGTCACCGTACTCGTTTTTGCGGTAGAGCTGCAGAAAGTGCGCACCAAACGCATTTTCTCCGATTTTTGAGAGAGGACTGGGGCGAGTTTCAAAATAGAATGTATGTGAAAGGGGAAGAAAGTATTAAAAAATCCGTTTTTACAGAATTTACATCGAGATATCACATTTAGGACACAATGTGAGAAAGAAAGTGTTTAAATGAAAATCAAAGTGAGTAAGCACAAGTTAAACATCCACTATCGAGGTTCTCCGAGAGGAGGCCGAACTCAGGAACACGCGTACTGCTTACGTTATGCACATTCCCAAAACATTGAGTCTCACCTCGGCAAGAAACAACCGCAAGCAAAAATTCCAATAGCGTTTCTCTTCAGTCAACTTCATTTTAATAATATTACTGCACATGCTCTTTTTTACGGCGGCCATCTTGTTATGCGCAGTAAGAGATGCGCAGTGCAAAACTAGGGAATCACCTTAAAGGCATTACAGTGAAAACCTCATTTAACTCCATGAAGGATACTGTGGGACGCCTCCTATTCATCGTTTTCAGCTAGTCTTACAATTCTTATCACTTGAGCGGCATTTTCGAGGTCTTGCGGTGAAATTCTTACTTAATCCTATTACCACTTAAATTTGGCCAATTTTCAAAATACTCTCAGGCTCCTCTGAATCATCGTTTTGAGGTAGTCTTAGGTCCTTATTATCAAAGCGACATTTTGGAACCCTTACAGAGAAATCCTAACTTAACCCCATTAATATTGACAATTTGAAAAATACTCCTACACGCTTCTAAATCATCGTTTTCAGCTAGTTCTTAGGATGCTTATCATCAACGCATCATTTTCCAGGTCTCACAGAGATATTCTCACTTAACTCTAATATATAGATTTAGCCAGGGCTAAAAGCGAAGCTCCCACTAATAAATTTATCATTTAAATCAAACAATAAACTTGTAATCCACAAATCAGTTAACTTTAGGGCAAATTCATGTGACTTTTGAGGGAAAGGCTAAGTGATTTTAGAGTGAAACATCTTACATCGAGTTGATAGCCATATAAAACACCCAAAAATTAGCAATCATCTTCGACCACATTCAAAAGCCATAATGACTCTTGATCACAGTAGATTAGACCTGGAAAACAAATTCTTGGAAAACAAATCAGGCCAAAGTTTTTGCTTTCGACAAGTTTACTTTACAAAATCTTGCCAAAAAATCTGTGGGTGTGTAAACCAACCTTTTATACTTTTTATACATCACATCTGAGGTGAAACAGTACTGTTTATCATACAGACCTCGCACAGAATGCGGTATTTCACAATTTTTCAAGACAAATTGCAATCAGTCAATATTCCGGACGGTAAATTGTAGGCTTTTAGCGAAACTGTTCAAAAAATTTCCAAAATCACCTATACGGCCAGTCAGTTCTCACTTTTGATGAGCGCCAAATTTGCAGTGAACATTAATAGAGTTACGCTTTAACATAATAAAAAATTTATTGTGTTTATTTTTTTATTTAAGGGTTTTATAACGATGTGTAATCTTAAAAAGCGATTAATACGCGCGCAATTTTGAGATAACTCCTGCAAGTGATGTTCATGAACGACTGAAAACGAACGGTACAGCTATTAAAATTGCAAGAGAGACTACTAACAATCACTAAAAGAAATGTAGTTCGGTGAAACATTTACAGAGACAATTTTCATTCACGAAGACAAGTATTAAAGCGTTTCTAAAAATCCTGAGTCTTAGAGCCGGCCTCCCGCTGTTTGCTTTTCTCAAAGATCGCTAAAAGTTTTCTTTCTACAGCCAAATTTATAACTAAATATTTTTCGGAATGTCTTCTTTCTATTTGCGGTGAGAAAATATACCTAAAAGTTTTTTAAAGTTCTGCAAGTTTATATCAAACCTGATACTAGGTCAGATCATTGTCTCAAATCTTATAAACGTGCATAAACTTGCTGCATAAACTGTGCTCGACTACATGAAATTAGATAGATAAAAAAAACAAACATCAAATACAATCATTACTCAGGCTTACCATTCGAGATGCAGCTCCTGAAAGCTACCAAGTAACGCGAGAATCGCTTGAGAATTTTGAATCCTCTTTACGCATCAAGCAAGGTGAAAAACGAAAACAATGCCATCCAAAATCGGATTTCCAACTTTGACAAGCGACGGATCTCTCACCCAAAAAACCAATAAACAAACTATCCATGAATAACAAAAGACTCTTGATAGCAGCTGTATTTCATTTTGTACATCCAGTGGAAAAAGCCAGTGAAAAACATCACAATTTGACACAAAACTCTGCCAGCTTCAGCAGTCAAAGTAAACAACTTTCCAGATGCTGCATAAATTTTCTACATCAACTCACCTGTCAAATTTTGACCAATCAGAGCATAAAAATTGGACGTAGAGCGTGACCAACGCGTGACCATGTGACCATGATAAGAAAAGGTCTTCCCCGCATGTTTTCTTAAAAAACTGGCTGAATTTTGGCGTCCGAGGTCAGTTTGAAATCAAAATCTTAGTAGTGCGGGGCCATAATGACATTAACACAATATTTTTCATATAAATTTTAAAAAATAAAATTGAGCCTTCGATCATTTGAAAACCAGTTAGTTGTTAGCGGATAACTTCAAAAAAGTACTCGATCTCGATGGGTCGACACTTGAGCCCGTGACACGGCCAGCTGATACTGGTCAGCGGATACCTTGTTTTGACAGCTGTCAATTGATCACAACATTGAGGTGCAATCAGTTTCCTCTTGGGCTCCCAAAGTAGTTAGAAAGTGTGAAAGTAAACATTGGTTTTTCTGTGGTACGGACGGACGGTCGGCGGGCGGTCGATGTACGCCCACGCGCGCGCTTTGCGTGCGAGCGTGGAGCTCCGCTATTACCATCCTTAAAAATATAAGATGGCCAATTTGCAAAATGCTGTCACAGCCCCCGTCATCATAGTTTTCCAAAGTACTGCCAGACACTCCCTTGTCATGGTTTTATCTAGTCTCCCATTACGACTAAAAAGACTCCAAATAATCGTTTTTATCTAGTCTTATGGGGCTTATCATCCGCGCGACATTTTAAACCTGTCACTGGAAAATCCTTACTTAACCACATTACGACTAAAAAGAAAGTGAATTTGGAAAATACTTTTACACGCCTCGGAATTATAGTTTTCAACAACTCTTAGAATACTTATGTTCCAGTCTCTTACGGTGGCATCTTCACTTAACCCCATTACCACCCAAAAGTTGGCCGATTTCCAAAATTCTCTCAGATGCCTACGAAGCACCGGTTTTTGCAAGTCACACGGTGCTTATTATTTTCACGAAATTTTATAGCTCTTACGCCGAAATCGGTCTACTAAACGCAATTACGACCCGAAAGAGGGCCAATTTTGAAAATACTGTCAAACGCCTCTGAATCATCGCTTTTAGCTAGACTTAAGGTGCTTATTATCAGAGCAACATTAGCTCGCGTGTCAGCCAGTATGTCAATTAGTGCTTGCCCTCCACATAACTCAGTGTCTCGCAGATTACCTCGATCCCCGTTTATGATAAATAGTAAGACAGCAAGTCAACGAGTGCCCCGGCCTTCACATCGAACAGTGTATCGCCAATTATCTTGGCGTCCGAATGTGCTAGCTTGTCAGCCTGGGTGTCGACCAGTACCCCGGCCTCCACTTAGCTCATTGTTTTGCAGTGTGTCTTGGCCCTCGCCTCCGATAGGGTGTCAGGCAGCAAGTCAACCGGTGCTTCGGGCTCTACATCGCCCATTGAGTCGCAGTTTGTCTCGACTTCAGCCTCAGCCTCTGCTAGCGTGTCGGCCAGCGTCTCAAAAAGTGACTAGGTCTCCATATCGCCCTGTGTGTCCTCAGTGTCTCGGCTTTCGAACAAGCTAGCGTGTTAGCCAGCGTGTCGACCGGGGGCTTTGCCGCCACATTCCTAGGTGTGTGGCTAAGTGACTCGGCCTCCGCTCCTGCTAACTTGTCAGCCAGCGTGTCGATTAATGCCTTGGCCTACACATCGTCTAGTGAGTCGCCGAGCGTCTTGGTCTCCGTATCTCCTAGCGTGTCAGCCAGCGTGTCGATCAGTTCCTCGGACTCCACACAGTCTAGTGTGTGACCAAGTGTCTCGCCCTCCGCCTTTGCCAGCGTGTCAGCCAGCTTGTTGCCCAGTGCTTTAACCTCTACTTCACCCAGTGGGTTGCCAAGTATCTCGGCCCTCGCCTCTGCCAGAGGGTTGGCCAGCGTGGCGACCAGTGCGTCCAGCTCCACATCAGCCACTGTGTCACCACATGTCTCAATCTCCGCTTGTGTTAGTATGTCAGCAAGCGTGCTGATTAGTGCCTCGGCCTCCACACCGCTTAGTGTCTTCTTAAATGCCTCGGTCTCTGCCTATGCTAATGTGACAGCCAGCGTATGAGACCAGTGCCTCCGCCTCCACATTGACCAGTGTATTGGCAAGTGTCTCGCCCTACGCAAAAGCTAGCGTGTCAGCCTTTGGGTGCACTAGTGCCTGGGCCTCCACATCGCTTTGCGTGTGGCCAAGTGTCCTTGCCTACGACCCTGCTAGCTTGTCAGCCAGCGTGTCGACGAGTACATCGGCTTCCACTTAGGTCAGTGTGTTGCAGTATGTCCCGGCTTTCGCCTTTGGTAGGGTGTCAGCCAGCAAGGCGACCAGTGTTTCGACTTCCACATCACCAGTGTGTGGCAGTGTCACTGCCTTTGCTTCTTTCTGGTAGGTTGGCAGCTACCGTGTCGACCAGTGCCTCGGTCTTCACATCGACTAGTGTGTCGCCAAGTTTCTCGACCCGTGCCTATGCTAGCGTGTCGACCAGTCTTTCGGGTTCCACATTGCGTAGTGTGTCACCAAGTCTCTGCTAGATTGTAAGACAGCATGTCGACCATTGCTGTGGCCTCCACATTGACCAGTGTGTAGCCAAGTCTCTCAGCCTCCGACTCTGTTAGCGTTTTAGCCAGGATAATGATGTTTGCCTCGGCGTCGACATTTCCCATGTGTAGCCCAGTTTCAAAGCCTCTGCTTCTACTAGCGTGTAAGTCAACGTGTGGTCCAGTGCCTTGGCCTCCACATCGCACAGTTTGTGGCAATGTGTCTCGGCCTCTGTCTCTGCGAGAGTGTCAGGCAGTGTGTCGATTAGTGCCTCTGTCTACACATCGCCTAGTTTGACGTCAAATGTCTCTACCTGTGATTCTGCTGCCCTGTCAGGTAGCGGGTTGGTTAGTGCCTTGGACTTCAAAATTCGCAGTGTGTGGCCAAGTGTCTCGGCCTCCTCCTCTGGTAGGTTTCTGCCAGCGTGTCAACCAGCGCCCCGGACTTTGCTTCGCCCAATGTGTCGCCAAGTGTCTCGAATTTTGCCTCTGCTACAATGAGGGACAAAAGTGTTGACACACTTCCGTAAAATGGCCCCTTTTTGCATAGTGGATATACTTATCCCCTTCCCCTGTCTACCCCAACCCCTTTCCCCCCAAAATCAATGTTAAATTTTGGACCCTCAAGTCTTTTTTCTACTTCAGACAACATTGATTCGGGGGGTGAGGGGATTTACGGCGTTTACAAAGAATGAAATAATAGATGAATTAAATGTTTGTTAAAAGCACCCGTTTTAAACAAGTGTGTCAACTACTTTTGTCCCTGATTGTCTGAAATATGCATCTGTGTTTTCCGGCTAGATTTTTGACGCTGCTGAATTTTTGTGCGATGACGTTACTCTATGGGCCAAATTGTTTTTTTTAGAAACAAAAATTTGCAAAGTTTCGTCCTGATTTGTAGTATACGTAGAGTAAAATGTACGAAGCGTATGTCATTATTTAATCTTGTACTCCCTCGCGCGTTCCTGATACCCTGTGGGGTCGAGAGGAAAACATTTGTGTTGTGATCAATGCCGTTGCAGCGGATGTAATGTTTTCACAAGTGTTATCAATAGTGGAAAAAGGATGGAAACACTAAGGTACAACGAAAATTATTCTGGTAAATGGTTAACTTAAGCGAATGAAGTACTGCAGAGTGACGGAGGGGACATGCATTATTTTTGACATTGACTTGTGCCATTAGTGAAAGGACGTGAACAATATACAGGTTATGAACCTCATAAATGTTGGGCCAGCCGCTTGTGCTATGCCCTATATATAGATGTGGGTTTTTTTTGGAGACCTTTTCAAACCTAACTGATCCAAACCTTTAGCGTAGGTAGGCGTCGAACAGGTTAGGAATGTACTTTTGTAATGATTTTAGATGACCGCCTGCCATTTATTCAGTGGCATGATTTTTTATTGATGTTGGATGGACAACTCTATTTCATTTCCCAGCTCGTAAATTACAGAATACCAAAGAAATTGTTTTCAAGATAGACACACCAGTTTGCATCATCGCCAAAACAGCAATTACTTTGGCCCAGAAGTTCACTTGATGACAAGGAAAGCGGGATAACATGTGATCGATGACGGCCGTGCGCTAGAAAATTTTCCTTTTTAATGCGCTAATTCCTCGCAAAAGGCAAAAGAAGATTCCTCTATGTAGAAAGTACTTCGCAATACGTATTTTTGGCGAGAAAAATTCCAGCGATGTTGTGCAAATAAGGAGTTTCAACGGTTAACCACGAGAATACATATCGACATTAAGAGGTCATAACAGACTAATGTTATTTTCCGTTTGCCGAAACGTGGTTAACCGTTGTAACACGAAGGAAGCAGTGTTTTCCTCAGTTTGAGCTGTCGTTTTCTTTGAGAGTCAAATACCAGTTCACGTTTCAAAGCTCTCTTTTCATTTTCTCTGCCGACAATAGACAAAAACACAGATTTTCCCTTGAGAATTACAGTCCAAATACACAGACATATGCGCTCATGTCACGCTATTTGAGTTGCGTTATCATGTCACACAGGGTGTCACGAGGTGGGATTGAAAGTAATTGTTTTCGTGGACACTTGCAATGTTTGCTACGCTGTCCTTAGTTTTTTATTGAATTGGCCATGAATTTACCTTCACTTTTCCGTAGTTTCGATATTGAACGCAGTGACGGCCGCTCCGCACCAACGCTCCATATTTCCGTGGCCGGCCAGTGACTATCCCCACTACGTGTCAATCCTTAACCTACCCGTGATTGTTTGCGCCTTAACAATCGGATAAAGTGAAGAACGAGAAATATTCACTTTATTAAACACATTTTCAGTACGCATACCCTTGAAATTCATCAAAAGTTGTACATGTGCGCGAGTTTCAGCGTCAGTTTTTAGCTTGTAAACCATATCGACGTTAATTCTGGATATCGCAGCCCTTTTATTACGTCATCACGTAATTCGAATTGGCCCTATAATTCGGTCGTGAATAAGTCAATGTCACCCCCACCACCAATAACATAATTATGTCATTGATTCCTTTAATTTTAGTTAAAATCAGTGTCATGCACGGCTCAACTTGTGTGCAGAAGCACAATTTTGCATTCAGACAATGAGGGACAAAAGTGTTGACACACTTCCGTAAAATGGCCCCTTTTTGCATAGTGGATATACTTATCCCCTTCCCCTGTCTACCCCAACCCCTTTCCCCCCAAAATCAATGTTGAATTTTGGACCCTCAAGTCTTTTTTCTACTTCAGACAACATTGATTCGGGGGGTGAGGGGATTTACGGCGTTTAAAAAGAATGAAATAATAGATGAATTAAATGTTTGTTAAAAGCACCCGTTTTAAACAAGTGTGTCAACTACTTTTGTCCCTGATTGTAGATTGTCAGCCATCGTGTCAATTAGTGCGTCGGCCTCTACGTCGACTAGTGACTTACCATGTGTCCCCGCGTTCATCTCTGCCAGCGTGAAAGCCACCGTGTGGACCAGTGCCTCGAACCTCCACATCGCTTAGAGTGTCAACAGTGCGTTGGCCCCCACATTGCTCACAGTGTGGCTAAGTGTTTTGGTCTCCGCCTATGCTAAAGTGTCAGCGATCCTCTCGACCTGTGCCTCGGCCTCCACATCGCTTATATTTGTGCTAAGCGTCCTATGTGACGCCTAGTTTCTCAGCCCCTGCTTCCGCTTGCGTGTAAGTCACTGTGTGGACCAGTGCTTCGGCCTCCACATCGCATAGTCTTTTACCAAATGTCTCGGTCTTCGCCTCTGGTATAATGTCAGGCAACGTGTCGATAATTGCGTCGTCCTCCACATCGCAGAGTTTGTCGCCATGTGTATCGGCTTCCGCCTCTATTACAGTGTCAGCCAGCGTGTAGATGAGAGCCTCGGTCTCCACATCGCCCAGTGTGTAGCCAGTGTCTTAGCCTTTAAATCAGTTGTTGTGTCAGCCAGCGTGGCAACTGGTGAGTGGGCTTCCACTTCGCTTGGTTTCTGGCCAAGTGTCTGGACCTTCGCCTCTGCTAGCTTTGCAGCCAGCGTGTCGACCAGTGCCTCCGCCTTTATATTGCCCATGTGTCGCCTAGTTTCTCAGCCCCTGCTTCTGCTTACCTGTAAGTCACCGTATGGAGAAGTGCCTCGGCAGAAGGCAGTACTAGCGTGTCAGCTAATGCACGGGTTAGTTCCTTGGCCTCCACAAATCGCAGTGTGTGGGCAAGTGTCTCAGTCTCCTCCTCTTTAAGCTTTCTGCCAGCTTGGCGACTCATGCCTCGGCCTTCACATCGCCCAGTGATTCGCCTACGGTCTCTGTCTCCGCCTCTGCTTTTGTTTCAACCACAGTATCCACCAGTGCCGTGGCCTTCACATTGGCCACTGTGTCGCCGAGTGTCTCGGCTTCCCCCTCTACTAACACGCACCGGCTGACACCTTGGGCAACACTCTAGCATGGGCGGAGATCGAAGCACTGCGACACATTGGGCGATATGCAGGCCGAAGCGCTAATCGACACGCTGGCTGACATGCAAGAACAGGTGGAGGCTAAAACAGTTGGCGACACACTAGGTGATGTGGAGGCCGAGGCACTCGTTTGACTCACACGAGTGTGGAGGCTGTGACGAATATTGTGACTGTGACAAGGTTTCTGACCCTGACGAGTGTTGTGAATGTTGTGAGGGTGGTGACTGTCATGGGTGCTGTGAATTTGACGAGTTTAGCAACTTTAACCAGTGCATGCCGAGACACTTGGGCCACACTTTACGCTATGTGAAGGCCGAAGGTCGACACCCTTGTTGACACGCTAACAGAGCTGGAGGCCGAGACAGTGCCACAAACTAGACGATGTTGAGGGCGAGGCACTGGTCAACACACTGAGCAATGTGGAGACCAAGGCACTAGTCGACACGCTTCCTGGCACGCTTGCAGGGGTAGAGGCGAAGATACTTGGCGACGCACTGATCGAAGTGTAGGCCAAGGTATTCGTCGACACACTACCAGAGGCGGAGGCCCAGATACCTGGTGACACAACGAGTGATGTTGAGGCCAAAAGATCTATTCGACACTCTGGCAGACACGCTAAGAGAGACGGAGGCCGACACACTAGGGCACACACTTTGAAAACTGGAAGCCGAGGCACTGGTCGACACGCTGGCTGACAAGCTAGCAGATGCGTAAGCCGAGACACTTGGCGACACATTTGGCGATGCGGAGGCCGAGGCTCTGGTCAACTACCTGGCTGACAAGTTTGCAGAGGCGGAGGCCAAGACACTTGTCGACATACTGATCGATATGGCTTCAAAGGCAGTGCTCGACACGCTGGCTGCCTCGCTACTAGAAGCGAAGGCTGTGACACTTCCCCATTGGAGGGGGTGGAGAGGGAGACGCACTTGTTAACACCTTGGCTGGCACAGTAGGAGAGCCGAGAACCGAGACAACTGGCACTGGGCGATGTGGGGGCTGACGCAGTGGAGACACGATGGCCGACTCGCTATCGAGGCGAAGTCGGAGACACTTAACGGCATAAGAGGTGATCAGGAGGCCGAGGCACTGGTCGACACTTTAGCAGAACCTAACAGAGTCGGAGGACGAGACACTTTGCCACACACTGGGCGACGTGTAATCTGAGGCACTGACCCACACGCCTTCTGACGCTCAAAGAGAGGGGAGAGGACGATACCCTCTTCAAGACATTGCTCCATCTGGAGGCCCTGGTCGACAGGTTAGATGACACGCTAGAAAATGCAGAGGCCGAGAAACTTGGCCATACACTAGGCGATGTAAAGATCGACGCACTAATCGACACAATGGCTGACACGCTATTGGAGGTGAAGACACTTCTCGAAACACTAGGCGGTGTGGAGGCAAGGAACTTCTCTATAATTTGGCTAACACAGTAGATTAGACGGAGGGCGGGAAACTTTTTTAGACACTGGTTGTTGTGTAGACCGTGGAACTGTTCGACACGTTGGCCGACAAGCTAGCAGAGGCGAGGGGCGACACACTTAGTGACACACTGGGCGAATTCGAGATTCTGGCACTGGTCGACACCCTGAATGATACACTGTGGTCGATGTTGAGGCCGAGGCACCGGTCGACATCATCGTTGACACTCTTAGCGGAAGCCGAGGCCTAGACACTTGGCGAAACACTGAACCATGTCGAGGCCGAGGAACAGGTGGACACCTTGGCTCACACTCCAGGATAGGCGGGGACCCAGGCACTTGACGAAACACTGGTCGATGTGGAGGCCAAGGAATTGGTCGTGACGCTAGCTGACAATCTAACAGAGGCAGAGCTTGAGACTCCTGGCGAAACACAGGGCGAAGTAGAGGAAAAGGCACTCGTAGACACGGAGGCGGAGGCGAAATCCAAGGCACTTTAGGACATACTGGGCGCACGCCCAGGTTAACACGTTAAATGACACAACAATGTGGAGTTCGAGCCACTGGTCAAGACGCTGCCTGATACCCTGGCAGATGCAGGAACCAACACACTTGGCGGCACATTAGGCGATGTGGAGGCCAAGGCTGTAGTCGACACGCTGATTAACGCGCAACCAGTGGTGAAGGCCGAGACACTTGGCAACACACCAGGAGATGTAAAGGCCGAAACACTAGTAGGACGCTCTCTGAGATCCTACAGTAGGCGAAAACCCAGGCACTTGGCATGACACTGTACGATGTAGAGACCAAGGCATTTGTTGACACGCGAGCTAAAAATCTACCAGAAATGAAGGTCAAGACAAATCCCGACACACTGGGCGATGTGAAAACCGACGAACTAATAGACCCTGGTAGACGCTCAAGCAGAGACGGAAGCTAAGACACTTGGCGCCACACTGGGCGGTGTGGAGGCCAAGGCACTTGTCGCCACATTGGCTGACACAGTAGCAGAGGCAGAGGCGAATAAAATTTGCGATACTCTGGGCGATGTGATGGCCGAGGCAGTAATCTATATTATGGCTGACACGCTACCAGAAGACATGAAAAAGACATTTGGCCACACACTGGTTTATATGAAAGCCGAGCAACGGATCGACGCTCTCCGAAACTCTAGAATAGGCGTAGACCCAAGCACTTAGCAGTACAGTGTGCGATGTAGAGACCAATGCATTGGTGGACACGCGAGCTTTAAATCTTTCACAAGCAAAGGCCAAGACAAATCACGAAAGACTGGGCGATTTGAAAGCCGACGCACTAATGAACACGCTGGTAGACGCTCTAGCAGAGGCGGAAGCCAAGGCACTTGGCGCCACACTGGGCGATGTGCAGGCCAGGACACAAGTCAACACCCTAGCAGAGAAAAACGGCGGGACACTTGACGTCACAGTAGGCGATGTGGAGGACCAGGCACTGGCCAATAACTTGGCGGATACTCTAGCATAGTAGGAGACCAATGCACTTGGCAAGACACTGGGTGATTTGGAGGCCAAAGCACTACAGGCGAAGGCCGGGACACACTGCGACACACTGGGCGATGTGAAAGCCGAGGCCCTAAGCGACCCACTAGCTACCACGCTAGCAGAAGCAGAGGCTGAGAAAATTGGGGTCAGAGTGGTCAATTTGGAGGCCACGCCCTTGATCGACATGCTGGTCCTGACATGCTAACAGAAGCACTGGCTGAGAAACTTGGAGACACACTGGGTGATGTGGAGGACTAGGCACTAAACGATCCGCTGGTTGACACGGAGGCACAGGCGGAGAGACACTAAGTAGTGTGGAGACCGAGACATTGCTCAACTCGCTGGCTGAAACGCGAGCAAAGGCAAGGGCTGCGACACTTGGCGACACACTGGTTGATGAGGAGACCAAAGACACTTGGGAACACACTAGGCGATGTGGAGGCCCAGGCAGTAAACTAAACACTGGCGTATAAGCTAGAAGAAACAAAGGCAGGGACAGTTGAAAACAATGGGCGACGTGGAGGCCAAGGTACTTGTCGACACTTTGGTTTACGCAGTAGCTAATGCAGAGGACGGGACACTTATCGACACACTAAGCCATGCAGAGGATAAGGCACTAATCGACACGATGGGTGACACGCTAGCAGAGAGGGAACCGGATAAAGTGGGCGACAAATTGGTCGGTAAAGAGGCCAAGGCACTATTTGACACGTTAGCTGACATAGTAGAAGAGGCGGAGGGAAAAACACTTGGCGACACACTAAGCGATGTAGAAGCCGAGCCATTGGTCGAGAGGCTCACTGAAACGCTAGCAGAGGCGGATACCGAAACACCTCGCGACACACTAAGCAATGTGGATGAAGAGGAACTGGTCAAAACGCTGGCTGAGACTCTAGCATAGGCAAAGGCGACTTGGGGACTCACAACGCGATGTGGAGGCCGAGGCAGTAATTGACACGCTGCCAGACACGCCACTAGAAGAAAAGGCTAAAACACTCGGCGACACAATAGGTGATGTGAAGGCCCAAATACTGGCCGACACGCTGGCTGACACCTTACCAAAGGCTAAGGTAATCTGCGACAATCTGGTCGTTATGGAGACCAACGCACTGGTCGACACAATAGCTTACACGCTAGCAGAAGCAGATAGACAGACACTTGGCGATGCGATGTCGAGGCCGAGGAACTGTTGGACACTCTAATTGACACTCATAGTATAGCCGAGGACCTAGGCACTTTGCGACACACTGGTCGATGTGGAAGTCGAGGCAGTAATCGACACGCTAGCTGATTCGCTACTACTGTTGGAAACTGTCGGAACCTGAGACACTTGGCGCACACACTGAGAGATGTGGAGGCCTAGGCACTGGTCTAAAATGACTGACACTCTAGCATACGGAAAGACGGATACACTTAACAACACACTTGACGACGTGGGGGCTAAGGCACTGTTTGATATCTTTTCTGAGAATCTAGCAGAGGCAAAGCTTAAGACACTTGGCGACACACTGGGCGATGGAGAGTCCGACGCACTGGAAGACACGCTAGCTGCCACGCTAACAGAGTCGCAAGCGGAGACATTTTCTTACGAACTAAGCGATATGGACGCCAAAGCCCTGCTTGACAGGCCAGCTGACATGTGGGAAGGTCTAGAGGCCAAGACACTTGAAGACACACTGGACGATGTGGATGGCAAGACATCGTTTGACACGCTAGCTTACACAATTGCAGAAGCGGACTCCGGGACACTTTGACCTCACACTACGCAATGTGAAGACCATTTCACTTTTCGACACGATGGCTGACACCTTAGTATAGGTTGAGAACGAAACACTTCCCGAAACGCTGAGCGATGTGGAGGCCTAGGCACTTGGCTGAAACTCTGTCATCCTGGCTCACACTCTGGCTTTGGCGAAGACCCAGACATTTGCCAGCAAACTGGGCGATGTGGAGGCGGATGCGCTGTTTAACAACCTGGCTGTTACGCGAGAAGATGCGGAGACCATGACAGTGACGAAATCTGCGAAGTGGAAAGTGAGGTACTGGTGGACACGGTGACTGCACGCCTTTAGAAGCAACGACAGAGACTTGTGGTAACACACACTGGGTGATGTGGAGGCCGATGCACAAATCAACACGCTGGAATTACACTCCTTTAGAAGGAAGGACTGAGACACTTGGTGGACACACTAAGTGATGTGAAGGCCTAAGTCGGTCGACACGCTAGCTGACACTCTACGAGTGGCGGAGGCCGGAACATACTGCGACGCATTGGGTTATGTGAAGACCGATGCAGTGGCGGACCTGCTGGCTGACACACTAGCAGAGACGGAGACTAAAGTACTTGGCCAGAACGTGAACGATGTGGAGGCAGATGGATGGTTCTACACGCCAGCCGCAATTTATTTTAGAAACCAAGGTTAGGCGACTTGCGGCACACTGGTCGATGCAAAAAACAGAAATGGAAAGGGAGGCACTTGGCAACACAATGAGGGATGTGAAGGACAAGCCACTGGTGGACACGTTGGTCGAAACCCTACCAAAGGCAAAGGCGGAGAAAATCTCTTGACACACTATGCGATGTGGAGGCACAGCCACCGGTTTAGACAGTGGTTGACACTCTAACAGAGGTGGAGACCGAGGCTCTTGGTAACCCGCTAGGCCATGATGAAGCCGAGGCAGGGAACGACACTTTGGCGACACGCTGTGTGACACAGTTGTGGTCTATCTCACTTTCACACTTATTTATGGGGGTATCATTACTCATTCCTTTATTACTTGTAACCTGCACGTTTAGCAGTCTGGTAAAGTCTTTCAGTTAGTGTTTTGATTTTTTCCTGAAAAGTCCTCAGGGGAATGAATAATTACAGAATTACAATTTACATTTAAAGGACAGGCCCAAGCATGGGTCAAATTGCTGGCTAGCACTCTCTCAGAGGCAGAGGCGAAACACACTTTGACACACTGAGCTAAGTGGAGGCTAAGACACTGGCCGAAAACCTGGCAGACAAGGTAGCTGAGTCGGACGCCGAGGTAAATTGGTTACACACAGGTCGATGTGGAGGTTGAGGCACTAGTCGACACAATAGCTAACACTGAGACATAGCCTGACACCAAGGCACTTGGCGATGCGGAGGCGGAGGGACTGGGCAACACACTCCGTCATACGATAGCTGATACGGAAGGCAAAACACTTGGTGACACATTAAGAGCCCTAGAGGCCAGGGCACTGGTCAACGCGCAGGCTGACACCCAAGCGTAGGCGGAGACCAAGGCACTTGGCTAGAAACTTTGCACTGTGGATTCCGAGACACTAATCGACACGCTCGTTGACACTCTCATAGAGACGAAGACCGAGTCACCTAGCTACACAATCGGCGATGTATAGGCCAAGACATTCAACGACACCCTGTCTGACAAGCTAGCAGAGGTGGACGCCAGGACTCTTGCCGCCAAACTGGGCGATCTGGAGGCTGACGCACTGGTCGAACGTCTGGCTGAAACCCTGCCAGTTACAGAGGCCAAGACACACTGCAACGCACTGGGTTATGTAAAGACGGAGGCACTGGCCCGCCTTCTGGCTGGCACCGTAGCAGAAGCAGAGGCTGCGAAACTTGGCGACAAAATGAACAATGTGGAAGTAGATGGGCATGTCTAGAAGGTGGCTTAAAATCTCGCAGAGGCCGAGGCCAGGACGCTCTGCGACATAACGTGAATGTGCAGGCCCAAGCACTGATTGAAACGCTGGCTAAGCTTCTACCAGGTGGTGGAGACCGTGGCAGTTGGCGAAACAGTGGGCGATGTGGAGGCCGAAGCAGTGGTAGACACTTTTCTGAAACCCTAACAAAGGCAAAGTATAAAATTCCTCTTGACACACTATGCAATGTTGAGGCAGAGGCACAGGTTGACACGGTGGTTGACACACTAAACAGAGGCTGAGACCGAGGCACTTGGCAACTCACTGGGCAATGATAAGGCCGAGGCACAAAACGACACCTTGGTAACCGCGCTGGTACATAAAGAGTCTCAGACACTTGGCGAAACACTTTGCGAAAGTTGTGGTCTATCTTACTTTTACACTTATTCCTTTATTACTTTTAAACTGCACTTTTTCAACCAGTGTTATGAATTATCCCTAAAAAGTTCTCAAGGAAATGGATAATAAAATTATTACAATTTACATTTACTTTTAAATTTTAAGGGATAAGGAACCGCAGAACTGGTCAGCAGGGTGTCTGACGGGTTGGTGGGACGCTGAGACACTTAGCGAAACACTGGGAAATGTGGAGGCCAAGGCACTTTTCTACACGCTGGCTGACACGCTAACGTAAGCGGAGTCCGAGTACTTCGGAACACACTGCGATGTTTAGGGGGAGGCACTGGTCGAAGCAGAGCGCCAGAGGCAAACGCCGATAGACACTGCGATACACTGGTTGATGTAGAGGCCCAACCACGGGTCGACTTGCTGGCTAGCACCCTTTCAGAGGTGGGGTGCCAAAACACTCTTCGTCAAACTGAGCTATGTGGAGGACGCGACACTGGTCGACACCCTGGTTGATGTGGATTTGGAGGTACAATCGACACGCTGGCTGACACGCTGAAAGATGCGAGCGACAGGACATTTAACGACACAATAGGCGATGAATAGACCAAATCATTAACCAGCACGTTGGCTGACAAACTAGCAGAAGCAGATGCTGCGAAACTTGGACACACACTAGGCGATGTAGAGGCTAAGGCACTGGTCGACACGCTTGCTGATACGCTAGCTTATTCGGAGACTGAAACACTTAGCGACACACTTGGCGATATTAAGGCCGATGCACTAGTCTTGGCGATATGCTAAGTGATGTGAAGGCCGAGCAACTGGTTGAAACGCTGGCTGACGCAATGGCGATTTGGAGGCTGAGACACTTAAATACACAATGGGCGATGTGAAGGCGGAGGCAATGATCTACACGCTGGCTGTCAGTCTATAGAGGCCGACGCCGATACACATGGCGACACATTGGTCAATGCAGAGACCAAAACACTGGTGGTTACGATGGCTGGCACGCTAACCAAAGAGGAGTCCGAGACACTTTGCAAGGAACTAAACAATGTGCAGCTTATAGCACTAATTAAAACGCTGCTTGATATGCCAGAAGATGTGGAGGCCAAGACACTTGCCAAAACACTGGGCTGTGTGGAGACAAAGGCAATCTTTGATTCTCTGGCTATCACGATGGCAGAAGCGTATACCAAGACACTCATCATCATCGGTCGGCTGCAGAGCAGGCGACTACGAGCTTTCTCCAGCCACAACGATCCTGTGCCAAATCAGACAGCTCGCCCGGGCCAATCATGTTGTCTGTGTCTCCCAAAAGGTGTTGAATGTATCTGAGAAACAGGGTTCGTTACCTTCCCGGTTTTCTCTTCCCATGTGGTGGAATATACAGTTCGTACTCCTTGCATGGCTCATCATCAGGCATCCCGAGTACATGGCCCAAAAACCGCAGTTGGCGTTTCTGACATTTTCTACTAGCGGGGCAGTCTGAGTTAAATCATAGATTTTAGCATTGGACACCCTATCAATTCTCTTGATGTTGAGTATAATTCTATAACATGAGGTACCAAAGACATTGACCTCTCTTTCCATTGCTTTCGACAGGACCCACGACTCACAGCCATATAGAAGGACGGTGACACAGGTAGTATTAAATAGCTTGATCTTGGTGCAGATAGAGATGTTAGGGCATCTCCACAGACGTTCGAGCTTCCAAAAAGCTGTCCATGCAAGCCCTTTCCTTCTTTTGAGATCCCCACTACTAGATGCCATCATGGAGCCAAGGTATTTGAAGTCTAGTACATGGTTGATTGTACTACCATATACATCTAGTGGAGGCTGTGGACAGCAGTTGATCGTTATATACTCAGTCTTGGGAGCACTGATGACAAGTTTAAGGGCAGCAGCAGCATTGGCAGTTCTGGTTAGCTGGGACTGAGCACGAAAGATGGAGGACTCAAGCAAGGCGATGTCATCTGCAAAGTCCAAGTCATTTAAAACTTTTGAAGGGTACCTACTTGATTTACGAGGGCAAGTCAGCACTCCAGAGTCACCATCTGTAGACCTTAGCAGACACCACGCGATAACAAGGCCGAGGCACGGGTCGAGACGATGACTGAAAGTCTAGCAGAGGCAGAATTCAAGACAGTTAGCGACATAATGGTCGATGTCAAGGCCGAGTCGCTGGTCCACACGCTGGCTGACAAAGCAGCAGAGGGCGAAGCCGAGACACTTGGCGACATTGTGGTTGATGTGGAGACCACGGCATTGGTGGATACTGTGGCTGACACAATGTCACAGGCGGAGGCAGAGACCTTTCGTGAAAAACGGGGCGAGCTGAAGGTGTAAGCACGGGTTGTCACGCTGGCAGAATGCTAGCACAGCAGGAAGCCGAGACACTAGGCCACACAGTGTCATTTGTGGAGGCCAAGGCACTAACCGAGCTGTTAGCTGACACGCTATCAGAGGCGGAAGTTAAGACACTTAGCGTCAAAGTAAGCGATGTGTGGGCCAACGCTCTAATCGACCGGATGCCTGACACTCTAGTAGAGGTGGAGACCGAGACACTTACCCGAGACCAGAAGCAGGGGCCGAGAAACAAGGCGAAACATGGACAATGTGAAGGCCCAGACACTGGTCGACACGGCCGCTGACAAGCTAGCAGAGGCGGAGGTCTAGACAATAGGCTACAAACGAAGGCAAGTGGAGTGCGACTCACCAGTCAACACGTTGGCTGACACGATAGCTGATTTGGAGGCTGAGACAGTTGGCTACACAGTAAGCGATGTGGAGGCCAAAGCACTCTTCTGCACGCTGGCTGACACTCTAAGAGAAACGGAAGGCGATACAAATGGCGTCGAACGTGCATGCGTAGGCACTAATTGACACGCTGCCTGACACTCTCCCGTAGGCATAGACCAAATCACCTGGCGACAAACCGTGCGATGTAGAGGCCATGGCGCTGTTCAACACGGTGACTTACACGCAAGCAGAAGCACAAGCTAAGACACTAGGCAACACATGGGCAATATGAAGGCCGAGGCTCTGATCGACACGCTGGCTGACACGCTAACAAAGTCGAAGGCCGAGACAATTGGCCACACTCGGCGATGTGGACGACCGCAGCCCTTGTCGATACGCTGGCTGACACGTTAGCAGAGGTAGTGCCCAAGACACACACTGATCAATGTGTTGCCCGAGCCACTGATGTACACGCTGGCTGAAAGTGCTGTAATAGTGGTAATAGTGGTTGTCGCCAATACACATGGCGACACACTGGTTGATGTGGAGAACAAGGCACTGATTTAGACGGTGGTTCACACTTGTAAAAAGGAGGACACCGATACACTTGTCTAGACACTAGCTGCCATAGTAGCAGAGGTAAGGACACTTAGCGACACATATACGCGATGTGGACGCCAACGCATTGGTCGACAGGCTGGCTGCTTGGTAACAGTGGTGGAGGCCAAGACAGACTGACAATACATTCGACTCCCGAAAACTCGAACACTCGCTAACTCGAACTTCGTCCTAACTCGAACCAATTTTCGTTTCCCCTCAGGTTATTTTCGCCATGTTTTGAGCCCTTACAAAGTCGGGTAAGAAGTCGTCTGCTGGCGTCCGAAACATTGAATTTTGGATTTACTATTAGCGTGTTGTAGGAGTATAGTTTACTAATGGAGGCTGATGTTGATTGTTACAGGCTAACGTGAAGCAGCTTTTCTTCTCAAAACAGTAAAACGCATCCTCTATTTAGGGAATGTTTTTTACGTTACGTTCTGATTTATAATCTAGAAGTATCTTTTAATTTTCACTTGCCATTTCTACAATTAAATGTGATCAAAATGTTCACTGTGCAGTAAAAACTGTTTTTTCCTTACTCTCGGCTATTTTCTTCGAGTTCCCGATAACTCGAACTTTTTTCGATTTCCCTTCAAGGTTCGAGTTATAGGGAGTCGACTGTATATCCGAGGAAAAGGCGACACACTAGGTGATGTGGAGGCCAAAGCACTAGTTGACACACACTGTAAAACCCTAAAATAAGCGGATACCCAGACAGTTGTAAGCCACCTTGCGATGTGGAGAGCGAGGCACAGTTGACACGCGGGCTGAAACCTTACCAGGAGCGAAGGCCAGCACACATTTCGACAAACTGGCCGATATGATCAATGGCGCAAAACCGAGGCACTTGGCGAAGAATTGGGCGATGTGGAGACCAAGACGCCGCTCCACACGCTCGTTGGCAGGTTAAGAGAGGCCAAAGCCAAGACATTTGGTCACAGATTACGCGATAAGGAGGTCGAGAAACTGATCGGCACGATGTCTGGCACTATAGCAGATGCGGAGGTCAAACACTTGGCGAAAATCTGGTGGACGTGTAGGCCAAGGCACTGATTTACAGAAAAGGTGGCACGCTATAAGAGGCAAAGGCGAATACACATGGCTACACACTAGACGATTTAATGGCAGGAAGAACACGTCGACAAGTTGCCTGACACGCTAGCTGCGGCGCAGGCAAGACACTTCCCCTATACACTAGACGATGTAAATTATAAAACCGTTATTGACACGCTTGCTCATCCTCCATGAGAGGCGAAGACCAAAACAAACCTCTATTCATTAGGCCATGTAAACTGGACGGTGTGGAGGGAAATTATTGCCTCAGCTCAGCCAGAGGCCAGAACACTAGGCGAAACACTGTCCTATGAAGAGGCCGAGGCACTAATCGAAACTCTGTGTGACACGCTCGCATACCAGAAGGCCGAGACTCTAGGCGATAAACCGGGAGATGTGGAGGCCGAAACACTAGTCGACACGGTAACTTGCACGCTAGTAACAGCAGAGGCTGAGACACTAGGCGACACATCGGCAATGTGGACGCCGAGACACTAATCGAGACGCTGTCTGACACTGTAACAAAGTCGGAGGCCAAGACACTTTGCGACAAGCTGGTCTATGTGTAAACCAAGGCCCTCATCTACACGCCGGGTGACAGTATAAAAAAGCCCGAAGTCGATGCATGTGGCAATTTACTGGTAGACACTGGCAAAGTCACTGGTGGAAACGCTGGCTGACATAGTAGCACTAACGGAGGTAAGGACACTCAGCTACTCACTTACGGATGTGGAGGTCGAGGCACTGGTAAACACGCTCGCTTTCACGGTAGCAAAGAGGGAAGCCGGGACTTATCATCGCAAATCACTAGTCGACGTGGAGGCCGAGGCACTCATCTTCACGATGGGTGACACTCTAGAAGAGGCAAAAGTTTAGACACTTGGCGAAACACTGGGCATTGTAAAGGTCGAGGCACTAATCTACACGCTGCCGGGCTGACTCGCTAACAGAGCCGGAGGATAAGATACTTGGCCGCAGACTAGGCGATGTGGAGGCTGAAGCACAAATCGACAAAAAAGCTGTGACTGTCGAAGAGGCAAAGACCGAGACACACTGTGATTCATTATCCAGTGCAAATATGTAGGCACTAAAAGATAGACTGTAAGAAGGCAAGGAAGTTAGTTAACACTGACACGCTGACACACTACCTAAGGTGGAGATCAAGACACTGGGCGATCCACTAACCCAATTGTAAGCCGAGGCACTAATCAACGGGCCGGCTGACATCCCACAAGAGGCCGTGGCTTTGACATTAGGCAACACCGTTGTTTTTCTGAAGGCCGACATGCTGCCTGAAACCCTAGAAGAAATAGATGCCAAGACACACTGCAACACACTGGGAGATGCGGACACACAGTTTATGTAGGAGTTGGGGCACTGGTCCATACGCGGGCTGACACCCTATAAGAAGCAAAGCCGAAGACCTTTCAGACTCTCTGGGATGAAGAAGCCGAAGCACTGGTCGACACCCTGGCTAACACTCTACCACAGGCAAAGGTCGATTAACACTGCCACACCCCAAGAGATGTGGGGTCCGAGGCACTAATCGAGAAGCTGGCTGACATGCAAGCAAAGGCGAAGGCCGCGACATTTAGCGACACACTGTCCGATGTGGAGGACGAGGCACTAATCGACACACTTGCTGACATGTACCGCTGGCGGAGGCCCGAGATAAATCACGTCACATTGGGTGATGTGTAGGCACAAGCACTCTTTAACACGCTGCCAGACACCCTGCCAAAGACGGAGGAAGAGACACATTGCAACAAACAGAGCAAAGTGAAGGTCGAGGCACTGGTCGAAACGCTGGCTTTAAAGCGAGAAGAGTCGGAGGCCAAGATAATTCGCGACAAACTGGTCAATATAGAGACGGAGGCACTCGTCGACACGGTGGCTGGCACACAAGCACATGCAAATGCACTGGTGTAGACGCCTTCTGTTACAATGATTGATTTGGAGGCTGAGACACTTTTCTACAAAACGAGCGATGTGGAAGCCCAGGCACTCATCTACACGCTAGCTGAAACTGTAACACATAGCAACTCTCTGGCAAATGTGAAGGCCGATGCGATGGTGGACACGCTAGCTGCCACGCTAAGCAAGGAAGTGATTCAGATACTTTGCAACGAGAAATGATTGCGATTTCACAGACATTTTGGCCAGCTACTGAGAGATGTGAACGCCTAAGCACTGGTAGACACGCCGGCTGACACTAGCATAAGCACTTTGTGAGACAATGTGTGATGTGGAGGGCAAGGCTTCGTTTGACACGCTGGCTAACACTCTACCAGAGACACAGACCAAGGCAATTGGCGAGACATTTGTCGATGTGGAGGCGGAGGCACTGAAAAACATGTTGGCTGGCAATATGGGCTGAGAGGCATGGTGACATACTTGCTGATATGTAGGCTAAAGCACCGGTCGACAACCTTTCGAAAACCCTACAATAAGCGAATATCCAGGCACTTGACAGCACACTCTGCGATGCGGAGACGAGAAAGTCTACAAGAAGCAAAGGGCAAGACAGCTCTCGACACACTAGGTGACACGAAGGCAGAGGCACTAAAGGAAATGCTGGCAAACACTCTACCGGAGGTGAAATCGAAGACACTTGAAGACATACTCAGCGATGTGGAGGCAAACGCACAGATAGACACGCTAGCTGGCACAAACATGTGGAGGTCGAGGTACTGCTCTAGACGCTAGCTTTTACCCTGGTAGACGCAGAGACTAACAAAGTTAACAGCACATTAGGCGATGTCGAGGCCAAGGCTGTTGTTGAAAAGTTGTCAAACGCGCTACCAAAGGTGACGGCCCGGACACTTGGCGACACACTGGGTGATGTGGAGGCTCATGCACTGATTGACAAGCTGACTGACACCCTACCATAAGCCGAGACTGAGACACTTGGCAAAATACTGAGCAATGTTGAGGCCGAAGAAGTGGAGAAGACTTTGGCTTACACTCTGGCATAGACGAAGAGCCAGGATCTTGGCGACACAGTGGCCGACGTAGAGATAGAGGCACTAATCGACACGCTAGCTAACTTGCTAGCACGGTTGGAGGCTAGGACACTTGTCGAAACACTGACAGACGTGCAGGCCTTTGGGACAGGTCGACACTAATTGACGCTCTTGCAAAGGCAAGGGCGGATAAACTTGGTGATGTACAGGCCAAGGCAAGTGTCTACACGCTGTTTAATAATGAAGTAGAGGCAAAGTTTGATACACTTGGCGACACACCTGGTGATGTGGAGACCATGGCACTGGCAGCCATTCTTGCTGTCACACTAACAGAGTCGGTAGCCGCGACACGTGGCCACGAACGCCAAAGCACTGAGTCACATGCTGGTTGATATGCGAAAGGGTCCGTAGACCAAGACACTTGGAGACAAGCTGGAAGATGTGGAGGAGAAGACACTTTTTGACACTCTACCTGACGCGATAGCGGAAGCGGATTCCGAGACACTTTTTCCAAACACTACGCAATGTGACGGCTGAGGTACTGGTAAAAACGGTGGCAGGCACTTTACCAGAGATAGACACCGACACAGTTAGCGAGACATTGGGACGAGGAGGCCGAGGCACTTGTCAACATGGTGGCTGAGCATTTATCACAGGCGGAAGCTGAAACACATGGCGACACACTGGGTGATGCCGAGGCCGAACCACTAGTCGGAGGATATCTGAAGTCCTACAATAGGCGGAGACCAAGGCAAACGGCAAGACACTGTGCAATGTAGAGAGACTAAGGCATTGGTCGACACGCGAGCTGAAAATCTACCAGAAGCGAGAGCCAGGACAAATGTCGAAACACTGGGCGATGTGAAAACCGACGAACAAATGAGCACCATGCTAGACGCTCTAGCAGAGGCGAAAGCCAAGAAACTTGGTGCCACACTGGGAGATGTGGACGCCAAGGCATGTTTGACACTTTGGCTGACACAGTAGCAGACACAGAGCTCAATAAGCGTTCCAATACTCTGGAAAATGTGAATACCGATGGAGTAATCGACAGGATGGCTGACACGCTACCAGAACACACGAATAAGACATTTAGCCACACGCTGTTTGATATGCAGGCCGAGCAACTTATTGACGATCTCCAAAACTCTACAAAAGACGGAAACCCAAGCACTTCGCAGGACACTGTGCAATGTAGAGACCAAGTCATTGGTCAACACGCGAGCTGAAAATCTACCAGAAGCGAAGGCTAAGACAAATCACGAAACACTGGACGATGTGAAGCCGACGCAGTAATGGACACGCTGGTAGACGCTCTAGCAGAGCTGGAAGACAAGACAATTAGCAACACACTAAGCGATGTGAAGGACCAGGTAGTGGCCAATAACTTAGCTGACACGCTAGCGGAGGCCGGGACAGTTGGCCAAGCACTAAGCAAAGTGCACGCCAAGGTACTAATGGACAAGCTGCCTCACATGCTACCAGAAATAAAGACTAAGACACTTGGCGCCACACTGAGTGATATGGAGGCCAAAGCACTGGTCGACACGCTGGCTGACACTCTACCAGAGGCGCGAGCTGAGAGACACTGCGAAACACTGGGCGTTGTGAAGGTCGGGGCACTAAGCAACGCTCTGGCTAACACGCTAGCAGAAAGATAGGCTGAGAGAATTGGGGACAGAGTGGTCAATGTGGAGGCCGTGCGCTTGATCGACATGCTGGTTGTCAGTATAAAAGAGTCTTCGGCCGAGACATTTGGAACCAGTAAAAGATATGCAGCTCGACGGTCTAATCGACACACTAGCTAAAAGGCCTTCAAAAGCAGGTGCTGAGACTCTTGGTGACACATTCGGTAAATGTCTAGGACTTGGCACCAATCGACACGCTGCCCGAGGGCGTAGAAGAAGCACGGGCTGTGAAGCTTGGAGACTTATCGGGTGATGTGGAGGCTAAGGCTGGTCGACATGCTAGCTGACACCTTACCAGGCCAAGATACACAGCGAAGCACTTAGCGAAGTAAAAACCGAGGCAGCAGCCGACCTGGTGACCGTGAGGCTAGGAGAAGTGACGGCTGAGACAGTTGGCGACTCACTAGTCGATGTAGAGGCTAAATGGTCAATACCTGGTAAATACCTGGTCAACACTGGTCAATAGCCTGGCTGACCCTTTAGAATGGGCACTTGTAGGCACTTTGCAACACATTAGCTAAAACCCTTGCTGAGCCGAAGACCGAGACACTTCTCGACACACTATGCCATGTGGAAGCAAAGGCACTGGTCGACACGTCGGCAAAAACGATAGTACAGGCGAAGGCACAGAAACTTGACAACACCTTGGCCAACACAGTTGTGGTCTATCTCACTTTGACACTCAAGTATGCAGATACGTTACCTATTTCTTTTTTACTTGTTAACTGCTCCATAATCAGTCTGAGAAGTCCTTGAAGCAGTATTGTGAATTATTCTAGAATGCCTTGAGGCGAATCAAAAATGATATAATTAAAATTTCACTCTGGAGGATAAGGAAGCCGAGTCACTGGTCTACAAGGCGGTTGACCGCTTAGCAGAAGGTCAGGCTGAGACAATTAGCAAAGCATTGAGCAATGTGGAGGCCAAGGCACTGTTCAACACGCTAGGTAAAACGGTCATTTACAAAAAGGCCGAGACACATAAGACCACACAAGCACATGTAGCAGCTGAAGGAATCCACTGCTCGACACGGTATCTGACACCCTACAAAAGGTGATGGCTGACACTCTTATTGACATACTGGGCGACGTGGAGGGCGACTCACTAGTGGACACGGTAGCTGACACGTAAACAGAAGCAGAGGCCTAGACAATTTGCCACTCACTTCGCGATGTGAATGCCGAGGGTTTGTTCGAAACACGGCTGACACGGTAGAAGATTTGGAGGCTGAGACGTTTGGCGACACTCTGTGGGATGTGGCGGCTAAGGCGTTCGTCGAGACGGTGGCTGACAGGCTAGCAGATGCGAAGACCGAGACACTTGGGAACACACTGGCGATGTGGTCGAAACTCTAAGTGACACCCTATCGAAGGTGGAGGCAGGAACACTTGCAAAAACCTTGACGATGAAGAGGGTGAGGCGCTTTTTCGCAAGGCACTACTCGACACTCTGGTTGACACTCTAGCATAGGCGGAGACCGATACTCTTGGCGACACACTAGATGATGTGGAGGCCAACACGCTCGTTGACAAGCAGGTTGATACTCTGGTTTAGGCAAAGGCTGCGGCTTAGGCTAACACAGCTTTAGAGCAGGCCGAAACACTTGGCGACACACCGGTCGACGTGGAATCCGACACCTATCCAGCGAGGCACGCTGGATGACACGCTAGCAGACACACGAATTGTGGAGGTGGAGGCACAATCAGCACGCTGTCTGACACGCTACAAGATGCAAAGGCCAACACACTTAATGACACACTGGGCCATGTGTAGGCGAAGGCATAAATCGACAAGCTGGTAGAACCACTAGCAGAAGAGGACTGTGAGACACTTGGCCACACATTAATGGATGTAGAGGCTAAAGCACTGGTCGCACGTTGGCTGACACACTGGCTTATTCGGAACCTGACAAGGTAACAGTGTGGGACTTCGAGATAATTGGCAACACACTAGTCCATGTGGAGGTTGAGGAACTGATCGACACGTTGGCTTGTACGCTAGCAGAGTTGAAAGCCAAGGCACTGTGCGACACTCGGCCTGACACGAAAGCAGAAGTTGACGCCAAGACACTCAGCGACAAACTGGTCGAAGTGTAGCTCGAGGCATTGATCTACAGGGCTGGAGACACGCTAAGATACGCCAAGTCGGAGACACTTGGCGACACACTGGTCGATGCGGAGACCGAAGCGGTAGTCGGCAGGCTGGCTGACCCACTGCCGAGGGCGAAATGCGAGGCACTTGGTCACACACTAGGCCATGTGGAGGAGGAGGTAAAATCGGCACGCTGGCTGACAAGCTAAAAGATGCGAACGCAAGCACATTTAGCGTCACAATAGGCAATGAGTAGGCCAAAGCATTAACCAACACGTTGGCCGACAAGCTAGCAGAAGCGAAGCCTGAGAAAACTTGGCCAGACACTTAGCGATGTAGAGGCTAAGGCACTGGTGGACACGCTGCCTAATACGCAAGCTTACACGGAGACTAAGGAAATTTTGGACACAGTTGATGACATTAAGGTCGAGGCACTAGTCAACACGCCAGCTGATACGCAGGTAGAGGCCAACAGCGAGAGGCACTTCAACACACTAGGAGATGTAGAAAACCAGGAACAAGTGGACTTGCTGCATACCACTCTTTTAGAAGCGAGGGCCGACACACTTTCACACACCTTTTCAAGTGGCCGACTAACTGGTCGAGGAGAAGGTTGAGACACTTGTTGGCACTCAAACATATTACTGCCAAGGCAGTAATAGTCACGCTAACTGACACTCTAGTTAATTCAAAACCTTGACGACACAATGAGAGTACTGAAGGACAATGCACTACTCAACAAGCTGCAGAACACGCAAGAAGAGGAAGAGGGAGAGACCCTTGGTGACACACTGGGATATGTGGAGGTTGAGGAACTAATCGACACGCTGGCTGATATGCTATTAGAAGCAAACGCTACGAAAATTGGCTTCACAGTCAATAATGTAGAGTCCAAAACACTTGTCGATACGCTAGCCGAGACACTCTGCGACACACTGAGCTAAGTAGTGGCCCAGGCACTGGTGGACACTATGGCTGACACCTTAGCAGAGTCGGCTGCCGAGATAATTGGCGACACCCTGGTCGATGTGAAGTCCATGACACTGATCGATAACCCTGCTGACACGCTTTCACAATGGAAGGTCCACGCACTTGGCGATACACAAAGCGATTTGAAGGCCGAGGCGCTGGTCGACACGCTAGCTGACACCTTTAATAGAGGCCAAATTCGATACACATGGCGACATACCTGTCAGTGTGCAGACCAAACCACTGTTGGACGCGATGACTGGCACGCTAAACAAAGAGCAGGCCGAGTCACTTTGCCAGGAACTAAACGATGTGGAGGCTAAAGCACTGGTTAACACGCTGCTTGATATCGGAGAAGATGTGGAGGCCGAGACATTGGGCAACCAACAGTGCAATGTGCATTTCCGAGGCAGTGATCCACAAGGTGAGTTACTCTCGCTAACAACCTACAAGTAACAAAGGCCAAGATGCAGTGCCACACACTAGGCGATGTGGAAGCCGCAGCACTGGTCGCCTTGCCTGCTGACACCCTACCAAAGGCGAAACACGAGCCACACTGCTACAGGCAGACGAAAACGCAACGCGAGGCACTCGTCGACACGCTACCTGACAGGCAACGAGCTTCGAAGGTCAGGACCATTTGCAAAACCCAAAGCGATGTGGAGACCGAGACACAAGTGCACACAAAGACTGACACTCTACCTGATTCACACGGCAAGAAACTTGCACTAAGCGACACACTTGCTGACATGTACCGCTGGAGGAGGCCCGAGACAATTCACGTCACATTGGGTGATGTGCAGGCACAAGCACTCTTTAACACGCTGGCAGACACCCTACAAGAGACGAAGGAATAGACACATTGCAACAAACAGGGCTAAGTGAAGGTCGAGGCACTGGTCGAAACGCTGGCTTAAAAGCGAGCAGAGTCGGAGGCCAAGATAATTTGCGACAAACTGGTCAATATAGAGACGGAGGCACTCGTCGACACGGTGGCTGGCACACAAGCATATGCAAATTCACTAGTGTAGACGCCTTCTGTTACAATGATTGATTTGGAGGCTTAGACACTTTTCTACAAAACGGGCGATGTGGAAGCCCAGGCACTCATCTACACGCTAGCTGAAACTGTAACACGTGGCAACTCTTTGGCAAATGTGAAGACCGATGCAATGGTGGACACGCTAGCTGCCACGCTAAGAAAGGAAGTGATTCAGATACTTTGCAGCGAGAAATGATTGCCAATTTAGATACATTTTGGCCAGCTACTAAGAGATGTGAACGTCTAAGCACTGGTAGACATGTTGGCTGACACTAGCATAAGCACTTTGTGAGACAATCTGTGATGTGGAGGGCGAGGCTTCGTTTGACACGCTGGCTAACACTCTACCAGAGACAGAGGCCAAGGCAATTGGCGAGAAATTCGTCGATGTGGAGGCGGAGGCACTAAAAAACATGTTGGCTGACAATATGGGCTGAGAGGCATGGCGACATACTTGCTGATATGTAGGCTAAAGCACCAGTCGACAACCTTTCGAAAACCCTACAATAAGCGAATGTCCAGGCACTTGGCAGCACACTCTGCGATGCAGAGACAAAGGCACAAGTCAACACGCTGGCTAAAAGTCTACAAGAAGCAAAGGGGAAGACAGCTCTCGACACACTAGCTGCCACGAAGGCAGAGGCACTAAAGGAAATGCTGGCAAACACTCTACCGGAGGCGAAATCGAAGACACTTGACGACATACTCGGCGATGTGGAGACATGATGTGGCTGGCACAAAAATGTGGATATCGAGGCACAGCTCTAGAGGCTGGGTTTTACCCTGGCAGACGCAGAGACTAACAAAGTTAACAGCACATTAGGCGATGTCGAGGCCAGGGCTGTTGTTGACAAGTTGTCTAACGCGCTACCAAAGGTGACGGCCCGGACACTTGGCGACACACTGGGTGATGTGGAGGCTCATGCACTGGTTGACAAGCTGACTGACACCCTACCATAAGCCGAGACTGAGACACTTGGCAAAATACTGAGCAATGTTGAGGCCGAAGAATTGGAGAAGACTTTGGCTTACACTCTGGCATAGACGAAGAGCCAGGATCTTGGCGTTACAGTGGCCGACGTAGAGACAGAGGCACTAATCGACACGCTAGCTAACTTGCTAGCACTGTTGGAGGCTAAGACACTTGCCGAAACACTAAGAGACGTGCAGGCCTTTGGGACAGGTCGACTCTAATTGACGCTCTTGCATAGGCAAAGACAGATACACTTGGTGATGTACAGGCCAAGGCACGTGTCTACACGCTGTCTAAGTTTGAGACACTTGGCGACACATCTGGTGATGTGGAGACCATTGCACTGGCAGCCATTCTTGCTGTCACACTAACAGAGTCGGTAGCCGCGACACGTGGCCACGAACGCCAAAGCACTGAGGCACATGCTGGTTGAAATGCGAAAGGATCCGTAGACCAAGACACTTGGAGACAAACTGGAAGATGTGGAGGCGAAGGCACTTTTTGACACTCTAGCTGACGCGATAGCGGAAGCGGATTCCGAGACACTTTTTCCAAACACTACGCAATGTGACGGCTGAGGTACTGGTAAAAACGGTGGCAAGTACTTAACCAGAGATAGACACCGACACAGTTAGCGAGACATTGGGACGAGGAGGCCGAGGCACTTGTCAACATGGTGGCTGACCATTCATTACAGGCGGAAGCTGAAACACATGGCGACACACTGGGTGATGCCGAGGCCGAACCACTAGTCGGAGGATATCTGAAGCCCTACAATAGGCGGAGACCAAGGCAAACGGCAAGACACTGTGCAATGTAGAGAGACTAAAACATTGGTCGACACGCGAGCTGAAAATCTACCAGAAGCGAGAGCCAGGACAAATGTCGAAACACTGGGCGATGTGAAAACCGACGAACAAATGAGCACCATGCTAGACGCTCTAGCAGAGGCGAAAGCCAAGAAACTTGGTGCCACACTGGGAGATGTGGACGCCAAGGCATGTTTGACACTTTGGCTGACACAGTAGCAGACACAGAGCTCAATAAGCGTTCCAATACTCTGGAAAATGTGAATACCGATGGAGTAATCGACAGGATGGCTGACACGCTACCAGAACACACGAATAAGACATTTAGCCACACGCTGTTTGATATGCAGGCCGAGCAACTTATTGACGATCTCCAAAACTCTACAAAAGACGGAAACCCAAGCACTTCGCAGGACACTGTGCAATGTAGAGACCAAGTCATTGGTCAACACGCGAGCTGAAAATCTACCAGAAGCGAAGGCTAAGACAAATCACGAAACACTGGACGATGTGAAGCCGACGCAGTAATGCACACGCTGGTAGACGCTCTAGCAGAGCTGGAAGACAAGACAATTAGCAACACACTAAGCGATGTGAAGGACCAGGTAGTGGCCAATAACTTAGCTGACACGCTAGCAAGCACAAAGCAAAGTGCACCCCAAGGTACTAATGGACAAGCTGCCTCACATGCTACCAGAAATAAAGACTAAGACACTTGGCGCCACACTGAGTGATATGAAGGCCAAAGCACTGGTCGACACACTGGCTGACACTCTACCAGAGGCGCGAGCTGAGAGACACTGCGAAACACTGGGCGTTGTGAAGGTCGGGGCACTAAGCGACGCTCTGGCTAACACGCTAGCAGAAAGAGAGGCTGAGAGAATTGGGGACAGAGTGGTCAATGTGGAGGCCGTGCGCTTGATCGACATGCTGGTTGTCAGTATAAAAGAGTCTTCGGCCGAGACATTTGGAACCAGTAAAAGATATGCAGCTCGACGGTCTAATCGACACACTAGCTAAAAGGCCTTCAAAAGCAGGTGCTGAGACTCTTGGTGACACATTCGGTAAATGTCTAGGACTTGGCACCAATCGACACGCTGCCCGAGGGCGTAAAAGAAGCACAGGATGTGAAGCTTGAAGACTTATTGGGTGATGTGGAGGCTAAGGCTGGTCGACATGCTAGCTGACACCTTACCAGGCCAAGATACACAGCGAAGCACTTAGCGAAGTAAAAACCGAGGCACCAGCCGACCTGCTGACCGTGAGGCTAGGAGAAGTGACGGCTGAGACAGTTGGCGACTCACTAGTCGATGTAGAGGCTAAATGGTCAATACCTGGTAAATACCTGGTCAACACTGGTCAATAGCCTGGCTGACCCTTTAGAATGGGCACTCGTAGGCACTTGGCAACACATTAGCTAAAACCCTTGCTGAGCCGAAGGCCGCGACACTTCTCGACACACTATGCCATGTGGAAGCAAAGGCACTGGTCGACACGTCGGCAAAAACGATAGTACAGGCGAAGGCACAGAAACTTGACAACACCTTGGCCAACACAGTTGTGGTCTATCTCACTTTGACACTCAAGTATGGAGATACGTTACTTATTTCTTTTTTACTTGTTAACTGCTCCATAATCAGTCTGAGAAGTCCTTGAAGCAATATTGTGAATTATTCTAGAATGCCTTGAGGCGAATCAAAAATGATATAATTAAAATTTCACTCTGGAGGATAAGGAAGCCGAGTCACTGGTCAACAAGGCGGTTGACTGCTTAGCAGAAGGTCAGGCTGAGACATTTAGCAAAGCATTGAGCAATGTGGAGGCCAAGGCACTGTTCAACACGCTAGCTAAAACGGTCAAATACAAAAAGGCCGAGACACATAAGACCACACTAGCACATGTAGCAGCTGAAGGAATCCACTGCTCGACACGGTATCTGACACCCTACAAAAGGTGATGGCTGACACTCTTATTGACATACTGGGCGACGTGGAGGGCGACTCACTAGTGGACACGGTAGCTGACACGTAAACAGAAGCAGAGGCCTAGACAATTTGCCACTCACTTCGCGATGTGAATGCCGAGGGTTTGTTCGAAACACGGCTGACACGGTAGAAGATTTGGAGGCTGAGACGTTTGGCGACACTCTGTGGGATGTGGCGGCTAAGGCGTTCGTCGAGGCGGTGGCTGACAGGCTAGCAGATGCGAAGACCGAGACACTTGGGAACACACTGGCGATGTGGTCGAAACTCTAGGTGACACCCTATCGAAGGTGGAGGCAGGAACACTTGCAAAAACCTTGACGATGAAGAGGGTGAGGCGCTTTTTCGCAAGGCACTACTCGACACTCTGGTTGACACTGTAGCATAGGCGGAGACCGATACTCTTGGCGACATACTAGATGATGTGGAGGCCAACACGCTCGTTGACACGCAGGCTGATACTCTGGTTTAGGCAAAGGCTGCGGCTTAGGCTAACACAGCATTAGAGCAGGCCGAAACACTTGGCGACACACCGGTCGACGTGGAATCCGACACCTATCCAGCGAGGCACGCTGGATGACAGGCTAGCAGACACACGAATTGTGGAGGTGGAGGCACAATCAGCACGCTGTCTGACACGCTACAAGATGCAAAGGCCAACACACTTAATGACACACTGGGCCATGTGTAGGCGAAGGCATAAATCGACAAGCTGGCTGAAACACTAGCAGAAGAGGACTGTGAGACACTTGGCCACACATTAATGGATGTAGAGGCTAAAGCACTGGTCGCACGTTGGCTGACACACTGGCTTATTCGGAACCTGACAAGGTAACAGTGTGGGACTTCGAGATAATTGACAACACACTAGTCCATGTGGAGGTTGAGGAACTGATCGACACGTTGGCTTGTACGCTAGCAGAGTTGAAAGCCAAGGCACTGTGCGACACTCGGCCTGACACGAAAGCAGAAGTTGACGCCAAGACACTCAGCGACAAACTGGTCGAAGTGTAGCTCGAGGCATTGATCTACAGGGCTGGAGACACGCTAAGATACGCCAAGTCGAAGACACTTAGCGACACACTGGTCGATGCCGGGGCCGAAGCGGTAGTCGGCAGGCTGGCTGACCAACTGCCGAGGGCGAAATGCGAGGCACTTGGTCACACACTAGGCCATGTGGAGGAGGAGGTAAAATCGGCACGCTGGCTGACACGCTAAAAGATGCGAACGCAAGCACATTTAGCGTCACAATAGGCAATGAGTAGGCCAAAGCATTAACCAACACGTTGGCCGACAAGCAAGCAGAAGCGAAGCCTGAGAAAACTTGGCCAGACACTTAGCGATGTAGAGGCTAAGGCACTGGTGGACACGCTGCCTAATACGCAAGCTTACACGGAGACTAAGGAAATTGGGGACGCACTTGATGACATTAAGGTCGAGGCACTGGTCAACACGCCAGCTGATACGCAGGTAGAGGCCAACAGCGACAGGCACTGCAACACACTAGGAGATGTAGAAAACCAACAACAAGTGGACTTGCTGCATACCACTCTTTTAGAAGCGAGGGCCGACACACTTTCACTCACCCTTTTAAGTGGCCGACTAACTGGTCAAGGAGAAGGTTGAGACACTTGTTGGCACTCAAACAAAGGCCGAAAATAAGCCACTAATCGAGACACTTAACGATGTGCATGCCAAGGCAGTAATAGTCACGCTAACTGACACTCTAGTTAATTCAAAACCTTGACGACACAGTGAGAGTACTGAAGGCCAATGCACTACTCAACAAGCTGCAGAACACGCAAGAAGAGGAAGAGGGAGAGACCCTTGGTGACACACTGGGATATGTGGAAGTCGAGGAACTAATCGACACGCTGGCTGATATGCTACCAGAAGCAAACGCTACGAAAATTGGCGACACAGTCAATAATGTAGAGTCCAAAACACTTTTCGATACGCTAGCCGAGACACTCTGCGACACACTAAGCTAAGTAGTGGCCCAGGCACTGGTGGACACTATGGCTGACACCTTAGCAGAGTCGGCTGCCGAGATAATTGGCGACACCCTGGTCGATGTGAAGTCCATGACACTGATCGATAACCCTGCTGACACGCTTTCACAATGGAAGGTCCACGCACTTGGCGATACACAAAGCGATTTGAAGGCCGAGGCGCTGGTCGACACGCTAGCTGACACCTTTAATAGAGGCCAAATTCGATACACATGGCGACATACCTGTCAGTGTGCAGACCAAACCACTGTTGGACGCGAAGACTGGCACGCTAAACAAAGAGCAGGCCGAGACACTTTGCCAGGAACTAAACGATGTGGAGGCTAAAGCACTGGTTAACACGCTGCTTGATATCGGAGAAGATGTGGAGACCGAGACATTGGGCAACCAACAGTGCAATGTGCAGGCCGAGGCAGTGATCCACAAGGTGAGTTACGCTCGCTAAAAACCTACCAGTAACTAAGGCTAAGATGCACTGCCACACACTAGGCGATGTGGAAGCCGCAGCACTGGTCGCCTTCCCTGCTGACAACGTACCAAAGGCGAAACACGAGCCACACTGCTACAGGCAGACGAAAACGCAACGCGAGGCACTTGTTGACACGCTACCTGACAGGCAACGACCTTCGAAGGTCGGGACCATTTGCAAAACCCAAAGCGATGTGGAGACCGAGACAAAAGTGCACACAAAGACTGACACTCTACCTGATTCACACGGCAAGAAACTTGCACTAAGCGACACACTTGCTGACATGTACCGCTGGAGGAGGCCCGAGACAATTCACGTCACATTGGGTGATGTGCAGGCACAAGCACTCTTTAACACGCTTGCAGACACCCTACAAAATGGAGGAATAGACACATTGCAACAAACAGAGCTAAGTGAAGGTCGAGGCACTCGTCGAAACGCTGGCTTAAAAGTGAGCAGAGACGGAGGCCAAGATAATTTGCGACAAACTGGTCAATATAGAGACGGAGGCACTCGTCGACAAGGTGGCTTGAACACAAGCATATGCAAATTCACTGGTGTAGACGCCTTCTGTTACAATGATTGATTTGGAGGCTTAGACACTTTTCTACAAAACGGGCGATGTGGAAGCCCAGGCACTCATCTACAGGCTAGCTGAAACTGTAACACGTGGCAACTCTTTGGCAAATGTGGATGTGCAATGGTGGACACGCTAGCTGCCATGCTAAGCAAGGCAGTGATTCAGATACTTTGCAGCGAGAAATGATTGCCAATTTACAGACATTTTGGCCAGCTACTAAGAGATGTGAACGCCTAAGCACTGGAAGACAAGCTGGCTGACACTAGCATAAGCACTTTGTGAGACAATGTGTGATGTGGAGGGTGAGGCTTCGTTTGACACGCTGGCTAACACTCTACCAGAGACAGAGGCCAAGGCAATTGGCGAGAAATTCGTCGATGTGGAGGCGGAGGCACTAAAAAGCATGTTGGCTGACAATATGGGCTGAGAGGCATGGCGACATACTTGCTGATATGTCGGCTAAAGCACCGGTCGACAACCTTTCGAAAACCCTACAATAAGCGAATGTCCAGGCACTTGGCAGCACACTCTGCAATGCGGAGACAAAGGCACAGGTCAGCACGCTGGCTGAAGGTCTACAAGAAGCAAAGGGCAAGACAGCTCTCGACACACTAGGTGACACGAAGGCAGAGGCACTTAGGGAAATGCTGGCCAGGGCTGTTGTTGACAAGTTGTCTAACGCGCTACCAAAGGTGAAGACCGGGACAATTGGCAACACACTGGGTGATGTGGAGGCTCATGCACTGGTTGACAAGCTGACTGACACCCTACCATAACCCGAGACTGAGACACTTGGCAAAATACTGAGCAATGTTGAGGCCGAAGAAGTGGAGAAGACTTTGGCTTACACTCTGGCATAGACAAAGAGCCAGGAACTTCGCGACAGAGTGGCCGACGTAGAGACAGAAGCACTAATCGACACGCTAGCTAACTTGCTAGCACTGTTGGAGGCTAAGACACTTGCCGAAACACTAAGAGACGTGCAGGCCTTTGGGAGAGGTCGATACTAATTGACGCTCTTGCATATGCAAAGGCGGGTACACTTGGTGATGTACAGGCCAAGGCACGTGTCTACACGTTGTCTAAGTTTGAGACACTTGGCAACACACCTGGTGATGTGGAGACCATTGCACTGGCAGCCATTCTTGCTGTCACACTAACAGAGTCGGTAGCCGCGACACGTGGCCACGAACGCCAAAGCACTGAGTCACATGCTGGTTGATATGCGAAAGGGTCCGTAGACCAAGACACTTGGAGACAAGCTGGAAGATGTGGAGGAGAAGACACTTTTTGACACTCTAGCTGACGCGATAGCGGAAGCGGATTCCGAGACACTTTTTCCAAACACTACGCAATGTGACGGCTGAGGTACTGGTAAAAACGGTGGCAGGCACTTTACCAGAGATAGACACCGACACAGTTAGCTAGACATTGGGACGAGGAGGCCGAGGCACTTGTCAACATGGTGGCTGAGCATTTATCACAGGCGGAAGCTGAAACACATGGCGACACACTGGGTGATGCCGAGGCCGAACCACTAGTCGGAGGATATCTGAAGCCCTACAATAGGCGGAGACCAAGGCAAACGGCAAGACACTGTGCAATGTAGAGAGACTAAGGCATTGGTCGCCACGCGAGCTGAAAATCTACCAGAAGCGAGAGCCAGGACAAATGTCGAAACACTGGGCGATGTGAAAACCGACGAACAAATGAGCACCATGCTAGACGCTCTAACAGAGGCGAAAGCCAAGAAACTTGGTGCCACACTGGGAGATGTGGACGCCAAGGCATGTTTGACACTTTGGCTTACACAGTGCCTCGTGCCTGACTACTGCCTCGTCCTTGACATGACCTAGTGTGTCGCCCGTCGCGTCTGGTATAGTGTCAGCGAGCGTGGCGAACAGTTCTTAAGTGCAGACATCGCCCAGCAATTTGCCAAGTGTTTAGATTTTTGCTTCTCGTAGCGTGTCTGCCAGTGCGTGCCAAAGTTTCCCGTCCTCCGCAATACATGCTGTATCAGACAAGCTGTAAAAGAGATTCATTGCCTCCATAACAGCTATTGTTTTAATAGTTGTTCTGGCCTTTCTCTGTAGTAGCTTGTCAGCTATTTTTTCGAATTCTGCCTCCATCTCTACATCCCCAACCGTCTCACGGCCTCTGCCTCTCCTAGTGTGTCAGCCAGCGTTTCGATCAGTGTCTCAGTCCCCACATTCCCCGATATGTGGCGAAGTGTTTCGGCTTCGTTCTCTGCTACAGTGTCTGCCGACTTGTCCATCAATATCTAACTTTAAATAATTTAATGTGTCGAGAGGTGTCTTGCACATCGCTTCTTTTAGTTTCAGCCATCGTCTCGGCCACTGCCTCGGCCCTTACATCGCCTAGTCTGACAAGGTTTGTCTAAGTTTTTTTCGGTTGTAAACGGTGACATAACGTCTCAAATAGCGGTTTTGCCTTTACGTCACCTATTGTGTCATCAAGTGTGTCAACCTGGTGGGGCATCAGCCAGAACGTCGTTTAGTGCCTAGCCCTTAAGATCACCTAGTTTGTTGGAAGTGTCTTGACCTCCGTCTGTGCTAGAGTGTCATTCAATGTGTTGAGCATTACTGCTACAGTTACATGGCGTACGGTCTGGCAAAAGTGTGTAGGCTTTTGCCTCTGCTAGCGTTTCAGCCATCGCATCGGCCAGTGCGTGAGCCTACACCTCGCGCAGTGAGTCGCCAAGTATCTGCCTCAGCCTTCACATCAATCAGTGTGCCGCCAAGTGTTAAGGCTTCACCTGTTCGAGCGCAACGAGTAGCATGTTATTTAGTGCTTTTGGACGCACCTTACCCTGTGTGTGGCGGCGTGGATCGGTCGCTACCTATGCTAGAGTGTCAGCCAATGTACCCACCAATGTCTCGCCATTTACATTACCTAGAGTGTCTCCAAGTGTGTTAAACTTCGCCTCTGCTAGAGTCTTGGGCAGTGTGTTGAGCAGTTCCTCAACCTCCACATTGCCAATTGTATCGCTTTGTGTTTAGGTGTTCGGCTATGCTAGCGCGTCACTTGCCGTGTTGATTGGTGCTTTAGCCTCCAATTATCGCAGTGTATCATCCACTGTCCTAATCGCATCTCTTGCTCTTGTTTCGGCCCAAGTATTTACTTCTAAGATTGCCTTCACTTTAACCCAGTCTGTCATCGACGGTCCTGATCTTTACTTTAGCTAGTGTTTGAGCCCAAGTATCTACTTTTTTTCTTTTCTCCACTTCGCCCAGTGTGGGGATTATTTCCTTGATCTTTACAATCACACAATGGGTCACAGTCTGTCATGTTGTGTGCCTCTATCAGAGTCTCAGCTGGGTTGTCGATTAGTGGTTTTGCGCTTTGTAGGAACTACTGTGCGCCCAAATGTCTCAGCTTTAGCCTATGGTAGCCTTTTTACCAGCCTGTCAACCAGTATTGCGCTCTTTATAGCGAGCGCTATGTCCATATTTGTATCGGCATCCACCTCTATTAAGGTATCCAGCCGGATTTAGATGATTGCTTTTGCCTACATATGCATCAAAAAGTTTAGCCGACCAGTGCTTCGGCCCCCACATCACAAATAGTGTGGCCAAGACTCTCGGCTGTTGCTTCTGGTTGCGTGTCAGACAGCGTATCAATTACTGCCTCGGCCTCTACATCACCCAGTGTGTCTCCGAGTGTCTTGACCTGCAACTATTCTTAAGTCTAATGCAGGGTGTCGAGCAGTGCCACGGCCTCGACATGGCCCAGTCTGTAACGAAGTGTCTCGCCCTTCGCCTCTCCAAGGGTGTGAGCCAGAATGACAACAGTTCTTCGGTCTATACATTGCTCACCGTTTTGTCAAATGTTTAGGTTCTGTGCCTCTTCTAGCGTTTTCGCCAGTGTGTGTTAAAGTTTACTGGTCGGTGTCTTACATACCATGTCAGCTAAAGTGTGGAGGATTTTTTTTACCCCTACATTAGTTAGTGTTTTGAGAAGTGTCTTGGCGTTTCTCTCTAGAAGCGTATCAGCTATAATGTCGATTATTGCCTCTATCTCTACATCGCCCAGCGAGTAGAGAAGTCTCTCGGTTATTACCCCTTTAGGCGTATTACTCAGCTTGTCGATTAGTGTTTTAGCCTCCACATCTCTCAATATGTTGGCAAGTATTTCGGCTTAGTGTTCTGCTAAAGTTTCTTCTAACGTGTCTATCAGTATCTCTGGTTATTTAACGGATCAGTGTGTTGAGAGGTGTCTTGCCCTTCGCTTCTTGTAGAGTAGGACACATCACCTATTTTGTCACCAAATATTTCAGCCTTTTCTTTTGGTGGGGGTGTCAGCCAGCAAGTTGTTTATGGCCTCGTCTTTTTTATTAACTAGCGTGTCGAAAGTGTCTCCTAGAATGTCAGCTAATGCGTCAAACAGTCCCTTAACCTCTACATCGCTAGTGTCTCGTTATAGTGTCTTGTCTTTTGCCTTTGCTAGCGTGTCAGCCTTGGGATGGCACAGTGCCTAAGCCTCCACATCACCCAGTTTGTCGCCAAGTGTTTAGCCATCACATGTACTAGTGTAACAGCCAGTGTGTCCTTTAGTGCTTCAACCTGCATATGGCTCTAGTGAGTCGCGGTGTCGATCGGTTTCGCCTATGCTAACACGTGTAAGCCAAGGTATCGACTAGTGCCTCGCCCTCGACATCACCTAGTGTGTCGCCAAGTGTGTCGTTCGTCGCCTCTGCTAGAGTGTCAGCTGGCGTGGCAAACAGTTCCTCGGTCGACACATCACTTAGTAATTGGACAACTTTAAAGATGTTTGCTTTGCTAGCGTTTCAAAAAGTGTGTGCCAAAGTTTACCGACCTCCGCTTTACATACCGTATCAGGCAAGCTGCAGAAGAGTTTCATTGCCTTCACGCCAGCTATTGTTTTAATAAGTGTCCTAGCCTTTCTCTCTAGTAGCGTGTCAGCCATTGTGACGATTAGTGCCTCAAACTCCACAACCCCCAGCGTGTGGCCAAGTCCTTCGGCATTTGCCTCTCCTAGCGTGTCGGCCAGCGTGTCGATCAGCGTCTCAGACTCCACATTTCTCGATATGTGACAAACCGTTTCGGCTTCGTGCTCTGCTACAGCGTCTGCCAACGTGTCCATCAGTATATCAACCTTTAAATGTTTTAATGTGTGGAGAGGTGTCTTGGACTCCGCTTCTTGTAGTTTAAGCGATCTTCTCGACCACTGCCTCGGCCCTTACGTTGCCTTTTGTGTCGAGGATTCTCTCGGCTTTTGCCTGTTGTTAAGCGTCCTGTACTTTGTCGACTAGCGCTTTGGCCTTTACATCACCCATTGTGTTTAAGTGTCTCAGCCCTTCCTTCTAGTTGCGTATCAGCCGGAGTGTCGTTTACTTTCTCGCCCTTTACATCACCTTGTTTTTCGCAGGTGTGTGCTAAAGTGTACGTTTAACTCGCCGATTCTGTCACCTTGTGTCTAGTTGTTCAGCTATGCTTGCGCGTAACTCGAACTCCACTTTTTTAGTGTGTTTTCAAAGTGTCTTAACCTTGGCCTACCCTAGAGAATAAGCCAGCGTTTCGAACAGTTTCTCGGTCTACACATCGCCCAGTGTTTTGCTAACTGTTTGGATCTTTGTCTCTGCTAGCATGTTAGCCAGTGTGTGTTAAAATTTTCCCCGTCTCTGTCTTAAGTACCGTGTCCGACGGTTTGGCCTTTACAGTAGCCATTGTGTCGCCAAATTTTTCTGTCTTTCATTCTAGGGGCGTTTAAGCCAGTAATTCAACCAGTGTTTCGGCCTCCATATCACGAAGAGTGTCGCCTTGTCCCGAGGATTTTCCTTCTACTGGGGTGTCATGCAGCGTATGAACTAGTTCCTGGGCCTCAATCTCACCCAGTGTGTCTCGAAGTGTCTGGATATTCGCCTATGCTAGAGTGTTATTCAGGGCTTAGAACAGTGCTAAGGCTCCTACATCGCACAGTTTGTTAAAATGTGTGTCGCTCTTCGCCTCTTCTAAAGTGTCAGGAAGAGTGTCGAACAGTTCGTCAATCTACACATCGCGCGGTGTTTTGCCATGTGTTTATATCATTGCTCCTGCTAGTGTGTCATTCGCGTGTCCCAAAATTTTCCGACCTCTTTGTTAACTACTGTGTCACCTAAAGTGTAGAGATTTTTAATTAATTGGCCCACTGTGTAATAGCCTGTTCTGATCTTCACTCTAGCTGCTGTTTCAGCCCAAGTATACACTACATTGCTTGCCTTCACTTCAACCAGTGTGACACTTATCACCTCCATCTTCACATTGAGCAATTAATGGCAAAATGTGTCGTTCTGCGCCTCTCGTAGAGTCTTATCCACCGTCTACATTAGTGGTACGGCCTACTGCATCACCTAGTTTGCGCTTAAGTGTCTCAGCCTCCGCCTACGGTAGCTTCTGATTCATCCTGTCAACCACTGCTGCAGCCATTTCAGCGACCAGTATGTCCTGATTTATATCGGCGTCTGCCTCTTCTAAGATATAAGGCGGAACTAAAATGAGTGCTTCGGCCATAATTTCTTTTGGAGTGTCAGCCATTGTCTTGACCAGCACTTCGGCCTCCATATCGCCCGGTGTGTCATTTACAGTCTCATCTTTTAACTCTGCTTGATTTCCAGCCATTATGTTGATTGGTGCCTAGGCCTTCGCATTGACCAGTCATGTGCCATTCGCCCGGTGCCACCACCACTGCTAGCGTAAATGCAGCATGCATCCTTCGAGTTTACCAATTTTTTAGTTTGTCGCCAAGTGTCTAAACTTTTGCCTCTACTAGGTTGTCATGCTGCGTGTCGAGCTTTGTGTCGAAGAAGTTTGTTTTAGCCAATATGTTAAGGTGTGCCTCGGCACTTACATTTTGTACTCTTTTGAAAAAACGGCTAGGCTTTCGCCCCTGGTAGCGTTACTCTCGCTATTGCGTGAGCCAAACTATGCACTACTTTGCTTGCATACACTTCGCCCAGTGTGATGCTTATTTCCTCCATTTTTTTTATCCCACAATGGGTGGCAGTGTGTCTTCGTCTTCAATTCTCCTAGAGTGTCAACCCGCGTGTCGATTAGTGCTTTGGCCCACGGCATTACCTAGTGTACGCCCAATTGTCAGCCTTTCCTTGTGGTGGCGTTTAAGGTAACGTTACGACGAGTGATTCGGCTTTAACCTCACAAATAGCGTGGCCAATTCACTCGGCGTTTGCTTCTGGTTACCAGCATATCAATTAGTGCCTCGGCCTCCACATCACCCAGTGTGTCTCTCAGTGTCTTGACCTCCGTCTATGCTTCAGTCTCATTTAGAGTGTCGAGCAGTGCAACGGCCTTCACATGGCCTAAACTATAAAGAAACGTTTTGCCCTTCGTTTCTCCTGGAGTTTGAGCCAGGATGTTGAAAAGTTTTTCCGTTTACACATTGCTTAGTGTTTCGCCAAGCGTTTAGTTTCTTTGCCTTTGCTAAGGTTTTAGCCAGTGTGTGTTAAAGTCTACTGGTCTGTGTCTTACCTACCGTGTCAGCCAAAGTGTAAAGGAGTTTCATTGCCTCCACATCACCTAGTGTTTTTAGAAATGTCTTGGCCTTTCTCTCTAGAAGCGTTTCAGCCATTATGTCGATTAGTGCCTTTATCTCTACATCGCCTTACGTGTGGCTAAGTTTCCCGGCCTCCGCCTCTTTAAGCGTGTTAGCCAGCGTGTCGACCACGGTCTTGGCCTTCACATTTCTCGATGTGTCGGCATATGTTTTGGCTTCGTGTTCTGATAAAGGGTCTGCTAAGGTGTTTGTCAGTATCTCGGGATTTAAATGGTTCATTGTCTCGAGAGGACTCTTGGCCTTTGCTTCTTGTAGAGTTTCGTCCATCTTGTCGATCAGTGAGTAGGTGCTTACATCGCCTAGTGTGTCCAGGTTTATTTTTGCCTTCGCCGGTCAAAGGTTGTTAGGCAGCGTGTCGACTAGCTGTTTGCCCTACATATCACCTATTGTGTCGCCAAGTGTCTCTCAGCCTTTTCTCTCGTGGGGATGTCAGGAATCAAATTGTTTACTGCCTTGCCCTTTTCATTACCTAGTTTGTGGCAAGTGTCTGCTAGAATGGCAGCCCATGTGGCGAGCAGTGCCTTGGCCTTTACATCGCTAGTGTCTGGTTAGAGTCTCTCGCTTTTTGCCTTTGCTATCGTGTCAGCCCTAGGATCCGCCAGTGCGAAAACCTCCACATTGCTTAGTTTGTCTCCAAATGTCTCGCCCTCCACATCAACCTGTTGGTCGCCAAGTGTTTAGCCATCACATCTTCTAGCGTGACTTCTACCGTGTTTTTTAGTACTTCGGCCTGCATAAGGTCCAGTGTGTCGCGGTGTCGACCGGTTTCGGCTATGCTAGAGTGTAAGCGAGCGATCGACTAGTGCCTCGTCCTCGACATCGCCTAGTGTGTCGCTTGTCGTCTGTGATAGTGTCAGCGAGCGTGGCACACAGTTTTTCGGTCTAGACATCGCCCAGCAATTTAACAAGTGTTTAGATGTTTGCTTCTGCTAGCGTGTCTGTCAGTGTGTGCCAAAGTTTCTATGCCTCCTAAATAGACAAAAAAACAAAAGAGATTCAATGCCTTCACAACACCTATTGTTTTAATAGGTGTCATGGCCTTTGTCTGTAGTAGCGTGTCAGCCATTTTGTCGATTAGTGCCTCCATCTCTACATCGCCCAGCGTGTGGCCAAGTATCATGGCCTCTGCCTCCCCTAGCGTGTCAGCCAGCGTTTCGATCACTGTCTCAGTCTCCACATTTCCCGATATGTGGCAAAGTGTTTCGGCTTCGTGCTCTGCTAGAGTGTCTGCAAACATGTTCATTAATATCTGCCATTAAATGGTTTAATGTGTCGAGAGGTGTCTTGCACTTTGCTTCTTGTTGTTTCAGCCATCGTCTTTGCCATTGCCTCGGCCCTTACATCGCCTAGTCTGTTAAGGTTTGTCTAAGCCTTTGCCGGTTGTAAACCGTAAGATGCTGTGTCGAATAGCGGTTTGGCCTTTACGTCACCCATTGTGTCATCAAGTGTGTCAACCTGGTGGGTATCAGCCAGAGTGTCCTTTAGTTGCTCGCCCTTAACATCACCTAGTTTTTTGGAAGTGTCTTGACCTCCGTCTGCGCTAGAGTGGCATTCAATGTATTGAGCATTACTGCTGCAGTTACATGGCGTACGGTCTGGCGAAAGTGTCTACGCTTTTGCCTCTGCTAGCATGTCAGCCATCGTATCGGCCAGTGCGTGCCCCTACACATCTCGCAGTGAGTCGCCAAGTATCTGCCTCAGCCTCCACATCAATCAGTGTGCCGCCAAGTGTTTAGGCTTCACCTGTTTTAGCGCAACGACTAGCAAGTTTATTAGTGCTTTTGTATGCACCTGACCCTGTGTGTGGCGGTGTGGATCGATCTCTACCTATGCTCGAGTGTAAGCCAAGGTATTCACCAATACCTCGCAATCGACATTACTTAGTGTGTCGCCAAGTGTGTTCAACTTCGCCTGTGCTAAAGTGTCAGCCAGCGTGTTGATTGTTCCTCGGTCTAGACATTGCCCAATGTTTTGCCAAGTGTTTAGGTCTTTTGCCTCTGCTAACGTGTTAGCCAGTTTGTGTTGAAGTTTTCTGGCCTCTGTCTTACCTACTGTGTGAGACTGTTTGGCCTTTACACTAGCCAATATGTCACCAAATGTCTCTGCCTTTAATTCTAGTGGCGTTTGAGCCGGCGTTTCAACCAGTGCTTCGGCCTCCATATCACAAAGAGTGTCGCCAAGTCCCTCGGCTTTGCCTTCTGCTGGCGTATCAAGCAGCTTGTGAATTTGTTCCTCGGCCTCCACATCAGCCAGTCTGTCTCTAAGTGTCTTGATATTCGTCTATGCTAGAGTGTTACTCTACATGTCGAGCAGTGCTAAGGCCTCGACATCGCCCGGTTTGTTACAATGTGTGTCGCCCTTCGCCTCTTCTAGAGTGTCAGGTAGGGTGTTGAACAGTTCGTCGTTTTACATTACGCAATGGGTCACAGTGTGTCATGTTGTGTGCCGCTCGTAGAGTCTCAGCCGGAATGTCGATCAGTGGTTTAGCGCTTCCCACCACCTACTGTGTGCCCAAATATCTCAGTCTCCGCCTATGGTAGTTTGTGTGCCAGCCTGTCAACCAGTGCCGCCCCCTTTATAGCGAGCAGTATGTCCATATTTGTATCGGCGTCCACCTCAATTTAAGTATCCGGCCGGATTTAGATGAGTGATTCGGCCTACATATCCACCAAAGTGTTGCCATGTGTTTGAGACTGAGCCACTTCTAGAGTGTCAGCCATTGTCTCCACCACGACTTCGGCCTCCACATCGGCTGGTGGCTCGTCTAGTGTCTCGGCTTATAACTCTGCTAGATTGCCAGCCATCGTGTTAATTAGTGCGTGCGCCTTCTCTTTGACCCGTGACTTTCCTTTCGTCTGAGGCCTACACCACTGCTAGCGTGAATGCAGCATGCCCAGTACTTCGAATTGGACATCGCTAAGTCTGTTTCCAAGTGTCTGAACTACCGCCTCTACTAAGTTGTCATGCAGCGTGTCTGCCTCCACATACCTCGATGTGTGTTCAAGGAATTCGTCTTCGGGCTCTACTAGAGTATCTGCCATCCTGGCCATTAGTGCCTCGACCTCTATATCGCTTAGTGTGTAAAGCGGCGTCTTGGCCTTGGCGTCTGGTACTGCTTCAGCCAGCATGTCCACCAGTGCCTCAACCCCTCACATTGCGTAATGTACCGAAGTTTGTCTTGCCCTTCACCGGTTGTAGGGTGTCAGCCAACGGGTTGACGGTTTCGCATTTACATCACTTGTTGTGTTACCAAGTGTCTCAGTCTTTTCTTCTATTGGGGTGTCAGCCACCATGTTGTTTAGGGCCTTGCCCTTTACATTACATAAATTGGCGCAATTGTTTTGACCTCCGCCTGTGCTAAAGTGTCAGCTAATGTGTCAAGCAGTGCATTGGCTTTTAAATCGCGTAGTTTATGGCCAAGGTGTCTAGGCTTTCGCCTCTGGTAGCAAGTCAGCCATCGTGTCGAAGAGTGCGTGAGCCTCCACATCGCTTAAAGAGTCGCCAAATGTCTTACTCGTCCTCCGCTTCAGCCAGTGTTCCGCTAAGTGTTTAGCCTTTACCTGTTCTAGTGGAACGGCCAGGGTCTTTATTAGTGCTTTTTGCCTGCAAATGGCCCAGTGTGTCGCAGTGTGGATCCGTCTCCACCAGTGCTAGAGTGTCAGCCAAGGTATCTAACAACGCCTTGCAATCGACATCGCCTAGTGTATCGCTAAGTGTGTTAATCTTCAAATCTGCTAGAGTCTTGGCCAGTGTGTTGAGCACTGCCTCGACCTACAAATCGCCTATTTTTTACGCCTCGTGTATCGGCCTTTATCTATGCTAGTGTATTACTTGGCGTATTGATTAGTTCTTCGGCCTCCAATTGGCTCACTGTGTAATCAATTTTTCTGATCTCCACTCTAGATACTGTGTCAGCCCAAGTATACTCTACTTTGCTTGCCTCCACTTCGCCCAGTGTGACGCTTTTTCCCTCGATCTTTACATTGAGCAATGAGAGGCAGTGTGGGTGAGCAATGAATGGAAGTGTGTCTTTGTCAACAAAGTCTAAGAAGCAGTGTCGATTAGTGGTTTAGCCCTCGGCAGCACCTATTTTCGTCAAACTGTCTCAGCCTCTGATTCTGGTAGCTGCTGATCAAGTCTGTCAACAAGTGCCGCGGCCTTTAGAGCGACCAGTATGTAATCATTTGTTTAGGCGTTCCACTCTACTAAGGTATTGGGCATGATTCACTTAAGGACTTCGCGGTACCTACCCTCCAGTTTTTTGCCAAGTGTCTAGGCGTAAACCTTTTTAGAGTATCAGCCCTTGTCTCGACCAGGACTTCGACCTGCATATTTCCCGGTGTTTCGTTTAGAGTCGCTGTTTTTAAGTCTGCTAGATTGTTAGCCAGTGTTGATTAGTGCGAGGGCCTACGCAGTGACCAGTAATTTAACATTCGTCCGGAGCCTACGCAGCTGCTAGCTGCGTGAATGCAGGAAGCCCATTGTTTCGAATTTGACGTTTCTTAGTTTGTTGCCTAGTGTCTGAACTTCTGCCTCTGCAAGGTTCTTATGCAGCATGTTGACCTGTCTGTCGGCCTTCATATATCTCGATGTGTCTCGAAGTAATTCGGCTTCCGCCTGTGCTAGATTGTCTGGCAACCTCTTCATTATCTCTTCAGCCTTTGTATCGCTTAGTGTGTCAAGAGGTGTCTTCGCCTTTCCATCTGGTACCGTTTCAGCCAGCTTGTCGACCAGTGCCTCAACCACTCAAATTACGTAGTGTGTCAAAGTTTGTCTCGGCCTTCGCTGGTTGTAGGGTGTCAGCCAGCGGGTCGACAGTGTTAGTGTTGACATTACGCATTGCGTCACCAAATGTTTCAGCTGTGTGTTAGCCAGTGTGTGTTGCAGTTTTTTGGTTTCTGTTTTACCTACTGTGTCAACCAAAGTGTAGAGAAGTTTTATTGCCTTCACATCACCTAGTGTTTCAAGAAGTGTCTTTGCCTTTTTTCTCTAGAAGCCTGTCAGCCATTGCATCGATTAGTGCCTCCATCCACATTGCCCAGCGTGTGGCTAAGTCTCTCGTCCTCTGCCTCTCCTAGCGTGTCAGCCTACGTTTCGACCTCTGTGACGGACTGCGCAATCCTTGATGTGTTTGCAAGTGTTTAGGCTTCTTGCTCTGCTAAAGTGTCTCCCAACGTGTCTAGCAGTATCTCGGCCTTCAAATTGTTCATTGTGTCGAGAGGTGTCTTGGCCTTTGCTCCTTAAAGACTTTTAGTGATCGTGTCGACCAGTGCCTCGGCGCTGAGATTGCAAAGTGTGCCAAGTTTATTTTAGCGTTCGCCTGTCGTAGATTGTTAGGCAGCGTGTCGACTAGCGGTTTGGACTTAACATCTCCCATTGTCTCGCAAAGTGTCTCAACCTTTTCTTCTTTTGGGGATTTAGCCACCAAGGTGTTTAGTGCCTTGCCCTTCACATTACCTAGTGTGTCTCCTTGAGTGTCAGCTAATTTGTCAACCAGTGCCTTGTCTTTGACATCGCTAGTGTATGGTTATAGTATCTTGGCTTTCACCTCTACTATCGTGTGAGCCTTGGAATTAGCCAGCGCGTAAGCCTCCACATCGCTTGATGTATCACCAAGTGTTTAAAAATCACATGTTCTAGAGTAAAAGTCAGAGTGTTTTTTAGTGCTTTGGCCTGCATATGGCCCAGTATGTCGCGGTGATGATGGGTCTGGCCTATGCTAGAGTGTCTGCTTATGTATCGACTAATGCCTCACCCTTGATATCACCTAGTGTGTCGCCAAGTGTCTTAACCTTCGCCTCTGCTAGAGTCCTGGCCAGCGTATTAAGAAGTGCCTTGAACTCCAACTTGCCAAGTGTTTCACCTTGTGTTTTGGCGTTTTATTTTGCTTCCGCGTCACCTGGCGTGCTGATTAGTGCTTCGGCTTTCAATTGCCTAGTGTGTATCTACCTTAACAACTCTATCAGCCCTAGTTTTTACCAGTTTGATTGCCTCCACGCCGCCCAGCATTGATTATTACCTCGATCTTTAGATCGTGCAATGGGTCGCAGTGCGTCTTGGTCTGTGCCTCTCCTATAGTTTTAGCCTGCGACTCAATTAGTTATTCGCCTCTTAGAATCACCTAGTGTGCGCCCAAGTCTTTCAGACCACGACACTGGTAGCTTTTGAGCCAGCCTGACAACCAGTGCCGCGGCCTTTACTGCGACCAGTGTATTTTCATTTGTATTGGTGTACCCTTCTTTCAAGGTATCAGGCAGTATTTAGATGATAGCTTTGGCCTACATATCTACCAGTGTGTTTCCAAGTGTTTTGGCCTGAACCTCTCCTAGACAAGGGCGACGGCGTCCACATCACCTGGTGTGTCACCAAGAGTCTTGGCTTTTGCGTCTGCTAGACATCTTTACAATGGTATCAATTAGTGCGTTTGCCTTTGAATTCAAAGTCATTTGCCATGCTTTAGGGGCCTCCATCACTGTTGAACGCAGCGTGTCGCCCAGTGCCTCGACCTCCACATCTGATAGTCTTTCTTCAAGTGTCTGAGTTAACGCCTTGTTACGCTGTCATCAGCCGTGTCCACCAGTGTGTCGGCTTTCACATTCCTTGATGTCTTTCCAAGTGTTTCCTCTGCGGCCTCTTCTAGAGTGTTTGCCAACTTGTCCATTAGTGCCTCGCCCTTCATATCGCCCAGTGTGTCAAAAGGTGTCCTAGCCTTTCCATCTGGTACAGTTTCGGCAAGCGTGTGGACCAAGGCCTCGACCTTCAAATCGCGTAGTGTCTCAAAGTTTGTTTTGGCCTTCGCTGGTTGTAGGCTGTCAGCGTCCGTTTTGACTGTTTGGCCTTTACATTACCCATTGTGTCGCCAAATGTCTCTGCGTTTCCTTCTTGTGGCGTTTCAGCCAACGTGTTGACCAGTGTTTCGGCCTTCATATCACAAAGAGTCTCGCGAAGTCCCTTGGCGTTTACTTCTGGTGGCGTGTTTTTCAGCGTATGAACTAGTTCTTCGTCCTCCACATCAACGTGTGTGTCTCCAACGTTCTTGATCTTTGCCTATGCTAGAGTGTCATCCAGAGATTCGAACAGTCCTACGGCCTCACCATTTCCCAGTTTGTTACGAACTGTGTCACCTAGTGTCTCAGACTTTCCTTCTGGTAAGGTGTTAACCAGCTTGTTGTTTAGCGCCTAGTCGTTTAGATCACCAAGTTTGCCCCAAGTGTCTTGACTTCCTGCTGTGCTACAGTGTCAGCCAATGTGTTAAGCAGTGCCTCTGCGTTTACATCGCGTTGGTTCTGGCCAAAGTGTCTAGCCTTTCGTCTCTGGTAGCGTGGCAGCCATCGTGTCGCACAGTGCGTGAGGCTCCACATCGCTTAGTGAGTGGCAAAGTGTTGCTTCGGCCTCGATATCACCCAGTGTGCCGCCAAGTGTTTAGGCTTCGCATGTTCTAGCGCAACGGCCAGCCTTTTTATTAGTGCTTTTGCCCGCACGTGGCCTAGTGTGTCGCTATGTGGAACTGTCTCTAGCTAAGCAAGACTGTCAGGCGAGGTATCGATCGATGCCTCGCAATCGACATCTATAAGTGTGTCCCTATGTGTGTAGACCTTTGCAGGTGCTAAAGTGTTGGCCACTGTGTTCAGGAGAGCCTCGTCTTCCACATCGCCTAGTATATCGCCTCGTGTCTCGGTCTTTGGTTATTCTAGTCCGTCACTTGGCGTGTTGATTGATGCTTCAGCCTCCAATTTGCTCAGTGTTTAATCCACTGTCCTGATCTTCACTCTAGCTACTGTGTCAGCCCAAGTATACACTACTTTGTTTGCCTCGACTTCGACCAGTGTGTTGCTTATTGCCTCGATCCTTAAATCGCGCAATGGCTGGAAGTGTGTCTTGGTCTGCACCTCTCGTAGAGTCTCAGCCGGCGTGTCGATTGATGGTTTGGCCCTTGGCGTCACCTATTTTGTGGCTAAATGTCTCAGCTTCCGCCCTTTGTAGGTGGTGATCCAACCTGTCAACCAGTGACCCGACCTCAAAGCGACCAGTATGTCCTCATTTTTATCAGCGTCCGCCTCTACTAAGATTTTTGACGGGATATACATAAGTGCTTCGGCCCACATATCCACCAAGTGTTTTTCTAAGTGTCTAGGCCTGTCGGCCTCCACATACCTCCAAGTAATTCGGCTTCGGCCTCTGCTATATTGTCTAACAACCTGTTCATTAGCGCCTTGGCCTTCAAATCGCTTAGTGTGTCAAAAAGTGTCTTAACCTTTGCATCTAGTACTGTTTCAGCAAGCATGTCAACCAGTGCCCCAACCTTTACGTTGCGTAGTGTGTCGAAGTTTGTCTCCGCTTTCACAGGTTGTAGGGTGTCAGCAAGCGGGTCGACGGTTTTAGCCTTGACATTACGTATTGTGTGACCAAATATCTTAGCCTTTTCATTCAGTGGCGTGTCAGGCAGCGTGTCAATTAGTGCCTCGGCCATCACATCACCCAGTGGGTCTTCTAGTGTCTTTATGCTAGAGTGTTATCAATGGTGTCGAGCAGTGCCAGGGCCTCGACATCACCTACTTGGTTAGAAGGTGTGTCACCCTTCGCGTCTCCTAGACTGTAAGCCATTGTGTCGAACGGTTCTTCGGAGTACAAATCGCCCAGTGTTTCGCCAAATGTTTTGATCTTTCCTTCTGCTAGCATTTCAACCAGTGTGTGCCGAAGCTTCCCGGCCTTCGTCTCACATACTGTATCAGACAAAGTCTAGACAACTTTCATTCCCTCCACACCGCCTAGTGTTTTGATAAGTGTCTTAGCCTTTTTCTCAAAAAGCGTGTCAGCCATTGGGTCGATTAGTGCCTCCATCTCTACATTGCCCAGCGTGTGACTAACTCTCTCGGCCTTCGCCTCTTTTAACGTGTCAGCAAGCGTGTCGACCAGTGTGTGGGCCTCCACATTCCTCGATGTGTCGGCAAGTGTTTAGGCTTCGTGCTCCGCTAGAGGGCCTTCCAACGTGTCCATCAGTATCTGGGCGTTTGTTTGGTTTAATGTGTTGAGAGGTGTTTTAACCTTCGCTTAATGTAGAGTCTTAGCGATCGTGTAGACCACTGATTCGGCTCTCACATGGCATCGTGTGGTAAAATTGGCGTCGGCATTTGCTGATTGTAGGGTGTTAGGCAGCGCGTTGACTAGCGGTTTTACCTTCACATCACCCATTGTGACGCCAAGTGTCTTATCCTTTCCCTCTGGTGGAGTGTCAGCCAATTCTCTCGGCTTTTGCTTCTGGTGGCTTGTCAGGCAGCGTATCAATTAGTACCTCGGCCTACACTTCACCCAGTGTGCCTGCAATTGTTTAGGCTTCGCCTGTTCTAGCACAACGACCAGCGTGTTTATTAGTGCTTTTGCCTTCACATGGCCCAGTGTTTCGCAGTGTGCATTGGACTTCACCTATTCTAGAGTGTCAGCCGAGGTATCGCCTAGTGTGTCCCCGAAGGTCTTGACCTTCGCCTCTGCAAGATTCTTAGCCAGTGCGTTTAGCACTGCCTTGACCACCGCATCGCCTGGTCTATTAACTCTTGCCTCGGCCTCCACATCACCTATTCTTTTGTGAAGTGTCCTTGCCTCTAGAAGCGTGTTAGCCATTGTGTTGATTAGTGCCTCCATCTCTACATCGCCCAGCGTGTGACTAAGTCTCTCAGCCTCCGCCTCTCCTAAAGTGTCAACCAGCGTGTCGACGAGTGTGTTGCCCTCCAGATTTCCCGATGTGTCGCCAAGTGTTTTGGCCTTGTGCTCTGCTAGAGTGTCTGCCAACGTTTCTATCAGAGTCTCGACTGTCAAATGGACCAGTCTTTTAAGAGGTGTATTGGCCGTCGCTTCTTGTAGAGCTTTAGCCATCGTTTCGACCAGTTCCTCTGGGCTCATATTGCTTGTTGTGTTTAGGTTTACATCGGCCTTTGCCTGTCGTAGGTTGTTTGGCACCTTGTCGACTAGCTGTTTGGCTTTCACATCACCCATTGTGTCGCCAAGTGTCTAAACCTTTTCTTCTGCTGGGGTGTCAGCCAGCGAGTTTTTTAGTGTTTCGCCGTTCACATTACCTAGTGTGTCGCAAGTTTTTGCTGGAGTATCAGCCAATATGTCGAGCAGTGCCTTGGCCTAAACATCGCTAGTGTCTGCTTACAGTTTCTCGGCTTTCTCCTCTTCTAGAGTGTGAGCCTTAAGATCGGCCAGTGCGTAAGCCTCCACATTGCTTAGTGTGTCGCCAATTGTCTGCCTCGCCCTTAACAGCGCCCAGTTCACATTGTATAGCGTCAGAGCTAGGGTGTTTTGCCATGCTTTGGCCTGCATATGGCCAAGTGTTTTGCGGTGTCGATCGGTCTCGCCTATGCATGAGTGTCAGTTAAGCCATCGACAAGTGCCTCAGTCTCGTTATCGCCTAGTGTGTCGTTAAGTGTCTTGACCTTTGTCTGTGCTAGAGTCTTAGCCAGCGTGTTCAGAAGTGCCTCCACCTTCACATCGCCTAGTGTATCACGTCATGTCTTGGCTTCCGGTTATGCTAGCGCGTCACCTGGCGTGTAGATTAGTGCATCGGCTTCCAATTGGCCTAATGTGTCTTCCACTGTCCTGGTGTCTACCTTAATTACAGTGTCAGCCCAAGTTTTCACTAGTTTGCTTGCCTCCACACCGCCTCGTGTGTCGATTATAACCTCCATCTTTACATCGTGCGATCAGCCAGCGTCTTAATTAGTTGTTCGGCACTAAAAATCACCCAGTGTCAGCCTCCGCTTCTGGTAGCTTGGGTGCCAGCATGTCAACCAGAGCTGCGGCCTTTACAGCGACCAGTGTGTCTTCATTTGTATCGGCGTCCCTTCAATTACGGTATAAGGCAGCTTTTATATGATAGCTTTGGCCTCCATATCCACCAGTGTGTTGCCAAGTGTCTAAGGTTGAACCTCTTCTATACCAGGGCTTCGGCCTACACATCACCCGATGTTTCGCCAAGTGCCTTGGCTTCGACCTCTGCTAGAGTGCCTGTTAACGTGTCCATTTGTGCCTGGGCCTTTACATCGCCCAGTGTGTAAAAAGGTTTCTTCGCCTTTGCATCTGGTAGAAAACGCCGCTCTGAAGCCAGCGTGTCGACCAAAGCCACGACCCTTAAATCGAGTAGTGAGTCGAAGTTTGTTTCGGCCTTCGCTGTAGGTTATCAGCGTGTGTGTCGACTGTTTTGCCTTTACATTATCCATTGTGTCCCCAAATGTCTGTGTGTTTCCTTGTAGTGAAGTTTCAGCCAGCGTGTCGACCAGTGCCTCGGCCTTTATATCTTAAAGAGTGCCGCCAAGTCCCTCGCCGTTTGCTTCTGGTGGCGTGTTATGTAGCGTATGAATTAGTTCCTCGGCCTCCACATCACCCAGGGTGTCTACAAGTGTCTTAATCGCCGCCTATGCTAGAGTGTCATCCAGGATGTCAAACAGTGCTACGCCCTCACCATTGCCCAGTTTGCAACTGCCAGCGTGTGTATTGTGCTTTTGGCCGCACATGACCCAGTGTGTCGCGGTATGGATCGGCCTCCACCTATGCTGGAGTGTCAGCCGAGATATCGACCAATGTTCGCAATCGATATCTTCTAGTGCGTCCCCAAGTGTGTTGACCTTTGCCTCTGCTAGAGTCTTGGCCAGTGTGTTCAGCAGTGCCTCGAATTCCACATCGCCTAGTGTATTGCTTCATGTCTCAGCATTCGATTATGCTACCGCATCACTTGGCGTGTTGATTAGTGCTTTTGCCTCCAATTGGCCCAGGGTGACATTCACTGTTCTGATCTCCACTCTAGATACTGTGTTAGCCCAAGCATACACTACTTTCCTTGCCTCAATTTCGCTCAGTGTGACACTTATTGCCTCGATCTTTACACGGAGCAATGGGTGGCAGTGTGTCTTGGTCTGCACCTCTCGTAGAGTCTCAACCAGCCTATCGATTAGTGGTTTGGCCCTCAACATCACCTAGTTTGCGCCTAAGTGTCTCAGCTGCCGCTTGTGGTAGCTTGTGAGCAAGCCTGGCAACCAGTGCCGCGCCAGTATGTCCTCATTTGTATCGGCGTTTTCTTCCACTAAGGTATCAGGCCTGATTTAGATGAGTGCTTCGGTCTACATATCCACCAGTGTGTTGCCAAGTGTCTAGGCCTGAACCTCCTCTAGAGTATGAGCCATTGTCTTGACAAGGACTTCGGTCTTCACATCGCTCGGTGTGTCGTTTAGTGTCTCGGCTTTTAACTCTGCTAGATTGCCAGCCCTGGTGTTGATTAGTGCGTGGGCTTTCGAATTGACCAGTCATTTGCCATTCGTTCAGGGCCTCCACCACTGCACGCGTAAATGTAGTATACCCATTGCCTCGAACTTTACATCGCTTGGTCTGTTGCCAGATGTCTGAATTTCCGCATCTACTAGGTTTTCAAGAGCCTCCATCTCTACATCGCCCAGCGTGTGGCTAAGTCTCTGAGCGTTCGCCTCTGCTAGAGTGTCATCCGGCATGTTGACCAGTGTCTAGGCCTCCACATCCTTCGAAGTCTCGCCGAGTGTTTCGGCTTCCTGCTCTGATAGATTGTCCCCAAACGTGTCAAACCATATCTCGTTCTTCAAATGGTTTAATGTGTTGAGAGGTGTCTTGGCCTTCGCTTCTTGTAGAGTTTTAGCCATCCTGTCGACCACTGCCTCGGCCCTTATATCGCCTAGTGTCTCCAGGTTTGTCTCGGCCTTTGCCGGTGGTAAGATGTCAGGAAGCGTGTCGGGTAGTGGATCGGCCTTCACATCACTCATTGTGTCGCCAAGTGTCTCAGCCGTTTCGTCTAGTGGGATGTCAGCCAGCGGGTTGTTTAGTACCTTGCCCTTCACATCATCTAGTTTGTGGCAAGTGTCTTGTGCTAGAGTGTCAGCCAATGTGTCTAGCAGTACCTCGGCCTTTACATCGCCTAGTGTCTGGCCAAAGTGTCTAAGCTTTCGCCTCTAGTAGAGTGTCAGCCATCGTGTCGGGTAGTGCTTAAACCTTCACATCGCTTAGTGAGTCACCGAGTGTCTGCCTCGCCCTCCGGATCACCCAGTGTTCCGCCAAGTGTTTAGGCTTCATCTGTTCTTGAGCAACGGGCAGCATGTTTATGAGTGTTTTTGTCTATACTTGGCCCGGAGTGTCGAGGTGTGGATCGGTTTTCACCTATGGTAGAGTGTCAGCCGTGGTATCGATTAATGCCTTGCAGTCGATATCGCCTAGTGTGTCGTCAAGTGTCTTAACCTTCGCCTCTGATAGAGTGTTGGCCAGTGTGTTAAGCAGTGCCTCGACCCCCAAATCGCCTAGTGTATCGCTTCGTGTCTCGGCCTTCGGATATGCTAGCGCGTCACTTCGCGTGTTGATTAGTGCTTCGGCCTCCAATTTGCTAAGTGTGTCATGCACTTTCCTGATCTCCACTCTAACTACTGTGTCAGGTAGGTGTCAAGTATCCACTACTTTGCTTGCCTCTTCTTGGACTAGTGTTTCGCTTATTACCTCGACCTTTACATCGCGCAATGGGTGACAGTGTGTCTTGGTCTGCGCTTCTCGTAGAGTCTCAGCCGGGGTGTCGATTAGTGGTTTTGCGCTCGGCATGACCTAGCGTGCGCCCAAGTCTCTCAGCCTGCGCCGCTGGTATCTTGTCAACCAGTGCCTCGGCCTTAAGTGCGAGAAGTACGTCCTCATTTGTATCGGCGTACGCCTCTATTAAGGAATCAGGCGGGATTTCGATGAGTGCTTTTGCCCACATATCCACCGGTGTGTTGCCAAGTGTCTAGGCCTGAACCTCTTCTACAGTGCCAGCCATTTTCTCGAACAGGACTTCGGCCTCCAAATCGCCCGGTGTGTCATCTAGTGGCTCGGCTTTTAACTCTGCTAGATTGCCAGTCATCGCATTGACCAGTCATTTTCCGTTTGTCCATGGCCTCCACCACTGCTAGTGTGAATGCAGGATGCCCATTGCCTTGAATTTGACATCGCTTTGTCTGTCGCCAAGTGTCTGAACTTCAGCCTCTCCTAGGTTATAATGCAGCGTTTCGACCTGTGTGTCGGCCTCCACATACCTCGATGTGTCTCCAAGTAATTCGGTCTCGGCCTCTGCTAGAGTGTCTGCCAACATGTGCTTCTGCCTCGTAACGTGCCTCGGCCTTTATATCGCTTAGTCTGTCAAGCGGTGTCTTGGCCTTTGCATCTGGTACTGTTTCAGCCAGCGTTTCGACCAGTGCCTCAACCCTCGCATTGCGTAGTGTGTATCAATTAGTGCGTTTGTCTCGGCCTTTGCCAGTTGTAGGGTGTAAGTCAGCGGGTCGACGGTTTGCCCTGCAGATCGCCCATTGTGTTGCCAATTGTCTCAGCCTTTCCTTGTGGTGGGGTGTTAGCCAGTGTGTTGTTTAGTGCCTCGCTCTTTACATCACCTAGTTTTTGCCAAGTTTCTTGACTTCCACCTGTGCTAAAGTGTTAGGCAATGTGTCGAGCAGTGCCTTGGCCTTGACATCACTAGTGTCTGGTTATAGTGTCTCAGCTTTCGCCTCTGCTAGCGTGTCAACCTTTCGATCAGCCAGTGCGTAAGCCCCCACATTGCTTAGTGTGTCGCCAATTGTCTGCCTCGCCCTCCACATCACCCAGTGTGTCGCTAAGTGTTTAGCCTTTACATGTTCTAGCGTGAAAGCCAGCGTGTTTTTTAGTGTTTCGGCCTGCATATGCTTCAGTGTGTTCCAGAGTCGATCGGTCTCGCCTATGCTAGAGTGTAAGCTAAGGCATCGGCTAGTGCTTCGACCTCCACGTCGCCTAGTGTGTCGCCAAGTGTCTTGACCGTCGCCTGTGCTAGAGTCTTTGCCAGCGTATTCAGAAGTGCCTTTACCTCCACATCACCTAGTGTATCACGTCGTTTCCTGGCCTTTGGTTATGCTAGCGCGTCACCTGGCGTGTTGATTAGTGCTTCGGCTTCCTATTGGCCTAGTGTGTCACCCACTGTCCTGATCTCTTCCTTAACTACTGTGTCAGCCCAAGTTTTAACTAGTTTGCCTGCCTCTGCCCAGGCAAACTATGTATCGACGTCCCTTTCTATTAACGTATCAGGCAGCATTTAAATGAGTGTTTGGCCTACATATCAACCAGTGTGTCACCAAGTGTCTAGGCCTAAACCTCTTCAAGAGCAGGGCTTCGGCCTTCACATCGCCCAGTTTGTCGCCAAGTGTCTTGGCTTTTGCGCCTGCTAGATTGCCAGCCATCGTATCAATTAGTGCGTTGGCCTTCGCATTTACCAGTCATTTGCCATTCTTCCCGGGCCTCCAGCACTACTAGCGTGAACGCAGCGTGACGCCCAGTACCTCGACCTCCACATCGCTTAGTCTGTCACCAAGTGTCTCAGCTAACGCCTTAATTAGGTTGTCATCCGGTGTGTCGATTACTGTGTCGGCCTTTACATTCCTCGATGTGTCTCCAAGTGTTTTTGCCTCGACCTCTGCTAGAGTGTCTGCCAACGTGTCCATGAGTGCCACGGCCTTCATATCGCTTAATGTGTCAAGAGGTCTCTTGGTCTCTGTATCCAGTACTGGATTAGCCAGCATGTCCACGAATGCCTCAACCCTCACATTGCGTAGTGTGTCGAACTTTCTCTCGGCCTTCGCCAGTTGTAGGGTGACGGCCACCGGGTCGACGGTTTTGCCTTCACATCACCCATTGTGTCGCGAAGTATCTTAGCCTTTCCTTCTAGCAGGTTGTCAGCCAGCGCGTTGTTTAGTGCCACGCCCTTCACATCACCTAGTTTGTCGCAAGTGTTTTAATCTCCGCCCGTGCTAGAGTGTCAGCCAATGTGTCGAGCATTGCCTCGGCCTTTACATCGCGTAGTGTCTGGCCAAAATGTCTAGGCTTTTGCATTTGGTATTGTGTCAGCCACCGTGTCGGCCAGTGCGTGAGCCTCCACATCGCTTAGTGAGTCGCTAGGTTTCTGTCTTGGCCTCCGCATTACCCAGTATGCCACCAAGTATTTAGGCTTCGCCTAATCTACCGCCGCGGTTAGCGTGTGTAATAGTGCTTTTTCGTTCACATATCCGAGTTTGTCGAGGTGTGGATCGCTCTCTACCTATGCTAACGTGTCAGCGGAGGTATCGACCAATGCCTCGCAATCGACATCGTCTAGTGTGTCGCCAAGTGTCTTGGCCTTCGCCTCTGCTAGAGTCGTGGCTGGTGTGTTGAGCAGTGCCTCGACCTCCACATTGCCTAGAGTATCGCCTCGTGTCTCGGCCTTTGGCTGTGCTAGGACGTCACTTGGCGTGTCAATTAGTGCTTCGGCCTCCAGTGGCCCAGTGTGCCATCCACTGTCCTGATCTCCACCCTACCTACAGTGTCACCCAAAGCATGCCTTGCCTTTACTTCGCCCAGTGTGACGCTTATTGCCTCGATCTTTACATCGCGCAATTGGTAGCAGTTTGTCTTAGTCCGCGCCTCTCCTAGAGTCTTAGACGGCGTCTCGATTAGTGGTTCTGCCCTTGGCATCCCTTAGTGTGCGCCCAAGTGTCTTAACCTCCAACTCTGGTAACTTGTAAACCAGCCTGTCAACCAGTGCCGCGGCCTTTAGATTAGAGCGAGTGGGATTGAGATGGGTGCGTCGGCCTACATATCCGCCAGTGTGCTGCCAAGTGTCTAGGCCTGAACATCTTCTAGAGTGTCAGCCATGGTGTTGATAAGTGCGTGGGCCTTCGCATTAACCAGTTATTTTTCCATTCGTCCTGGGCCTCCAGCACAACTAGCGTGAATGCAACATTCCCATTGCCTTGAATTTGACATCGCTTAGACTGTCGCCAAGTGTCTGAACTTTCGCCTCTACTAGGTTGTGGATCGGCGTGTTTTTGTGTGTGTCGGCCTGCACATACCACGATGTGTCTCCAAGTAATTCGTGTTCGGCCTCTGCTAGAGTCTCTGCCAACATGTGCATTAGTGTCTCGATATTCATATCGCCCAGTGTGTGAAGAGGAGTCCTGGCCTTTGCATCTGCTACTGTTTCAGCCAGCGTGTTGACCAGTGCCTGGCAACGTGTACATCAGTATCTTAGCCTTTAAATGGTTCAGTGTGTCGAGAGGTGTCTTTGCCTTCGCTTCTTGTAGAGTTTCAGCCACCGTGTCGACCAGTGCCTTGGCCCTTACACCACCTAGTGTGTCCAAGTTTGTCTCGCCCTTCGTCGGTCTTAGGTTGTCAGGAAACGTGTCGACTAGTGGTTTGACCTTGACATCACCCATGGCGTCGCCAAGTGTCTCAGCCTTTTCTTCTGGTGGGGTGTCAGCCAGCGTGTTGTTTAGTGCCTCACCCTTCAAATTACCTAGTGTGTCAGCCTGTGCTAGCGTGTCTGGTTATAGTGTCTAGGCTTTCGCTTCTGCTATCGTGTCAGCCTTCGGATTGGCAAGGGCGTAACCCTCCACATCACGTATATAGAAAACATGGCAAAAGCTTCAGCAGACCTTTATAACGTAGAATTCATTGTTATCTCATCCCTTGGACCCTCGGCAACGGTCATTATATCACCACTACGGTCCCTCCCTCTTTATAGTTTTCACATAGGCCATTTTGCAGAAGGTGATGGTGAACATTATGTTAAACTACAAAACGATCCTGTCTGTCAAAACCTAGATGTAAGATCTGCAGATTACAATGATACCTCATTTAAATCCCCTGAAGAAGGAGTATTCAATATAGATGTCCAGAAAAAGATCATTATGTGAACTCTCGCGATTTATCCTTATATGCGCCAAATTTTAAGGGCTGTTTCTCGTTTGTTCAAGTACGCCGTTGACAGACAACCACTACCAAGAGTGCACTTGCCAGAACTAAGTAATGTGGCCGATATAAAGAAAGTTAGCATGAAAAAAATCATGGCTATAAAAGGAAAGTGTAGCGGAGAAATCATCCGACTGCGTGAGATAATCAACAGTGTTAAATGGGCGTCGGCATGGTTAAGTTTAAAGGCAGCAGGAATGGGTTGGTATGGAATTTCTCACATTTACTGGAATTCCGGTAAGAAATGAGAAATTTCATATCTATCTTGTTGACTACGTTTAAAATTTTCTTTTGAAACATTACCTTTCTTAACTTTTACTTTCAACTTGCTTTTCAATTGCTGATTGGTGCGTGTTTCCTACGGTGTTATTGTTCACATATCTAGTCATATTCTTTTCGCATAGCTTGGGATATTTTCCATAGGTTATGTTTAATAATTTAGCTTTTTTTTATTGTTCATACTGCTTTTCCAAGTTTATACATGATTTGTAACTTTATCACCTATTTTACGACCTTTGAAAGTCTATTTGACATTATAAGAAAACTTTATAAAGAAAAACTGTTTCGTAACCACCAGACAATTAACACTTTGTCTACAAGGTTCATGTCCAAGTCTCTCAGTTATTTCAAGGCTGTAACATTTTGCTCGCTACATTTCGCGTTAAACATATTGTTACATTTTGCGTCAAAAAGTTGTTATATTTCGCGTTAAAAAGTTGTTACATTTCGGGTTAATGTTACATTCTGCGTCAATTGCTACATTTTGCGGCGTAACAGTCACTCCCTAAAAAAAATGAACTTAACGAAGTTAATAGCTTGGGTTAACATTTTACATTTGTTTTCTTTGGTCAATGGTGTTTTTGACAAAACTTTTAGTTGGAGCATCTTGATGAATAATACTTTGAAGCATGACATGCAGTTTCCTACTTCAACGTTGAGATTTCAAAACAAGCTAACATACTTATGTTGGTTAACAAATGTTGAGACATGCTTTAATTTAAATTCTATAAACTCACCGTAATTACCTATATGGTAAAAACCTGTGACTAAGAACCTGGTTTATAGGAACCTGTTTGGCTAACTTTTGACAGCTTGCTAGGCCTCTCTATGCAAGAAGCTGTTGAGGCTAAAGTTTGAAAAAGGTTTATATTTTCTTAAATCTATAAAAACATTCTATACAATTAAGCAATTAAGATAAGTCAACTTTCAGGATCCTCTTTGGGGACATATAGGTGACTCATCACTCCAACTACAATTTGAATGGTGTGATGATGTTATATATAAGGAATATGTTGAACACCACTAAATACTCTTAGCTACAATGTATTTTTCTAGGAAACTATATAAAAGAAGCTACATAGCCTAAATTTGTGCTAATTTCCATTAAGGGGGGAAAATGCAGCTTCTTTGTCAGGGTTTTTATTCCATTAATTATTATTTTAAGCCCAAATTTATTACCAAGTCCTGATAAATGCACGGGTTTACTACGGTATATCTTTGAAGAGGTTGTTGCTGAGTCAAGAATTAAGTTCATACAATGTATATGAAGTATAGCTTCTTTTTACTGTTGAATCAATAAAAAAGGTAATAAAATATTGACATATACTCATTTATTTACTTTTTTCAGAGAAGATGGACTTGATCCTGAATCAAACAAAGTGTAGCTAACTTAGCAAAGTGTTCTGATGTGATGATGTTCAGATGTGTAAGAAAGTATGAATTTCAAGTACCTGTGTGAGAGTGAAATAAAATCAATAAAAATCTTAAAAATCGTATTCATGGTAAGATATGGGCTTTTTACTTTTTGGTACCGGTTCAGCATGTAAACTAATTACTTGAGCAACAAAAAAACTCAGACACGGTGGCTGACACCATAGCAGGGGTAGATGCCAAGAAACTTAAAGACCACTTTGCAATGTGGCGCCCAGGGAACTCGTCGATGATCTGGCCAGCACGTTAGAAGATGTGGAGGCCAAGACACTTGGCGACAGACTGAGCAATCTGAAGGCCAAGGCTATTATCCACACGGACGGTGAAACGCTATCAGAAATAAAGACAAGAAACTTGGCGACACACAGGGTAATGTAAAGGCCGATGCACTAGTCGACACGCTGGCTGGCAGGGAAGCGATACTGAGGCCAAGGCACTAGTCAACACTATCGCTGATACGTTAGCAAAGTTCGAGAGCGAGACAGTTTGCACAGAGTGAGAGATGTGAAACAAGAAGCATTGGACATCTCGCTGCCTAACACGCAAGCCAAGGTCGACGCCAAAACACTTCGTAAGACAATGGGCGATGTGAAGACCTAAACAATGGACGATACGCTTCCTGAAACGCAAGCAAAAGTGAACGCCGATAAAATTGTCGTCATACTGGCTGACACGCTGGCAACGGTTCAACTGAGCCATTTGGCGCCCAACCGGGCGATGCCGAGACTGAGACACTGGTCTAGGCGCTGGCTGCCTCTCTAGCAGAGACGACACTGAGCAAACTGGACACAAGCTGGATTACAAGCTAGGAGAGTGGCAGGCAAAAAAGTGGATGATAAAAAGACTCACGCACTGGTTGACACGCAGAGTAACACGCAAGCAGTGGTTGAGACGAGGACACTAGACGACACACTAGGTGAGCTGAAGTGCGACGCACTGGTCGACAAACAAGCTATCCAATAACAAAAGAAGAGGCCAAGACACTACGCGACACACTGCGCGATGTTCAATTCAAGTCACTGGTTTACACACTGGCTGCCACGCAAGTAGACACAACCAAGAAGAGTTGCAGGCCAAAACAGCTTCCAAAAATTGAATGATAAAGAGACTGCCGCACTAGTTACACTGGATTACGCGCAGGTAGTGGTAGAGACCAAGAAACTAGGCGACACATTGACGATGAGAAGGTAGGCGCACTAGTCGACATGCTACCTGACACGGTAGCAGAGGTGGTGCCCGAGGCACTTGAGACACATTGGCGCTGTGAAAGGTAAAGATCTGGTTAACACCGTGGCTGAAACAGTAGCCGAGCTGGAGGCCAATACACTTGACAACACACGTGACAATAAGGAAGCATAGCCACTGGTCAACCCCCTGGTTGATACGCTAGCAGAGGGGCAGACCGAGACAGTTACCGACAGACTAGCCGATGTGGCGGCCGACGTTCCTTACGCGGTAGCCGAGGTGAAGTTTCAAACACTTGAAAAAAGACTGAGCAATGTAGGGGGCGAAACACTGGTCCACACGCTGCCTGTTAAGCTACCAAAGGTAAAGGCTGAGAGACTTGGCTGCACTTTGGAGAATGCAGAGGCTGCGACACTATTCGAAAAGCTGTGTGACAAGTTAGCAGAGCTCTAGGCCGAGGAACAAGTTGACACGCTGCCTGACACGATAGGGCAAACTAAGCGACTTACTGGGCCCTAGGGAGACCAACGCACTGAACTTCAGACTCCCTGGCACAGTATTAGACGTGAAGGCCAAGACACCTTTCTCAAGACACTGGGCAACTCAAAGGCCGGGGCACAGATCTACACACTGACTGACACGCTAGCAGGGGAGAAGCAGAGACATTTTGCGACAGACTAGGCGATGTGGAGCCCGAGGTACTAGTCGTCGCGCTGGCTTACGCGCTACCGGAGAACGCAAAGAAGTTGGTGACACACTGGACGAGATGGATGCCGAAGCAGGTTGGCAAAAAAGGCCAAGACACTTGGGAAAAGACTAGCAAATGCAAAGAGCAAAAGGGCGGTCGACTCCCTTGCTGACACGCTAGCAAAGGTGGAGGCCGAGACTCTTGGCAACATACTGGGCGATTTGGAGGCCAAAGCACTGCTAGTGGCCTTGCTGACGTGCTAGCCATGCTGGAGGCAAGGACACTTGGCGAGACACTATGCAATATTCAGGCTGAGACCATGGTCAACACGCCGGCTGATACACCACCAGAGGTAAAAGCCGAGACACTTGGGGACAAACTGCGTAATGAAGAGGCCTAAGCGCTTGTCGAAACGCTGGCTTAGACGTTAGAGGATGTAGAGGTTAAGACACACTGAGCGATGTAAAGCGCACGGCACTGGTCGTAGTGCTGGCTAACCCGCTAGTCGAAGGTGAAGCTCGGACACTTGGTGAAACAATGTTCGATGTAGAGACTGGTCGACAGGTTGCCTTAAAGGCAAGCAAAATTAAAGGCCGAGACAGTTGCCGACACCTTTACCAATTGGGGGGCCAAGGGATCGGTCGAAACGCTACGCTTAAAATTACTTGGCATCACACTGGGCGATGTTGAAGCCGAAGCACTGGTCGTCGTGCTGGCTGAAACAATAGCCGAGATAAAACCGAAGACACTTAGCGACACACTGGGCGACTAAGGCACTTATCGACATGGTGGCTTACACGCTAAGAGAGTTCCAGGCCAAAGCAGTTCCTAAAAAAGTGAACAACAAGAAGATCCTGGCACTAGAGGAGACACTGGATGACACACTAGCAGTGGTGAAGACCAAGACAGTAGGCGTCACACTAGGCGATGTGAACGCCGAGGCACTGGCCTAAGCTCTGGCTAACACGCTAGATGAGGTGGGGACCAAGACACTTGGCGACACACTATACGATATGGAGGCTACGGCACTGGTCGACACGCTGGCTGACAGGCAACCAGAGGTGGAGGCCGAAATACCTGTCCGAACACTATGCGATCTGGAAGCCAAGACCCTGGTCGGTCAGGGAGCAGACACGCTCGCCAGGTGAAGGCGAGGAAACCTCTGGACACACTAGGAGATGTGGAGACCAAGCCACTGGTTCACACATTTGCTGCAAGGCAAGCAGATGTAGAGGGAACGATCGTTGAGGACAGAATGGGCGTTGTGGAGGCCGAAGCCATGGTTTACACGCCACCTCACACGCTAGCAGAGGAAAAGTCCAAAACACTTGGCCACAAACGGACAGACGAAAAGGGTGAGGAAGTGGTGAACTAGTTGGGTGACACGCTTTCTGGAGTGGAAGCCAAGACACATGAGAACACCAGGGGCGATAAGTTGGCCGATGAAGGCCAAAACATTGGCGAAACACTATGCGTTGTAGACCCCGAAGGACTGGTGAACAGGCTGCCTGACTCGCTAGCAGAGGTGAAGGTCAAGACACTTAGCCAGACACTGGTGGATGTGGAAGGTGAGGCACTGGTTAATGTACTGGGAGATACGCTTGCTGGAGTTGAGTTGGAGACGCATTCCAACACAGTGGGCGAAGAGGAGGCCAAGGCAGAGGTCGAAACGCTATTTGACACGAAAGCAAAATGGAGGCCTAGACACTTGGTGACACACTGGGCGAAGTGGAGGCCGACGCATGCTAGCGGAGATGCAGGCCCACACAGGCTGCCTCACACTGACCAATGTGTAAAGTCGAAGCCCTTGCCCACACGCTGGCTGACCTGCAACCAGGAGCGAAGGCCAAGACACTTGCAGGCACCCTTGCGGAGATTTCTCGTCACACTAATCACTGCTACTGGTACTGGTCGAGACTAGCTGACACGTTAACAGAGGTAAAGGCCGAGACACTTGTTCACACCATAGGCGATGTGGATCCTAAGGCACTAGTAGGCCGAAAGGCTAACATGCTAGACGAGGTGGATGCTAAGACACCTGGTGACACACTAGGCGTTTTTTCAGCCGAGACACCTCGAAGTGCTGGCTAACACCATAGGAAAGGTGGAGGCCTAGACACTTGACGAAACAATTGGCCATGTAGAGGCGGAGGCACTGTTACTCGCGGTGACTTCCTAGTAGTCGTGTAGATTGAGACACTTAGGGGGAGACTGAACGATGTGGCGGCCGAGGCACTGGTCGTCGCCCTTGGTAACACACTGGGCGATGTGGAGGGAGGGGCACTGCTCCACACGCTGCCAAAACGCTAGTGAAGGTAAAGGCCTAGACACTTTTGCAACACTAGGCGACTGAAAGACCGCCACACTAGTCGACACGCTGTGTGACACGCTAGCAGAAGTGGAGGCCGAGATACTAGGAGGCACTTTCGGTTATGTAAAGGCCGAGTACATGTCAACACGTTGGCTGATACGATAGCACATGTGAAGACCGACAGACTACGCGACCCACTGGACGATTGGAGGACCAAGGCACTTGACGTCAGACTGCCTGGCACGCTAACCGAAGAGAAAGCCGAGACAGTTTTCAACACACTAGCCAACGTGGAGGCCGAGGCACTTGTCAACATACTAGCAGACACGCTAGAAGAGGAGAAGGCCGAGTTACTTGGCGACGGACTGGGTTCTAGACACTGGTTGTCCCGCTGGCTTACACACTAGCCGAGAACCCAAGACAGTTGGTGACACACTAGGCGATGTGGAGGCCAAAGAAGTGCTTCTGGCCATGGCTAATGCGCCTGTAGTGGTGGAGGAAAGAACAATTCGCGACACACTAGGCGATGTTTAGGTTTCCACCCTGGTCACCACGCTTAATGATACGCCAGCAAAGGGGAAGGCCGAGACACTTAGCGACTCACTTGATTTAGAGGTCGAGGCACTTGTCAAGATGCTGTAGAGATAAAGAAACTTGGCGACAAGCTGGGCGATGTTGACGTCGACGCACCAGTCAACAGACTGCCTAACAGGCTTGCAGAGGTGGAAAGCGAGACCTTTGGCGACAGACTGAGTGATTTGAAGGACGAGGCACTGGTCGTCACGCTGACTAACACGCTAGTTGAGGTGGAGGCTCAGAAACTTGGTTAGAGAATGAGTAATGTGGAGACCTAGACGCTGGTCGACAGGCTGGCTAAAACGCAAGCGAAAGTAAAGGCCGACACAGTTGGCGACACCTTTAGCGATGGGGAGGTTAATGCATTAATGGAATCGCTGCGCTTTAAAACAGGTGGCTTCAAACTGGGCGATATCGAGACCAAGCCACTACTCAAGACACTGGCTCACACGTTAACAGAGGTGGAATGCAAGACACAGACTGAGTAATGTAATACGCGAGGCTCTGGTCTTCGGAGATGGACGTTAATACACTTGCTGACACACTAGGCGGTGTGGAAGGCGAAAAATCATTTTCCACACGCATCTCTAATACGCTTCCACACTGGGGATTTTGAACGCCGAGGCACTGTTAGACACGCTGGCTAACACGCTCGCAGAGGTACAGGACGAGACACTTGTCGCCAGCCGTGGCGATATCGAGGCCGAGGCAGTAGTCGTCGCGCTGGCTGACACACTGGTCGAGGTTGAGGCCAATACATTTGTTTACACAATGTCAATGGTCGACACGCTGGCTCAAACGCTAACAGAGGTGAAGGCCAAAAAACTGATCCACCTTCTGGCTGACACTCTAGCAAAAGTTAAGGTGCACACTTAGCGACACATCGTGCGATGTCAAGGCCGAGGCATTGGTCGAAACGCTGAGCTTGCAGACACTTGGCGTCGTACTTGGCCATGTGCAGTTTAAGGAACTAGTCGAAAACCTGGTCAAAAATCTAGACGAAAAGGAGGCTGTGACAATTGGCGACACACTAGGCAATGTAGAGGCCGAGGCAATGGCTGACAGGCTAGCAAAGGTGGAGATTGAGGCACTTGGCAACAAACTGGCTGATTTTAAGGCCTAGGCACTGGTCGTCGCGCTAGCTAAAACGCTACTTGTCGCGGAGACCTAGATATTTTGGGACACAATTGGGGATGCGGAGGCCGCGATCCTGGTTGACACGCTGACAGACGGGCTAACGTAGGTGGAGGCCAAGGCACTGGTCTAGACAGTGGCTAAACAACCAGCAAAAGTAACGGAAGAGGCATTTGAAAACTCTTTTGCCGAAGCGTAGGGAAGAAAACTAGTCCACAAGCTGGCTGCCGTTTTAGCTAACGAAGAGGCCAAGACACTTGGCGACGCTCTGGGTGATGTACAGGCCGAACTACAAGTCAAGACGGTAGCTGATACGCTATCAGATGGTGGAGACCAGACACTTGGCATCGGAGTGAGGAAGAGGCCGAGACTGGGTAACACCATAGCAAGGGTGAAGGCTTTGACAATTTGCGAAACAATGATCCATGTACAGGCCGAGGCACTGTTTCTCGCGGTGACTGGCGACACACCAAATGATGTAGAGACAAAGGCACTGGTCGTCAGATTGTCTGGCATGCTAGCCGAGGAGAAGGCCGAGATAGTTTTAAACACACTGGCAACTTGGACGCCAAGGCACTGATGGAGAGACTGGCTGATACACTACAAGAAGGAGACAAACAGACAGCCAACACTGGTCGCGTCGCTGGCTTAAACGCTAGTCGAAAACCCAAGACACTTGCTAACACATTGGGCAATGTGGATGCCGATGCACTGGTCCACACGCTGGAAAACAGGCTAGCAAATGTAAATGCCCTCACACTTGGCGACACTCTAAGGCAGTGTACTGGGGAAGACACTGCTCTACCCGCTGGCTGACACGGTAGCAAAGGTGAACGGCGAGAGACTTTGCAACATATTGGGCTATGTGGAGGCCGAAGAACTGGTCGTGGCCTTGGGTGACGCGCTAGCAGTGGTGGAGACATCGGCACTCGGCGAAAAACTAGGCGATGTGCAGGCTAAAGTCCTGGTCAACATGCTGGCTGACACGGTAGCAAAGGCAAAGGCCGTGACACTTGGCGACAAACAAAACGATGAAGAGGCCGATGCACTTCCCAAAACGCTAGCTAACACGCAAGAAGATGTAGAGGTTGAGACACTTGGCGATGTTGAAGCCGAGAGACTTGTCAACACAGTGGCAGACAGTGCTGCAACAGGTGGAGAACGAGACCCATTCCAACAGACTGAGCGATGTGGAACGCAAGGCACTAGTCGTCGTGCCGCTTAAGGCACTAGGCGAGGTGGAAGCTGAGACCTACGATCGTGGTGAAGACCAAAGCATTCGTCGATATAGTGCCTGACACGCCATCCAAGGCTGAGACCGTAACACATAGGGACAAATAAGGTGACGTGAAGGCCGAGCAGTTGGCGGTCATGCTGGCTGACAGGCTTGCAGAGGTAGGAGAAAAGACAGTTCCAGAAAGAAAAGGAAAGGATAACTGTGACCTAAACACGGCACTTTAGTTCATGATTTGTCTATTATTTTTTAATGAACATTTTTATTATTTCCACAGTTGGAAAAATACTGGGCGATGTGGAGGTTGAAGCACTTGTGGAAACGCTGCCTATCACGCTAGCAGAGGTAGAGGCCGAGACATTTTCCCACACACTGGGCGATGTGGAGACCGTGGCACTTGTCGGCACATCCCATCACACGCTATCAAAGGTGGATGCTAAGACACACTTCATTGCAGACACTTGGCGTTACACTGGGCAAAGTGCACTCGTCATTGTTATTTGTCGACACTCTGGCTGACACTCTAGCAGAGTTGGAGACTGAGACAGTTAGCGACACACTAGGCGTTCTAGAGGTCAAGGCCATGGTGGACAAAAAGGCTGAAAAGCAATCAGTCGTGGAGGTTAAGACACTTGGAACACACTGGACGGTGTAAGGGCCGAGAAATTGCTCGACACACTGGCTGACACCCTAGCAGAGGTGGATGCCGACAAACTTGGAGACCACTTCGCGATGGATAGCCCAAGGCGCTAGTCGACCATCTAACCAACACTTTAGCAGAGGTGGAGGCCCAGACCCTTGGCAACAGACTGAGCCATTTGGAGGGCGAGGCTTTGGTCCACACGGACAATGAGACGCTATCAGAGGTGAAGAGGAGACACTTGGCAACACAGTGCAATGTGAAGGCCGATGCACTGCTTGACACGCTGGCTGACATGTAAGCAGAGGTGGACGGCAACACCTTTGGTATCACACTTAGCGATGTCGAGGCCTAGGATCTTAGCAACACCCTGGCTAGCACGCTAGCCAAGGCTGAGTCCAAGACACTTAGCGACACACTGGGCTACGTAGAGGCCGAAGTCTTTATCGACACGCTAGTTGAGACGCTGCCAGAGGTGGAGACCGAGACACTGCTCGCCGGGTTGGCAGACACGCTTACAGATGTGAAGCCCGAGGCACTTAGTGACACTGTCTGCGACGTGGAGGCTTCGACACTGAACGACACGCTGGCTGATAAGCTAGTTGAGGTGGAGGCCAGGTTCACGCAATGGGCGATGTTTGAGTTCACGCTCAAGTTTAAGCTCATGTTCAAGCTTATCTTCAAGTTGAATTTTACGCAAAGGGAGATGTGGATCGCGAAGGACTGATGGACCAACTGTCTGACATGGTAGAGGAGGTGGATGCCGAAACAGTTGGGGACACACTGGGTGATTTAAAGGCCGAGGCACCTTGACACGCTGGCTGACACCCTAGCAAGGGTAGAAGTTGAAACACTTGGCCAATCAATTGGCGATTTAGAGTTTGAAGCACTTTTTCGCGCAGCTCCTGACTTCCTAGCAGAAGTGGACACCGAAACACTTAGGAATAGACTGGATAATGTGGAGGCCGAGGCACTGCTCGTCGCCCTGCCTGACGTGCTACCACAGACAAAAATTCCGACTCTTGAAAACATTCTGGGCAATGTTGTGGGCGAAGCAACAGTCCACACGCTGCCTATAAAGCTAGCAATGGGAAAGGCCGAGACACTTGGCGGCACACTGGGCGATTGGAAGGCCACTAGTCGACACGCTGTCTGACACGCTAGCAAAGGTGAAGGCTGAAGCACATTTCGACACCCTTGCTGAGACGATAGCGCACGTGGAGGCTAAAACACTGGGCGACTCACTGGGCAATGGGGAAACCAAGGCCCTTGACGTCATTCTCCCTGGTACGCAAGCTGACGAGAAGGCCAAACAGTTTTTACCACACTGGGCAACGTGGAGGTCGAGGCACTGGTCTAAACACTGGCTGACACGCTACGAAGGAACCCAAGACAGTTGGTGACACACGGGACGACGTGGAAGCCGATGCACTAGTCCAAACCCTGGCTGGCGCGCTAGAAATAGTAAAGACCAAGACACTTAGCGAAACACTAGCCATTGCAAAGGGCAAGACACTGGTCGACCCACTGGCAGACACGCCACCAGAGGGTGAGGCTAAGACACTTGACAAAATACTGACTTATCTAGAAGTCAAGGCAGTGCTTGTGGACTTGGCTGCCACGCTAGCAGTGGTGGAGGCAAGGAGAATTGGCGACAAACTAGGCAATGTGCAGGCCAAGGCCATGGTCAAAACGCCGACCGATACGCCAGCAAAGGTGAAAGCCAAAACACTTGGAGACCAAGGAGCAATAAAGTAACCGATGCACTTCTCCAAACGCTACCTGAGACGCTAAAAGATATAGAGGTTAAGATACTTTGCGACAGACTGAGCGATGTAGAGTGCCACGCACTGGACGTGGCGCTGGCTAACCTGCTAGTCGAGGGCGAGGCGCAAACACTTAATGGGAGAATAGGCGATGTGGACACCTAGCCACTGGTGGACACGTTGGCCTTAAGGCAAGCAGAATTAAAGGCCGAGACAGTTGACGACACCTTTAGCGATGGGGAGGGCAAGGAACTGGTCGAAACGCTCATTTAAAATTACTTTCCCTCGCCCTCGGCGCTGTTGAGGCGAAGGCGCTGGTTGTCGTACTGGCTAACACAGTGGCCGAAATAAAGGCCAAGATGTGCAGACCCACGCACTAATCGACTCCCTCTCTGACACGATAGCAGAAGTGGAGGCCGAGAGACTTAGCAACATACTGGGTGATTTAGTTGCCAAGACACTGCTTTTACTCTTGGCTGAGGGGCTGACAGCGGCAAAGACAAGGAACCTAGGCGAAACACTATGGCATGTGCAGGGCAAATCCCTTGTCAAAACGCTGAGTGATACGCTTGCAGACCTGAAACCCCAGAAACTTTGCGACATCCTAGCCAATGTAGAGGCCGAGGAACTGGACCAAATGCGACGCTGAAAGATGTAGGTTGAGACATTTGACAAGACACTGTGCGATATTGAGACTAAAGAAGTAGTCAATACTCTGCTGACACGTAAGCAAAGTTGGAGAACGTAACACTCTGCGACAGTCCGAACGATGTAGAGCGTGAGGCACTGGACACCGCGCTGGCTAACACGCTAGCCGAGGTGGAGACCAAAACACTTGGTGAGAAAATGGGCGATGTGAAGACCCAGTCTCTGCAAGACAAGCTGGCAGAAACACAAGCAAAAGTAAAAGCTGAGAAACTTGGCGCCACTCTGGGCGGAGTGCGGGTCAAGATACTGGTCGACACGTTGGCTGACATGCTACCAGAAGTGAAGGCCGACACACATGGCGATACAATGGGCGACGTAAAAGCTGAAGCACTGCTCAACAAACTGGCTGACACGGTAGAAGAGGTGAAGAGCGAGACACTTGGCGACAGACTGAGCGATGTGGAGACCAAGGCACTTGTGGTTGCGGTGGTTGACAGGCTAGCTGAGGTGAAGGCCGAGTAACGTGCTATCACACTGATTTATGTTGCGGTCAAGGCACTTGTCGTCGTTCTGGCTGACACAATTTCCGAAGTGGAGGCAGAGACGCTTGATGACACACTGAGCGATGTGGGGGCGGAAACACTACTGTCCAAACGCTAGCTGATACGCTAGCAGAGGTGGGGGACGAGACACATGGTGAGAAGTTAGACAATTTGGAGGCGGAGGCACAAGGCGACACGCTAGTTGTCACGCACGCAAAGCTGGAAGGCAAAACATTGGAGGCCAATTCAATGGTCGACATGCTGGCTTACAGACTATCGCATGTGCAGGCCAAAACCATTTGTGACTCACTGGCCGACGAAAAGACCGAGGCACTTGTTGACACACTGCCTAACACGTTAGCAGTGGTAAGGCCCGTAACACTTGGAGACACAGTGGGTAATGTAGAGGCGGTGACTTTGGTTGACACGCTGGTTGTCACGCTAGCAGAGGTGGAGGCAATGTTACCTACAGTAGGCGAAAAGGAGGCCGAGGTACTAGTCGACACAATGGCTGACACGCTAGCAAAGAGGCAGGCCGAGACAGTTCGCGACACACTGGCCTATGTAAAGGACGAAGCCCTATTCCACACGCTGCCTAATATGCCAGCAAAAGTGGAGAAAATTGGCTACACACTGGCATAGTTGAGGCCGAGGAACTGGTGGACACGCCGCCTGATACGGTAGCAGAAGTCAAGGCCGAGACACTGGTCGCCACGCTGGCAGACACGCTACCAGAAGTCAACGCCGAAACACTTTGTGACACGCTGAGCGATGTTGCCTCGGCCTCAAGCATTAGCCGACTCACCAGACGAGGTGGAGACTAAAGCACTTGTCCTCACTTGTCCTCTGCCTGGCACGATACCCGACGAAGAGGCTGAGACAGTTTTTAACACATTAAGCAACGTGGAGGCCGAGGCACCGGTCCTGACGCTAAGGGACACTTTATCAGAAGTGGAGGCAGAGACACTGGGCGGCAGGCTGTTTGATGTGGAGCACCAGGCACTGGTCGTCGCGATGGGTCACATGCTAGCGGAGCCCGCAACACAGTTGGCAACACACTGGGCGGTGTGGAGGCCAAGACATTGGTCAAAACGATTTCTGATCCGGTAGAAGAAGTGAAGCAAGAGGCACTTAGCGAGACATCCGGCAACGTAGAAGCGGTGACTTTGGTCGACACGCTGATTTATCACGCTAGCAAAGGTAGAGTAAGCGATGAGAACGCAGAGGAAAGGTTGATACGCTATCTGACATGCTAGCAAAAATGGAGGCCCAGACATTTGGCGACACACTGGGCGATGTGTAGTCTGAGACACTGTTTGACATGCTGGCTGACATGGTGGCAGAGGTGAAGGGATAAAAACCCATGGCGAGACACTAAGCTATGTAAAGGCCAAGGAACTGGTAGACACCCTGCCTGACGAACTAGCAGAGCTGGAGGCTAACACACCTGGCGACAAAGTATGCCATGGGTAGAACGTATCGCCACGCTGGAAAAAAACCCTTGCAGAGGTGAAGACAAGCAGACTTGGCGACACACTGGTCAATTTACAGGCAGAGGCACTGGTCAAAACGCTGGCTTACACGCTAGTTGTGGTGAAGTCCAATACACTTTGCGATACACGAGACGATGTGCAGGCCGAAGCACTAGTGAACACGTTGGCTGACACCCTACCAGAGGTTAAGGCCGAAACAGTGGCAATTTGGAGGCCAAGGCACTGCTCGACACGCTGGCTGACACCTCAAAAAAAGGTGTATGACGAGACACTTGCCCACACACTTTGCGATGTGGATGGCAACACGCGAGGGATGCGGAGTCCGCGACGCTGGTCGAGCTACTGCCTGACACGGTATATGAGGGTAAGGCCGAGATAGGTTTCGAAACACTGGGCAATGTGGAGGCCGGGGCACTGGTCAACACAATGGCTGAAACGGTACAAGAGGTGGAGGCCGAGACACTTGGTGTTACACTGCGCGATGTGAATGCTGAGACGCTAGCAAAAGTAAAGGCCGAGACAGTTGGCGAAACACTAGGTGATTTAGAGGCACTGTTGGATAAGCCAGTTGACACGCTAGCAGTAATTGAGGCCGAGACAGTTGGCGATACCCTGGATGATGTGAATTCCGAAGCACTGCTAGAAGCGCTGCCTGACACGCTACCAGTGGTTGAGACTGGGACAGTTGGTTACACACTGGGCGATGTGAAGGCCGAACAACTTGCTGAAAAGCTGTCTGACAAGAAAGAAGAGGTAAAGGCTAAGGCAATTGGCGACCAACTGGGAGCTCTGAAGACCGAGTCAGTAGTCGACACGCTGGCTGACACACTTTGGGATGTTGAGGCCGAAGCACTGGTCCAAAAACTGGCTACCTAAATAGCAAAAGTAAAGGCTGAGACAGTTGGGGACACACAGAGCGCGTTAAAGACCGAGCCTGCATTTGACACACTAGCTAACAAGCAATTAGAGGTGGAGGCAGAGACACTACGCGAAAGACTGGGCGACGTAGATGCTAGGGCACTGGTCATCACGGTGGCTTACACTCTAGCGGAAGTTGAAGCTGAGACTCGTTTGGAGGTCAAGGCACTGGTCCACACGCTGGGTAACAAGCTAGAAAACGCAAAGAACTAGACACTTGCTAACACACTGGTCTCACGCTTGCTGACACATTAGCAGAGGTTGAGGCTTAGACACTTGGCACACTTGGCGATGTTAAGGCAAAAGCACTGGTAGACGCGCTGCCTGAGAGGCTAGAAGACGTCAAGTCCGAGACAATTGGCCACAAGGCGGCTTACACGCAAGCAGAGGTTCAGCTTTAAACAGTAAGGGACACATTATGCAATATGGAGACCGAGGCACTGGTCAAAATACTGGCTGCCACGCAAGAACCGGTAAAGACCAAGACACTTGGTAAAAAAACTAAGCTATTTCGAGACCGAACGACAGTTTAACACGCTCGCTGACTCGTAAGAGGAAGCGAAGGCCAAGACACCTGTGACACACTGGGCGATGTAGAATCCAAAGCACTGCTTGACACGCTGGCTGATACTGTATCAGATGTGCAGGCCGAGACAGTTTGCGACACACTGGACGATGAAAGCGCCAAGGTACTGGTCGACACGCTAACTGACACGCTAGCAGAAGGCGACGCAGAGACACTTGGTGACGCACTGATCGATGTAAAGGCCGAGGCACTGGTGGACATGTTGCCTGACACACTAGCAGAGCTGGAGGCCAAGACATTCAGCGACCCACTATGTGATGCGGAAGCAAAAGCACTTCTCGACCCTTTGGCCGACACCCTTGCAGAGGTGAAAGCCGACAGACTTGGCGACACACTATTCAATGCAGAGACCAAGATACTGGTCAAAACTCTACCTGAAACAATAGCAGAGGTGGAGGTGAAGACACTTATCAACACACCGAGAGATGTGGAAGCCGAGGGGGTGGTCGACACCCTAGATGATACGCTACCAAAAGTGCCGGCCGAGATAGTTGTAATGAACTAGGCGTTCTAAAGGTCGCGGCACTGTTGGACACACTGGCTCACGTCGTAGCAGAGGTGAAGGACGAGGCACTACTCCACACGCTCGCTGACCCTCTAGCAAAACTAAAGGCCGATACACTTAGCCACAGATTGCGCGATGTCGAGGCCGAGGCTTTGGTCAAAACACTTAGCCTCCAGACACTTTGCTTCACACTGGGCGATGTGCAGGATAATGAACTGGTCGATACCCTGGCTAAGTATCCGAGGCCAAGAGACTAGTCGTCGACACTGACTGTAACGATTGCCGAGGTGATGGCCAAAACACTTGTTGACACACTGAACGATGTGAAGGCCGAGGCACTTCTCCACACGCTGCCTGACACTCAAGCAAAACTAAAGGCCGAGAAATTTGGGGACACATTGGGCGATGCAAAGGCTGAAACATTGGTCGAAACGCTCGCTGACACGCTAATAGAGGTGAAGGCTGAGGTACTGGACCATCGGGTCGCTAACACTTAAGCAAAAGTAAAGGCCGATATACTTGGCAACACAATAGGCGATGGTCGAGGCCAAGGAACTTCTCGAAACGCTGCGCCTACAGACACTTGGCGTCACAGTGAGAGATGTGCAGGTTAAGGCACTGGTAGAAAAGCTTGCCGCTACTCTAGCGAAGGTAGAGGCTGAGACATTCTGCGACACACAAAGCGATCTAGAAGCAGAGGTACTCTTCGAGAACGTGAATGACAAGCACGAAGAATTGGAGGCCTAAACACTGCTCGTCGCCCTAGTTGACACTTTAGCGGAGGTGAGGCTCGAGACGTTTGGTGACACAAAGGGCTATCCGAAGGCTGCGACACTGGTCGACACGCTAGCTGCCATGCTAGCGAAGGCAGGGGCCAACGAACTGGTTCACACGCTGACTGAAGCTCTACCAAAAGTAAATGGTGATAGAGTTTTCGACACATTAGACAATGTCGAGGCCGACACACCGGTCGAAACGCTGCGCTTTCAGGAACTTGGTGTCCCACTGGGCGATGTCCTTGTTAAGGAACAAATTCACACTCTGGCTGACACGCTAGAAGGGGTAGAGGTTGAGATAGTTGGTAAGAAACTGGGCGATGTGGATGCCGAGGCTATGCTCCACACACTGGTTGACACGCTAGAAGCGGCGAAGAGAGAAACACGTTGCGACAGACTTTGCGATGTGCAGACTAAGACACCAGCATTCGCCCTAGCTAAAACACTAGCCGAGGTAAAAGCCGAGACACTTTGTGATACAATGCGTAATAAGAAGGCCAGGGCGCTGGTCCACACGCTGGCTGGCACACTAGGAAAGGTAGTGGCCGGGGTATCTGGCGACGCACTGGGCGATGCGCAGCCCGACACTCTAATTAACACACTGGCTGACACGCTAAGAAAAGTCGAGGCTAAGACACTTGGAGAGACGCTGGGCGATGTAGAGACCGAGGAACTGGTGAACACGCTCACTGGCACAGCTGCCAAAAAAGGGGATGATAAAGAGACGTAGGCACTAGTTCACACGCTAGGTGACAGGCAAGCAGTGGTTGAGACCAAGACACTAGCTGACACATTCAGTGATGTGAAGGCCGACGCACTGGTCAACACGCTAACTGACAGGCTAGCAGAGTTGGTGGCAAAGACACTTGGCGACACACTGGACGATGGACGCTACAACCAGTTGCAAAAATGATGAGACACTCCCACGGAAAAACGACCTTTCTTGCTTCAAATCGCTACTGGTCAGAGGTCTGTAAAATATAACACTGACCTTCCTCCTCCCTCCCATTCAAAGTTGTTCCTCTAAGTTTTGAGTATGGTCTTGTATTGCTAGCAACTTTCAAAAGGAGTGGAGGGGGGATCACAAGCACAAGATCATGGACAGGCCATTTATGCCAAAATACGGTACAGTGTCTCAAGTACTTTTGCAACTGGTTGTCTCATGTAAGGTTTACTCCAACAAGCGATTTCCACGTCTTAAATTCCCAAAACGAAGACTATAGCGACATAAATAAATAGAATGACACTTTGTGTTTCTTTTCCCAGCCGATACATCATTGTCATTGATAACAAACTGCCTAAAAAAGCGCTTAAGAATGTAGTGACTTGTAAATTTTGCCTCAGTTATGTTGTAACGCATGCGCCATTATCTACCGTGACATAGCTTAAGGTTTTGGCGTTGTAATGAAACTCTGAGAAGCGCGAAAGCATAATAACAGTATAATTTTATTTTTCATGGTATTTAGAGATACTATAGTTGCGAATAGAGCTGCCAAACCTTCATTTTCACCCCTGTATCTGTAACGCAATGACATTTGATATGCAATGGCGTTATGTAATCGGTATACCGCGTGACTTATTTTTCAACATCGCTGTTAAAGTAAAACCGTTCAGTAGTTTTCATCTACTAGGGTGAAAATAAGATGGTCATTAAAAGTCCGTTAGAGCAAGAGAGCAGAAAAAGTTGTGTGCTATGTTAATTTCTATTTTCTGACGGTCTAGCATCATCCACGGTCTACCATTCTGCAACAGTAAGAAATAGAATATATTATTATATTTATCGCATATGATGGTAGACCGTGTAGACCGTGTAGACCGTTGAAGGACGTAAATTCCTGACATTGCTGTGCTGGAAAATTGCTTTTCTTGGGGATAGTGTCTTCCTTTTTGCAAAGAAATAAATTTCCTTACCAAGTACAGAACTACAAAGCCACGTTATATACGAGCTCTCGCGACCATGTTACTGAAATACGCGCGTGAATTTTCATTATCTGATGCCTATAGTCACACTCGGGCTTCAAAATCGAAACAAAGTTGTAAGACGACCAAAGAGTAAGCACAAATCCAAACTTGTGTTAAGTAAAGTCGACAACAGCTGCTTTTTAGCGTAACTTTTCTTTCCTGTAAACGGCAGGCGATAAAAGAGGAACCACGTCAACGTACTTATCGGAAACAACAACAAAAAGCTATCTCCTTGATCTAGCGGGACATCTTACGTCACTTTCCTTCCATAAATAAACATCTTTTAACCGAGTTCACAGAAAATATATTATTTTTAGCATCTCTGTAGCGTTTTAGGACCAAAAACCCCTTTTGTTGCAGCTTACTTAAGATGGTGTGGCATCTTTTGCCACGTGCTTCCTTTGAAAGCCCAATTTCTTGCATATTACCACATAGACAAAAGGGCCAACAACTGCCGTTTTTGTCTCGCGATTTTTAAACAGGCAAACCGACAAAAATGAAATACTTTTTTTTGTAACCACCTCCTTAGGTACTAAGAGTGCACCATGTTTTACCCCGTTTACTAATCGTGCACCACGGCTATAGGGGTATGAAGGACTCAGACAACCAGTTGCAAAAATGATGAGACACTCCCACGGAAAAACGACCTTTCTTGCTTCAAATCGCTACTGGTCAGAGGTCTGTAAAATATAATACTCACCTCCCTCCTCCCTCCCATTCAAAGTTGTTCCTCCGAGTTTTGAGTATGGTCTTTGATAAGGGGTGGAGGGGGGATCACAAGCACAAGATCATGGACAGGCCATTTATGCCAAAATACGGTACAGTGTCTCAAGTACTTTTGCAACTGGTTGTAGCAGAGGTGGAGGCCAAAAAGCCTGTCCACACACTATGCGATGTGAGGGCTGAGGTACTGGTGGACAAGCTGCCTGACACGCTAACAGACGTGAATACCGAGAGAATTGGCCACACACTGGCGGATGTGAAGGGCAAGGCATTGGTTAACGTGCTGTGTGACACGCTTGCTGGGGTGGAGGCGGAGACAATTGGCGACAAACTGAACGATGTAGAGGTCGAGGCACTAGTCGACACAATGGCTGACACGCTAGCAGAGAGGCAGGCCGAGACAGTTCGTGACACAAAGGCCGATGTGGAAGCCGAAGCCCTGGTTTACAGGCTGCCTAATACGCTAGCAGGAGTGGAGGCCAAGACACTTAGCCACACACTGGCGGGATGTGGAAGGTCAAGCACAGGTTTACGTGCTAGGTGACACACTTGCTGGGGTGGAGGCCAAGACGAGGACGAGTCCAAGGATCGGGTCGACGCGGTTCCTGACACGCTAGGAAAGGTGGATGCCGAAACAATTGGCGACACACTGGGCGATGTGAGCCAGAAACACTGGTCCGCATGCTGGCTGAGACGCTTCCAGAGGTCAGCGCTAAAATACTTTGTTACACACTGAGCGATGTAAAGGCCGAAGAACCTGTGCACACCCTGACTAACATCCTAGCCGAGGTGGAGAGTAAGACACTTGGCAAGAAACTGAGCGATGTGAAGGCCGAGGCACTGGTACACAAGCTGCCTAACACGTGAATGCTGAGTCAATTGGCCACACATCGGCGGATGTGGAGGGAGAGGCAGTGGTGAACCCGCTGTGTGACACGCTTGCTAGGGTGGATTGAAAGAGCGATGTCAACACACTGGGTGATGAGCAGGCCGAGGCACAAGTCAAAACGGTACCCGACACGCTAGCAGAGGTGAAGGTCGAGACACTTAGCGACACACTGGGTTATAAAGAGGCCGAGCCACTGGTCAACACGCTGGTCAAGGTTATAACACATGTGAAGATCAAGACACTGGGCGACTCAATGGGCGATGTGGAGACTAAAGCACTGATCGTCACACTGCCTGACACGTTACCCGACAAGGAGGTCGAGACAGTTTTTAACACATTAAACAACGTAGAGGCCGAAGCACTGGTCGATACACTAGCTGACACTCTACCAGAAGTGGAGTCCAAGACACTTAGCAGCAGGCTGTTCGATGTGGAGCACCAGGCAGTGGCCTTTGCGCTGGAATACATGGTAGCCGAGACCCCAACACAATTGGTAACCCACTTGGTGATGTCAAGGCCAAGGCACTGGTCCAAACGATGGCTGACACGGTAAAAGATGGGCAGCATACGGCACTTGCTAACACTCTAGTGATTTCGAGGCCGAGGCACTCGTCGACAACCTGACTGCCACGTAAGCTGAGGTGGAGGCCGAGACACTTGGCGACAGACTACGCGATCTAGAGGCCTACGTACAGGTCGTCGCGCTGGCTTACACACTAGCGGGGGTGGAGGCTGAAACATTTCCTGATACACTGGGCGATGTGGAAGCCGAGGCGCTTGTCCACACACTGGCTCGCACGCTAGACAAGGTGCAGTCCAAGAAATTGGCGAGACACGGGGCGATGCGGAGACCAAGACACTCACTATCAATCACCCGGAAGACAAGCTAGTTGACGCCGCGACACTTGGCGATACGGGGCCATGTAGCAGCCGAGCAACTGGACAAAGCGCTGGCTGACACTTAAGCTGATGTGGAGACCGAGGCACTAGGCGACAAACTAGATGATGTGAAGGGCAAGGCACTGGTAGTCGTCGTACTGGCTGACGTAGCAGCCAAGGTGGAAGCCAAAACACTTGACAAAACAGTGGGCCAGATTGAAACAGAAGCGCTAATTAATCTACTGGGTGAGAGTATGCAAGTCAAGACACTTAGTAACACAGTTATCTAAGTGGAGGCCAAAGCGCTGATCATCACACTGCCTGATAAGCTAGGTTGAGACAATTTGCGACACACGGGAAAAGTTAAAGGCAGAGGCACTGGTTGTCACATTGGGTAATAGTCTACCAAAGATTGAGATTATGACAGTTGGCGACACACTAGCTAAGGTAAAAGCCGAGGCGCTGATGAAGACACTGGCTACCAGGTTAACAGACGTGGATGTCTAGATAGTTGGCTACGAAGCGTCCAAGGTGCAGTCCAAGGCGCTGGCTCACATACTTGCTAACACAGTAGTAGTTGTATGGATTGAGACAGTTGCCAACAATCAAGCTAAAGTGGAGGCCAAATTATTGGTTGATGCGCTGGCTGACAGACTAGCAGAAGTGGAGGTCAAGACACTTGGCCACAAACAGGCAAAGATAATGCTGCGGCACACTGTTTAATACGCTAATAGAAGTGGTGGTCGAGCCATTTGGCGACCCTCTGTCCAAGCGGAAGGCTGACGTCGTGCTCTACACACTGGCTTGTTGGTTGTAATGAGGTTAAGTGTGCATTTTGCCGTAAGAGCTCCAAAATATCGCTCTGATGATAAGCACAGTAAGACTAACTAAAGACGATTATTTGGAGGCGTCTGAGAATATTTAGCAAAGTGGCCATCTTTTGGGTCGTAATGAGGTTAAGTAAGAATTTCGCAGTGAGAGCGCAAAAATGTCGCTCTGATGAGAAGTATTACCCTAGCGAGTGTTGTGATCCTGACGAATAATGTGACGCTGAGGAGTGTTGTGACTCTGACAAGTAATGTGATCCTTACGAGTATTGTGACTCGGACGAAAGTTGTGACACTGAGAAGAACTGTTTCTGAAGAGTGGTGTGACTGTCACGACACATGTGGACCTGACGACTTTTGTAACAGTGATAAGTGTTGTGACTCTGCCTATTGGTTTGATTCTGTCCAGTATAGTGACACTTGCGTGTGCTGTTATCTCATCGACGGGTGTTGTGATCTTTGCAAGTTTGTCTGACGAATTTTGTGACTGTTACAAGAGTGGTGAACGCAGAAAGTGTTGTGAGTATAACAAGTGTTGTCACTCGGACAACTGTTTCGAATCTAACGAATGTTGTGACTCTGACCAGTTTTGTGACCCTGACGAGTGTTGTGAGCCGGACAGATGTTGTGACTCTGCCAAGTGTTTTGACACTGAAGAGTGTTGTGACTCTGACGAGCGTTGTGACTGTGACGAGACTACTCAGGATCAAATAACTCGTCAGAGTGACAACACTCACCAGAGTCACATTATTCGTCAAGATAACAAAACTCGTAAGGGTCACATCTCTCGCCACAGTCACAACACTCACCAAGGTCACAACACTGGGCAGAGGCAACACTTGTCACAGGAACATCGTTCGAGACTCTATGTGACAACTGAAGGGAGTGTGGTAAGCATAACGAGTTTGTTATGGTGAGTGTTTTAAGCCGACAACTGTTGTGACTTTCACAAGTGGTTCGCCCCCAACGAGTGCTGCGGTTCTGACGAATGTTCTTACCTGTGCCTTGGGTGTGACCAGAACGAGTGCTGTGACTCTTTCGAGTCTAATGACTCTGAGAAGGGTTTTCACCCTGTCGATTGTTGTGACTCTTGCGAATGTTTTGACTTTGACAAGAGTTGTGACTGACGATTGGTTTGACCCTAACGGGTGTTGTGACTCTGTCGAGTGCTATGAGACTGATAAGTATTTTCACTGTAACAAGTGATGCACACTAGACGAGATTTGTGAATCTGATGAGTGTTTTAACATTGGTGATCGTTGTGAATATAACAAGCGCTTAATCTCTGAAGAGTTTTGTGACCCTGACTAGTGTTTCGACTGGCACAAGGTTTTGTTAGTCTTACTAGAGTTGTGCCTGTCACGGGTGTTGTGACCTTAAGCATTCTTGTGAATGTGATGAGTGTTGTGACCACTGAGAAGTGTTGTGACTTTCACGAGAGTTGTGACCCTAATTAGTGTTGTGATACTGACAAGTGTTGAGAAGCTGACGGGTGTTGTGACTCTCTGACCATCTTTGTTATCCTGAATTTCGGAAGTGTTGTGACCCGGACGATTGCTGTGATTCCGATGATTATTGTGACCGTGACCAGTGTTGTGACTGTGACAAGTGCTGCGAAAATGACGAATATTGTGACCCTGATGAGTGTTGTGACCCTGAATTGAGCTTTGACACTGACGAGAGAAGTGAACTTGCCAAGTGTTGTGCGTGTGACGAATACTGTCACCGTAACTAGTGTTTTGACCCTAACGATTGTTTTGACTCTGACAAGTAATTTGACTGTGACGAGGTTTGTGACTTAGAAAAGTAGTGTAAGTCTCACGAATTGTGTAACTCTGACGAGTGTTATGACTCTGTTAAGCGTTGTGGCTGTGACGAGAGTTGTAACCCTGAGGAGTGTTGTGGCTCTGATGAGTGTTGTGACTATGACGAGTATTGTGACCCTAACGAGCATTATGACCTTGGCTAGTGCTGTGATTGTGAAGATTGGTTGTGACCCTGACGAGTGTTGTGACCCTAACGAGTGTTTTGATCCAGACGAGTATTTTGAGCCTGACGCATGTTTTGACCCTGACGTTTGATTTGACAGACGAGAGTTGTGAAGCTCACGAATGTTGTGACTGTAATGAGTGATGTGTCCCTTACGAGTGTTCTTACCCCAACAATTGTTGTGACTGATGTGTGTTGTGCCTTTGACGAGTGTGGGGATTCAGAGGAGCTCCGTGACTCTGACAAGTGTTGTAAGTGTTACAAGCGTTATGATCCCAAAGAGTGTTGCGACTCTGACCAGTGTTGAGACTGTGACGAGTCTTGTGACCCTGCCCTGTGTTTTGACTATGACGACAGAGTGACTGTGACCAGCGTTGTGCCCTTGACGAGTGTTGTGATGGGGTCTAATGTTTTGACTGCGACGAGTGTTGTGACTCTCCCTAGTGTTGTAACACTGTCAAATGTCTTTTTTCCTCACAAAAAGTGGATTACATACAATACCCTGACGATTATAAGTTCACTAACACTAACTATTAACTATACTATAGCTTACGAAATAACACTAACAATCACTAACTTAATATTACTATGATATCATGCAATACAAATAAATTATCAAGACAGTTAAGCTTGTTTAAGAAGGCAGTGAAGAAAAGGTTCGAACGATTTTATGAAGGGGACCTACGAGAGCGAAGAGAAAAAATAAACAGGAACAACATCAACAAACTAAGATTTTTCAAGGTAAAATCTGCAATAGCTCCCAGTTTTTGCTGAGGCCATCACCAGGTTTTAGCTCCAGTAGATAAGTTGATTAAAGATGTTGTAGAAAGTCCTGTATATATGGAGGGGCTTTCTTATTTTTACATATCCAGATATAATGTCTTGCTAATAAAGAGACAGAAATTTATTTTATTATGGTTTACACAGGCGTCTGGTGTCAATCCAAAGCCCGTATAGATACTTAGTTTTTTATTTTTTGGGATAATTTGAGATAAAGTAAGTCGTTGAATAAAGGAATTCTAAAAGGTAGTTACTTTGAAACAAGACCAAAAAAGATGTGTCAGTTTTTCTAGTTCTTCGTCACAAAAGGAGCAGTTTGGATCGTCTTTTATTCCAATTTTTGTTAAACGTGTTTGGTTAATATTCGTCTTCGAAGACGTTTGAATTGAAGTTGTACCAGTCTTGTGCTTTTAGTACATTTTGGAGCTAACTGATAGGCCTTGTACCATTTGATGCACTCGTCGCCTTCGATATTGCATTCCTCTATCCATTTCTGCTGGGTCTGTGTAGGGGGTATACTTTTTCTTGATATAAGTTTAGCGTACACAACTTCACTTGATTTTTGTGCTTTTGCCAAAAAGCGGAAAAACTTGGACATTCAGAGCCGTCCGTAGCAAGATTACTTTTATGTTTCTTCCAGAGAGCTTTCAGAACGGTCAACAATCCACAATATTTAAGAGCGCATGTCCATAAATATCGACCAGAGGTGGGAAAAATAAATTTTTGAAAAATCCCAAAAAAATTCGGTAGACTACCCTAGGTATTCTCGAAATAATAATATAAATTTTAGCTTTATTGCATAAATATTTTAGCGATACGGCGAATGTCAAGTTCGGGCGACTGACCGCTTTTTAGGGCCTCTAGACCGGGCTACGAAAAGAACACGGTTTCAATCAAATTCAAATATTATTAAACCCAAAAAGGTTCTTATACACATTTTAAGAGGCTGTCTCAGTAAAAACCGCCCACTCAATTTCGCGTGAAAAATAATTTTGCCTGAAACTCTGACGAGTGAAAGGCTTTATCGAGACTATAACTAAAATAGGTTTGCTTTGATTCACAATTTTCTGGCCGCGCTGGGGGGCGCCGAGTATTTTTTCCCGCCACGGCCATTTTGCACGTCTTGAAAACTGAAAATTTGGCATTTTTTGCGGCGCTGTAAAATGTTTGATTTGCACCATCTACCAATGAATTTTATACCTATTTATAGGTAAACGTCTCTAGTTTTTCCTGAAAGTAATAGTTTTCCGCTAAATTTAGCTGGAAAGACGAAATCAAGCAAAATATGACCCCAACTAATTGCCTTGGAGCGAAAGGCCAAAAATTACCCCGTTTTAAAAGCTTATTTCTGACTTTTGGGACATAGTTGAAAGCTCTAGACTAAATAGACGCAAAGATAGACCATCTGTTATTAATAATATACAAAACCCCACGTACGATTTCAGTATTTTAAAAGTTATGACCGTTGGTATCAACGCGTATGCGAGCTAATACGATATTTTCAGATTTGGCGTAACGCATCTACCTCAAGCAGATTTTGTCAAAAGTACGGCTTACCTAATTCATTACTGGCACTGACTCACAAATTGAGCCATATTCCAATCCCTGAGATGCCGGACTCCATAACATTCCACTAAATGTACTTTAGAAACTGCTGGTATGCGGCCAGTTTTGAATCCCATGCGAACAATCCGAAGCTCAAAACAGGTGAAACTGTGTCACGTTTCGAGCTAAATAGCTCGGTAAAACAACCGTTCAGAGGTGAAAGTTTGCTCGAGAATCAGAAAATCAACTAGGCAGGTCTCATTTTGGATCAGAAAATTGAGATTTCAGAGCTACAACCTCGAATAAACTTTCCATTCAACCGGCTCTGCAAGGTCAAATGCAGGTTGACACGTAAACCGGAAATGTTGAAACCCGGAAATAGGGAAAACCGGGAATGCGGAAATCCGGATCATCCGGAAATCGGCAAATCTGAAACCAATCAGGAGCCGAGGGCAATTCCAACAATTAGAGACAGCTGCATTCGTTTAGGGCTTCTTTTCGACGTTGAGACACGTAAAAGATAAAACCTTCCAAACCGGCGTAGCTCTTTGATTTTCACTCAACTGAAACGCAGTTCCACGATCGATTGCGTTTGGCAAATAGGCTCCATAAGAAACAGTAAATATCATTAACCGGTTAAAACCATTCTATGTGCGTTAACATATCAGACTTGTGGCTAATACTTTACAGAAGTTGGCTATATATCGAAACTGAATGCGTCGAGATCTAGGAAACCGAGCCAGCTCGGTTGTCTGGGCTTATTAGTATAGAGGGTCCTTGAAAATCGCTTGTTAAGGGGGCATTCTGGTTGTTTTTTTTCGGGGAAAATGATGGTGATTTGGGAAATAAATAAATAAGAGTAGAAAAGGTATGCATATAAAGCGGTTATTCCGCTAATGAGATCAGAGGCACTCCTTGTTGGAGTCTCTGGTATTAATTTTTCTTCTGATTATTCACTTCATATTTTAATTTCTAGCAACCCCCAAATCCAATATGTTCCAAATTTTCCAACATTTTTAACATCCTCCCTAATTTTTATACATTAAAGATATTCGAAGAATCATCCAGAAATTCTCCAAAAATTATTGAACCAAGGCCTCAACCTTAATTGAGTCATTTTTTTGATTCACGGATAACTTGGATAGCGGATAACGCGAGGAGAGCAGAGGAAAGTCCTTTGGATTATAGGGTATGGTTGCAAGAAACTCCCATTTAATCTAGAGTAGCTTTAAGAAAGGATTTAATTCTGCAAGCGTGTTTAGACCTTAAGACCAATATTAACACCGAATGGTAACACTATTGGCAAGTCCTTGGGGCGACCCTTTTTGTAGACCAAAAATCCGATACAATATGGCCAAGAAAGGCGCTAAGATACTTTGTTTTAAGATTAGCTACAAAACACCGTTAAATGGTCGAAAAAATAATCCTACATTTGTCGATAAATTTGGGTTTTCGGACCCAAAACGAAATCTGCTTGGCTAATGTTTTTATTCTCGGATAAGTCTCACCTCCGGACATTTGTTTTGTTTTCTTTCTTACACAGCTATTTATCTCGAAACGTGACATACCGTAAAATTCCGAGAATAAGCCCCGGGTCTTATATTTTTCAAAGGTCCTTTTTGAGGGGCTTATTTTTGGACGGGCTTATATTCGTAGGAGCTTATGTACGGAGGGAAGTTTGCGTTTCAAAATCGATTGGGCTAGCTTATAGTTGGAAAGAAATTAACCGTTTTTGCTTTGTTTTACTTTGTATTTGAGGGCAATTTTCCAAGTACAAGACCCCGTGGGGCTTATATTGGGAGGGGCGATTTCACGGAGGGTTTTTTGTGTTACGAGTTTGGGGGAGCTTATACATGGAGGGGCTTATTTTCGGAATTTTACGGTAGTTTCAGCATGGGATTCAAATATGGCCGCATACCAGTAGTTTCAAAAGCGCATTTACTAGAATTTTGAATGAAATATTGGTCAATTTTTTATTCAGTGCCAGTAATGAATTAGGTAAAGTTTGGGAGGAGACGGAGGAGGAAAATCTAGTTCGTGTTGTAAAAAAAGTCAGAGGGACGGGAGAAGATTCAGGAAGCTAAGAGGATCAGTAAAATTTGAAGAAGGCTTTCTCCAATTCACTCAAGCCTTGCCCTCCCTGATCGGTTTCTTGTAAACTTACTCACCGGCCGGGAATATTTATCCGCTCTTAACAAGCGATTTTCAAGGACCCTCTATACTAATAACCCCAGACAACCGAGCTGGCTCGGTTTCCTAGATCTCGACGCATTCAGTTTCGATATATAGCCAACTTCTGTAAAGTATTAGCCACAAGTCTGATATGTTAGCGCACATAGAATGGTTTTAACCGGTTAATGATATTTACTGTTTCTTATGGAGCCTATTTGCCAAACGCAATCGATCGTGGAACTGCGTTTCAGTTGAGTGAAAATCAAAGAGCTACGCCGGTTTGGAAGGTTTTATCTTTTACGTGTCTCAACGTCGAAAAGAAGCCCTAAACGAATGCAGCTGTCTCTAATTGTTGGAATTGCCCTCGGCTCCTGATTGGTTTCAGATTTGCCGATTTCCGGATGATCCGGATTTCCGCATTCCCGGTTTTCCCTATTTCCGGGTTTCAACATTTCCGGTTTACGTGTCAACCTGCATTTGACCTTGCAGAGCCGGTTGAATGGAAAGTTTATTCGAGGTTGTAGCTCTGAAATCTCAATTTTCTGATCCAAAATGAGACCTGCCTAGTTGATTTTCTGATTCTCGAGCAAACTTTCACCTCTGAACGGTTGTTTTACCGAGCTATTTAGCTCGAAACGTGACACAGTTTCACCTGTTTTGAGCTTCGGATTGTTCGCATGGGATTCAAAACTGGCCGCATACCAGCAGTTTCTAAAGTACATTTAGTGGAATGTTATGGAGTCCGGCATCTCAGGGATTGGAATATGGCTCAATTTGTGAGTCAGTGCCAGTAATGAATTAGGTAAGCCGTACTTTTGACAAAATCTGCTTGAGGTAGATGCGTTACGCCAAATCTGAAAATATCGTATTAGCTCGCATACGCGTTGATACCAACGGTCATAACTTTTAAAATACTGAAATCGTACGTGGGGTTTTGTATATTATTAATAACAGATGGTCTATCTTTGCGTCTATTTAGTCTAGAGCTTTCAACTATGTCCCAAAAGTCAGAAATAAGCTTTTAAAACGGGGTAATTTTTGGCCTTTCGCTCCAAGGCAATTAGTTGGGGTCATATTTTGCTTGATTTCGTCTTTCCAGCTAAATTTAGCGGAAAACTATTACTTTCAGGAAAAACTAGAGACGTTTACCTATAAATAGGTATAAAATTCATTGGTAGATGGTGCAAATCAAACATTTTACAGCGCCGCAAAAAATGCCAAATTCTCAATTTTCAAGACGTGCAAAATGGCCGTGGCGGGAAAAAATACTCGGCGCCCCCCAGCGCGGCCAGAAAATTATTGTGAATCAAAGCAAACCTATTTTAGTTATAGTCTCGATAAAGCCTTTCACTCGTCAGAGTTTCAGGCAAAATTATTTTTCACGCGAAATTGAGTGGGCGGTTTAATTGAGACAGCCTCTTAAGTGGTTATGTTCTTGAATTAACTGCAACTGGAATATTTTATGGATTTTTAAATATTTACAAAATTTTAAGGATTTTACGCCAGCAAAATATTGTCAAATTTCAAAGGCCCAAGATCACATCCGATACATGATTTGGAACAAGAAAAGACATTCCACATTTAAAATCAATCTCTAAGCTTTTAAAATATGCTTTCAAAACTCTGGGCAACATATAAAATGAATTTTTGGGAACGAAAAATTCACGGAGCACTTGAGCTTAATTTGACCTTTCTGACTTGGCAATCAAGAGCTTCGGCGCGACACAAATCAATCCTCCAACAAATGTTTTAGTCAAAATACGTTTAACTTAGGCAATCGAAAGTCCCACAGAGATACATAGATGCTTTATACACATTAGGTGGCAAGTTTCATTTCCATTTTGTCATTCGTGACTGTGGAATTCTTATCCTGGCCTTCAGGTGCAGTATTTGAACTCGCTTTGCCAATGCAAAGATTTGAGTCAAGTTCTTATTCCGAAACAGCGAAGTTTGCAAAGTCTACTCTGAATATCTATCCTGTCTAGTATATAATTAGGTCTACAATTTGTTTGTCTATACCTTGTGTTTTGACGTCATTCCGCAATGGAACTAGGACATGCAAGCTGCAACGAGATTCCCGCTTTCTCGACATGTCACGTTTCACGTAAAAGGGCCATTTTAGACTTGATTGCGTTACTTAAACATGACAGCAATTTTTCCTGATTTGTGTACAAAAAAATTCTATCTCTAACCAACATGTTATAGGTAGGCCATTGAATGAGCACACAATCTCAATTTTTTCATCCATACCTAACTTACATTTGTCGGAAATGTTATTGAATGAACTGACAGTCTCAATTTTTTCACCATCACAGGCTTGTCGGATTCCCGACAAAACCAAAAAAATCCAAGAACCGAAATTTCCAAGCTCTAATTTCCGAGCCCTGAAATTTTTCCTTGAAGGATTATACACGTAATGTCAGATCCCGAGGGAAACAGTTAGTTTTGTTTTCCCGAAGGTCCTGATCCAATGAAACCTTTTTTCGGAAATTAGAGCTTGGAAATTTCGGTTCTGGGATTTTTTGGTTTCTTCGGGAATCCGACAAGTCTGTGATGGTGAAACTGCACGGTAAAAAAAATTAAGACTGTCAGTTCATTCCATAACATTTCCGACAAAATGTAAGTTAGGTATGGAATTTTTTCACAACTCAAAATAAAATAATCGAAATAATCGCTGTGTCATGTTTACGTAACACAATCAAGTCTAAAACGACCCATTCACGTGACTCTTGAAATATTGACCGCGCGGGAATTTCGCTGTGATTTGTCTCAGGCTAGTTTCATTGCAAGAATGAAGAAAAGAAGGACACAAACAAATTGTATACCTAATTATATACGAGACAGTATAGATAATTGGTGTAGATTTTGAAAACTTCGCTTTTTTATGATAAGAACTTGACCCAAATGTCTACATTGGCGAGGCGAGTTCAAATACTGCACCTGAAGGCCAGTATAAGAGTTCTTCAGTCATGACTGACAAAATGGCATGAAACTTTTCACCTATTGTATATAAAACATCTATGTATCTCGGTGGGACTTGAGATTGCTTAAATTAAACGTATTTTGGCTGAAACATTTGTTGGAGGATTGATTTGTGGCGCGCCGAACCCCTTGACTTTCAAGTCAGAAAGGCCAAATTACGCTTAAGTGCTCCGTAAATTTTCTGTTCCCAAAAAATTCATTTCATATGTTGCTCAGAGTTTTGAAAGCACATTTTGATAGCTTAGAGATTGCTTTTCAATGTGGAATGTCTTTTTCTGTTTAAAATCACGTATCAGATGTGATTTTAGGTCTTTTCAATTTGACAAGATTTTGCTCGAGTACAATCCTTAAAATTTTGTAAATATTTAAAAATTCATAAAATATTTTAGTTGCAGTCAATTCAAGAACAGAACCCCTCAAAAATGGTATTAAAACTCGTTTAATACGATAAGAAGCTTTTTGGGTTTGATGATATTTGAGTTTAATTGAAATCGTGTTCTTTTCGTAGCCTGGTCTAGAGGCCCTAAAAAGTGCTAAGGCGTAGGTGGTCAATCTCCCGAACTTGAAATTCGCCGTGTCACCAAAATATCTATCCAATGAAACTAAGATTTATACTATCATTACTAGAATACCTATAGTCCAGTCAACGTACTGATAGACCTGTCACTAGTTACCTCAGAAGTTTTTTCTTCAGTGTTAAAATAGGAAAGAGTCTTTAGTATACATATTAAAAGTTTAGGAAAATCTATGTATGGGAAGACACTTAAAATCAGTTCAATTATAACAGCCTGAATCAGTTACATGCAAACGAGGCTGAATTTAATTTGCGATAGAAAAAACGCTATTTTGAGTCATTAATTAGATTTTTCTGATCGAAACTTTGATAGGCAAGTTTGCAAAAGTTAAAAAAACATGTTGGTGACTTTAAACTTTCAATCATCTTCATCTACATCTTCATTGAAATCGAGTTGAAGTGCTGTAGCATTGGTGCAACTTGTGCCTCGACAGTGTCCACAGGCAATTGAACATGTACTTAAGACCATGTGAAAATCAGGAGCCCATCACGGTCATAGGCTCAGCATGTCACGAGCGTGGGCCAAAGAAAGGATTCCAACCTACGTCCTCCTAAACACGGCTGCAGCTGGGTCATGATAGGTACCAGTTGTCTATCATTTAATATCCAAATCCATTCTACAGAAGGTATTTGTTCTTCTTCGCCCTTCCACTGGATAAGCTGTTGGTGGTAGACTCTAATACTGAGGTATGATGCAGCAGCAGAAGTAGGAGTTAGGCTTCGAGGCTGAATCTGGGAAGTACCAGTGGACACCTTTTCATAATAGCGACGAAATCGTAATCCATCAAGCCCTTCTCCAGGCCTCCCATTGTAAAGACAAACAATGAATTGTTTACCACCTTGACAATTCCTTCCTTTGACCCTGGAAGACTGTCAAACACCTTGACGTGTTCACGAAGGTGGGTGTCGCTGAGAAATTTCTTTGATGGAAGACCTTTGCTAATTCCATACAATCCAGAGGTCGTATCGCATCCACTGATAGCATGAATAAAAATAACGTGTCGACAAATCTCTTGGCCAAACTTTTCGTTCACTGATTTTATATCCCAGAATCGTCACTTGGAATTTGCTTTTGATTCTGGTTGGAGAAAACGTCGGATACATCTAACTTTGCAAGCTAACAAAGCAGAATAAGAAGATCAGTGTCATCCCCGGTGCACGGTGTCTATTGTTCTTGAACTTTTCACACCTTTGTTTACTATAAGCAAATCAGCATCAGCTGTCGAGTGGTAGACTTGGCAATTGGCCTGCTGAAGATAACCACTAAGCATGTTAATGAAGGACTGTTTATTGCTTTTGTTTGCCAGAAGTGATCCCACTCCATTGTAAGTTTCATGTCGTTATTAAGTGTGACGGTCGCACCCACTTTCTCTCCTGCACGTCTTTGCAGTTACGTTCTCTTTGTGGATGTACTTGTGTATCCATCAAAGACAATGATCACCTTTCCACACTGCAGGTACATATAATTGCAGTACAATACACAGATATTCCGATAGGTAGACCCTTGCGGCCAAGGGATTCGGTGAATGAGTCCACCACCATCCAGAATAAATTGGAGCTCTCTTTGAGGAACTGTGACATCTGAGCTTTCCATAGACAGAGCCCAAATAGCATCAGCAAGAACTGGCTTGTGTGGTTGGAGCAAAAGAAGTGAAGAATCAAAGAGACCAGGTCTCTAGCTGCATAGTTCAGTTTTTGAAGACTGTTTCCATTTTATCCAATGATTTCAAAGCTACAATTGGACGCTGGAATAGAAACTGCAGGTCTACTCGGATCGTCTTTCCATCAATTTTAACCAATGACTTTGTAGCAAGAGTCACAGCCTGATTACTTTGTTTGAAGGCAAACTCCGTGACAGACTTCACAGTCATTGACGCTAAGATGCCCTGTCCAATATCCTTGGCGTCATCTACATTTACAGTATAATTTGCATGGAACACCATTCATGATGCTTCTTAGGCCTTTTTGAGCAGTGAAGGGATTTTGCTCATCTAGGGCATTTAGCAGAGTTTGCGTATCTTTCATGTCACGGTTTTTTCTGGACTCTGAAAGGTCCATTTTTTGCTCGCTGGTACTGTAAGAGACTCCTGTGAAATCCAGCATGGCATGATTCATCTCAGCACAGCCTGGCGAAGAAAGGAGCCATATCAGCCGCTGTTTCCCGGTCATCCCTCTTCCTCTCGTTAAGCCACCACTCATCTTCATACTTCTCATTAACACCTGCTCTAAAACAAGGTCTGTGGACAGCCCAGCCTATTTTCTTTCACTTGTTCTTACTACGTGGAATCCATCAATAAGTTTCTGGTACACAACAGGATGTTCGCTCTCTAAACGGACCAATGCAGGTACAACTGAGAAGTGTAAAGGTTGTGACCAGAAGGTGCCAAATAAGGAAGCATTTCAGAAATAGCTTCAAAATGCTGTACCTAGTGTCCAGTACGTTCTGCTTTGATAAATGTTTTTAGAATGTGGACCATGTCCATGTACTAAAATCAGAGTTTAGCAGTGCGATTGTCTTGAAGATATTCCTTCTGCTGTTGGAACAGATGTTTGATCTTACTGACTGCACTGGCCAAGCTGACTTTTTCCACTGATTTCATCCTAACCATTAAAATTAATCTTCTTACAGAGCACAAGTTCGTTGAAGCTTATAAGCAGGTGTGCCTGCATCGCCTCTCCTTCACCTGTTGCATCATTCACGTCAGGGGCATTAGCTTCTACTTCAAGATCAGGAATGGACACTCCCAGGGCTTTAGAAAGGATATGGGTATTAAGAGCTGCATCAGCGAGCAGATAAGCTCATACGGCTCTTGCGATAGCTTTACCAATAAGAATGTGCTCAACTGCAGTTGGTGCATAAATCAATACCAGAAGTTCCTTTAGCACAGATTCTGCCATTAGTTGCCCAATGCTACCAATGAAACCTCTCTCTGTGTGAAAACTTCCAAGACTAAGAACTACCTGACGGAGGTCACTATTCGGAGGCTCAGACTCCATAATCATCGACACCTTCCACCACAGTGGCTGATCAAAGGTAATAACTGGTGTCCCTTCACGAGATGCATGTGGCGATACTTAAGCTCATGTTCATCATTAGAAGAAAGACTACCGATGATTGACCAGGATGACTGCCTCGATGAACGAATTGTTTCATGCCAGACCAGGTCGGTCTTGACACACCAAACCGGTAGTGATGTTTTCCTAACTACGTCCAGATTAGTTGCAATTCTGTACGGTTATTATTTATTTCCCTTGAGTTTAGGGCTAGGGTTATAAAAAAGGTTATCATGTCAGCCGAAGCGTTGTTGGAGATGACTCAGTTATGGTACCAGTGTAAAGAGCAATTAGAACGAACCCAAGCTACCTTACAAAGAAAAGATGGGAAAACTGATGGATACTATGAAAGGGGAACTACAAGCTTTAAGATTGGATAATAAGCAGTTACGTTATCAAATGTTGTGTTCCTCCTGCCGTGCTTATTTGGATAGTAAACAACCAGGGGACACCATTGAATGTTCTCCCTGTCCTTATTGTATTGGAGTATAAATCAACTCAGTAACTATTGGTCTACATCATTCCAACATGACTTCACTGTTGTGTAAAACTCTTTTTACGTGGCATTGGCAAAGAACTGTCTGGATCTGTCGCAAACTGTGTGTGGATTCCGTTATTTTTTATGACATGTGCCCTCCAGTGCCTTCGTTTATTTACATAATAGGAAAGTATCCTTCATGGGGTCGATATACAGTGTACATCTTGTAGTTGCAAAGACATTTTCCCACTCAGGGGGAGAGAGTTTGGCGCTATTTAAAGAAAACGTATGCTCAGTGGAGGTATTCGTTCTTGTTTCTTCTGGGACAGTGGTTACGGTATCATGTCCGACAAATTAGTGAAAGACTATACTGATCCTTCCAAACACTGGATCTTTGGGTGGTGTTGGACCGTTTGCCAAAGCCCATGGATTGTCCAAGACGAAAGCTAAACAGCTCCTTCAACAGCAATTGAGTTATACGTTACACAAACCTCGACGAAAACATTTTCCTACCTTACCTACCTTGGTGTTTGGGATAGATCAGCAATGGGACATGGACCTGGTCGGCCTTCAAAAATTAGCCAAATGGAATAAAGGCACCAAATACTTCCTCACAGTCATTTATGTGTTTTCCAAGTACACTTGGGCGAACCCTTAAAACTAAGTGCTCAACAAGTCACCACGGCCTTAGAAAAGTTATGGAAACGAGCAGCTCCTCGACATCCCATGACGGTACAAACAGACGCTGGAACTGAGTTCTATAACTCAAGCGTTCAGGTCTTTTTCAACAAACAGGATGTGCGTCATTTTTCCACGCATGGAGACCCTCATGCAGCCGTGGTAGTACGATGGAATAAAACGTTAAAAACTTAAATGTTTTGCAATTTTATTGCTCGCAAAACGTAAAAGTATATGAATGTGTTAGTACTACCTCTGATGCATGAAAAACATCAAAAAATTATACAGCCACCATCTCTTTAAAAAAAAGAATTGGAAACCCTCCTTTGAATGGGAACAAGAGGATCTTGTTTCAAAAGCAGTACCTAAAGAAGATGTGTGTGCCATTGATTTATCCAATCAATGAGGCTACATTGCTATTCAACTGGATTTTGCTCTACAGTTTGGGTTGATTAAAGACGATAAAAACAACCAGTATCATTTAGGGCCTAATCTTGAATATGAATTACCACAAGTCAGTTATACTAGTTTTAGCGTTCCGACCAAGACCAACACCATTTATCCATGGTTAGGAGATCATTATTTAGGATCAAACCTAAAGATCTGATTGGAACCACAGAGTTATTTAATGTCACTATCCGCGGAAGTTCCTCAAACTTGTTTGTTCATTTAGCCCGACGTGTGCAAGGGCGATTTATGAATCTTAATACCACCTTCAATTCCTTGGTCGGACCCCCTAAACAAACATTAATGATCTTTTCAGATATGGTAGAATCCATTGTGGTGGGGGCACAAAAACATCCCTTGTTGAGAAAAGTGCAACTAGAACGTACTGGTCAAGGACGAGCAACAGTGGAACCGTTCCATCATGAATGGATTAAACTAAGGAGTAATCGTTTAGAAGTGATTGAAGTGGAAATTGCAACTCTGACGGACCTCTGTCTATTTTACCCCCTGGAAAAACTATGGTCACTTTAGGGTTTCGACGAGTATAAAAGTACAAACATGTCACTGTAGCCTCATTATTCACGAGAACAATGTTGGGCCGATCTCTTACAAGGTATCATACCCCCTCCATGCAAGGACAGGGATTAACACGGAAATTGGTAAAATTAGCAGGTCCCTCACTTGTTAAATCTATTGGTCATGGACTTCAATCCTATGAAAAAGGGGCTTCCTTACAAGATGCCTTAAGCTCCTCAAGACAAATGTTTAAAAAAGGATTAAAACGTAAATTACCAGCTGCAACAGGCGCCATTGCTAAAGCAGCAGTGAAACAAGGCTATGAAAAGAAAGTCAAACGAGTTCGTGACATTTTTGGTGCGTAAGTCAAGACGAGACGGACTTAAAACACAATCGCGATTAAAGTATAAACGTGCTATAGGACGATATCAATCGTCTTATCAACGAGGAGGAAGTATGCTCAAGGGTTAGGATTACCGTTACCCTATGGATTTAAACCATGGATGGCTCGTAAAAGACAAAAAGGAGGTTCCTTTCGAAAGGAAATGGTTAGAAATCCAGTAGTGTACCCCTGGATGGCCAAACGCCGTAAGTATAAAAGGAGACGAAAACGAGCATAATGTTATTTCATTGTCAAGATGAACCTTTTTGATGTTCCTGATATAGACTATCGTTATGAAGCGAAACGATGGGTATCCTTCAAAGCTGCTACCACCGGAAAACGGCTTATTCTGTTTACGGTACCTGCTAGTGATGATTTTTATGATTTGAATGAAGCCAAGTTGGAGATCAAAGTTCGTCTCAATACAGCCGGGACAAGAGATGTGTTTAATTCAGAAGGGGCTGCTTCAACAGCCAACTTGAGAAAATATGTCTATTGCACTAACAATTGTGGACATACCTTGTTCAATCAAATGAATGTGCATTACAACGGTGTACTGATGAGTGAACAAAGTAATGCATACCATCAGAAAGCTTACAAAGAAACACTACTCAACTATAATCGTCAAGAAGGAGAGATTCTCTTACACCCTCAAAGCTGGGTGAATGAAGTCAATGTCCAAGAAGAGTTGACTCCTACCGATGCTACTAATAATGATGAACCCAATCCAGGAGCATGGACAGGCGAGACAGGGCTCAAAGAACTCACTAATCGATTGTTAGACAAAGTTTACCATACCTTTATGATCAAACCTAATCTAGCTGTGTTTAGAACAGGCAAATGTCCATTACTAGGAATTCAAATTGATCTGGAGTTATTTCTGAATGAGAGTAACATGTTCCTCTTTGGAACACCAGACACCACCACCAGTGTGAACAAAAAGATTCCTACCTTAGCTGATGATGACATTTTTGCCACCCTTTGGATGGTAAAAGTGACTCTCAATGCTAGTGTGTATGCCCGACTGCGAAAAGAAAGAGCACTCAGTAAAACCAAACGTGTCAAGTATCCAGTGGCGAGAAGTAAAATACGGACATTTTCCTTTGAAGGAAAAAGTACCAGATGGGAATAAGATAATGTCTTTGTCGGACGTGTTCCTGACAAAGTCGTGATTGGACTCATGAATTCTAACCGCTAGAATGGTACACTCAACTGCTACTGCTTTGCCTATGAAAAGTTTGGAGTGACCCGTGTCCGTCAAACTGTGGATGGGGAGGAATACCCTTACAGAGCCTTAGAAATGGCAGGTAATACGCAAGCAGAAGATTTGCTAAGATACAAACCAGCTATGATTCTTCCTTGTGATTGGAGACAAGGTAAAAGTTGTACCCTATACGTGTTCAACAATGTCCAAGGCGAGGTCGATGACCCTCATTACAGAAATCCTAGACAGACAGGCAATGTGAGGTTTTTTTTTTTTTTATTTATTTTTTGCCTTACAGACATATATTAAATGTTTACAGTACTAAACACTACTGAAAACTAAATACTACTAGCAATATTCACTATACTTGCACTATTTACAATATTGGCTATACTGACAATACCATCCATACGATGCTCGTACTACTAATAATTACAATGGTTACACTACTTACAATTCTAGTACATCACACGCACACACACACCCACATAAACACACACAAAAAAAAAAAAAAAAAAAAAAATAGTTAGTAGGTCAGAGGAATTATTTTTCATGTCTATTTTATAGCTTTTCAATTCTGTATTTAATTATCATTTTACCAACGAAGTCTTGGAGGAGAATTGGTTTGTTGTGTAGTTTGTTGGTGTAGATGTAGTATCTCATAAACAACATGGTATAATTGAATTTCCTTACTAGTACCTTTTCATGTAAGTCCGAGAGGATGCCGAACAGTCTTTCTTCGCTAGATGGGTTGAAATTGATCTTGTTTTCTATATTGAACCAGTTGATAACCCGTTGAATGAAAATCTTGACGAAATGACAATCTCTAAAAGTATGATTAATAGAGTCTTTTTCACCACAATATATACATTCATCATCTTCCTTGATTCCATAGCGGTAAAGTTCTTTTTTGGTGACTACAATTCGGTGGATTAATTTATATTGAAATTCCTTTAATTTGGTCTCTCTACAGACGGTTTTTAGGGAGGTGAATATTTTTTCCCATTTATCTTCATCCAAGGAAAGATCTTTGCTCCATCTCTGTGGCCCAGAATGACCTGTTGTGTGGATTTTTGTGCATAATAACGTATAGAAGTCGCTAGTCTTGATTTTGTTCAGATATAGAGTTATCGATTCATTTAATTGTAGACTAAGATTATTATCAGAATATAACTCTTTATTAATTGGCTTCGTTGATTTTGCTTTGGCTAATAGGTGCTTTGGGATAGCGCTAATAACTTGATAGTATTGAAGGAAGTTAGTTTTACAGGAATACTTATTCGTAAATTCCTGGTAGGTCATTGGTTGACCGGTATTGTGTAAGAGATCTTGTATTGACAGGATACCTTTTTTAAACCATTCCCTGATAAAAAAGGTTTTACTGTCAACAAGTATTTCTTTGTTGTTGAATAGAATTATATTTTGTGCTTGATCAAAGCTGCACAGAGTTTTTAATTCACTGAAGTATACTAGAATATTTCGGTAAAACAATGGAATAGATTTTATGTATTTCGCATCGTAGTTACATCTCAGTAAAAAGTTCAAACCTCCAAATTTTCTTAGGTAATAATCAGGAACTGTTTTCCAATTCTGGTTCCCTGAAGTCAGTAATCTTGGAATCCAGGCTAGTTTTAGAGCTTTAATCATTATGTCGATGTCTACCATACGTATTCCGCCTCTTCCCAGATCCTGATAGAGCCCAGTTCGTTTGATTTTATCCCTTTTGTTTTTCCATAAGAAACTAAAAAGCTTTGTTTTCACTGTGCTTGCGATATCTTCAGGAACATTAAGAATTGAAGCTGAATAAATTAATTGTGACAATCCTAAGGACTTAATTATCAGTACCTTCCCAAATAGTGTGAGGTCTCTAGATCTCCACATATCCAGCTTTGTTTGAAGTTTTCGTATTTTCAGATTAAAGTTCAATTCATTGTTACCCTTCTCATCATAAGAGACATAAATTCCTAAGAGGCGAACCGGACTATGTAACCATTTTAGTTGTAAAGGATAACTTTTGTTTTTTTCCCATTTTCCCAACCAAATTGCTTTCGATTTCTTTATGTTTAACTTGAGACCCGCTAGCCTCCCAAAATCTCCCACCGTTTTCAAAGCATTTCCAACGGAGATCAAATCTGCACAGAATGTGAGGTATGAGATTGACTTCAGGCCAGCTGTGGATCATAATATTACCGTGGTGATCTGGAGCGAATATGAAAATCTATATGAAATCGATCAGTTCGGAGGCATCCTTTATTCTCTCAACCGCTAGGTCATGGAGTTTGTGGCTCTCAGTGATACGGTGCTTAACGTCTTAGCACGAGAAGATCGATTGTTAAGAATTTCGTTTCGAGGTGTGTTTCCAGCCGATAAGTTACCTGCCGTCGCTAAAGAAAGACAATTTTCAGATGCCTACATTGTCAACAAGGATCCAGCCGGCGAACCAGGAGAACATTCGTTAGCTATTTGGACGCGTTCAGGGGTGTGTGAAGTCTTTGACGGTTATGGTTTACCGTTGTCAACATACAAGAATCCCAAGTTGCAAGCATGGTTAGCGCAATGGAAAGAAATGGTGTCCAGTGATTTGACCCTTCAAGCAATAGATAGTCAAACATGTGGACATTATGCACTCATGGACTCCTTGGAGACTGGCAATTTTGGCGAAAATGGCGATTGTAGCGAAATTGGCAATTTTCGCAAAAATCGCCAGAAATGCATGCAATGGCGAAAATGGCAAAAAAGTGCCAGCCTCTGGCAATTTCAATTGGATGCCAAAAGTGGCCCCTTGGAGGCTGGCGATTTTGGCGAAATCCAGAATGTGGCAAAATATTCAAATTGGATGCCAAAAGTGGCCCCTTCAAAGTAGATAACTAAAGAAGTCCTTATAACTGTGAAGCAACAGTACTGAAAAAAAGTTCCAATTACTTGCCTAATAAGAGGCCCCAATAACTGTGAGGCAACATTTATCAAATACAACTAAATCAAATATATGACAAAACGGCTTTACCTAACTGCCCAACAACATTTATCAAATACAACTGAATCAAATATATCTGAAAACAACAAATGGAAGTCGTTTCAGTTAAGCTTATGTATTTGTGCCATGTACTTCACAGGTTAAGTAAACTTTTCCTCACTTTCGATGTCGCTTGACTTACCAAAGGTGATGTGATGCGCTGAAATATCACACTAGCATCATTTGCTTTTCTATGGTTCATTCCTTTCAGAGACTTACCAATCTATTAATTACTCAAGGAGAGAACTACCAAGTCCTTGAAATCATAATAATTCCTTGCCATGGACACTCTAACTTTTGAGGTTCGATGTAGACATTAACAATCTTCATTGGTTACAATTCTCTTCACATTGGTTCCATTAAATTTTGAGGCAGCCTTAAATCAAAAGCGATTGCAAAACGCATGGTTCCTGGCTAAAAGATGCTTTCACGATAACCAGTGTGTGCTCGTCATTCTGGTTCTCCACTATACACATTATCTTCTTCCGTCGTTTTAAACTCTTCACTTTCTTCTCGCACTTACTTGTTTTCCTCTTTAGAGAAACGGTCCCCTAAAAGTAACGAAAGCCGAAATGTCCAGCAGCTTGCGTGCGCCATTTTGAAATGTGTGTATTCGCTTATTTCATTTTATGTAAACCTGCACGAAATGTCACTAGTGCCCAATACTTCACCGCATTTATTGAACATAGTAATAACTTGTTTGTCTCTTTCATAAAACATATCCCATTCAAACTAATTCTGTATGTTTTCATCAACTAAATATATAAAAAGATAGTGTACATGTTTGTCTCGTTCTTCAAAAATGTGTCCCATTATTGCTTTATGAGGTAGGGCCAGAAATTTAGAAAATGTATTTTTTTTGCGCTGAGTCTCAGTACAATGTGTTCCATTAAAAACTAACTACGAGAGAACAACTGGAGAACTGAAAATTTGACTAACAATAGACGACTGTTTAACTGTGACAATAGACGGATCGAAACGCACCAATCACTTATTACGAGTCTTCATAGCCAATGACATCACGGCTTAACTGACAGACGACATAATTGAACAATCAGATCAATAACCAGAGTATAATACCATCAACTGACGTGATACAACTCACTTTGACTCTGAAGATGACTACCGCACAGGTTGTCGAAACTTCAGTCACTGTCAACAACAACAGTCCTATCCAGGACTACGTTCACCCGGACGATGAAACTCAACCTTTTGAAATGACTCCTGGGTTCAAACCTTTCACATTAAATTGCTAATGCTAATGCTCGTCGAAACATGTCACCCGGCCTTTTTACCTTCTATTTTACCAATTGCCTGAGAGTCCCTGTGAACGACATTAATCGTTTTGCTTACATAGAGTGACCACCATAGTCGGCTGGGAATGACATTAATCGTTTCTACTTACATAGAGTAATTATCCAAAATCGACCATTTCAACATGGCCGCCGCGCCTATATAACAACTATTAAACATTACACGTTCATGTTCTGTGAAACTACAATGAACCAGCTCGTTTATATATACTGGTACGATTGAACGCCATTTTAACAAACAGGATGGATATACAAGACAATACGGACCATCTAATTATCTGAATGCGTAGCCAAGAACCAACCTGGATTCCTCATAACCTATAATGTTGAACTGTCGCTATTCAAACAATGCCTACAAGCCTGGAAAATTAAGGATACCTATGTTGGATTTTTTGGTACGAAAGTTGCCATGAACATTACGAAGATTACCATTTACTGATAATCGAATACAACGCGTTGGCCATTCGATTTGAATTGAGCAAGAATTTATTTATAAGTGGTAATTCCCGACCAAACACTCTTGTCTGGGACGAATTTCAAATCACAAGAGGTTATCAATTAAAGGTAAAAGCATTAAAAACAGATTAATGACACTTAAGTTACAGTAGCGTTGTCATTATTAGTATACAATTATACTATTGGAAACATTTTTATATTAATATGTGATTAACTATTTGGCAATTAATAGCCATTTCAAAAGGGACCCTTTGCTATGTCATTTCAATTTGTCTTGACAAATTAGGTATTTCATCGAGTAATTGCCATTTCTGACAAAACGCGTTTTAAGAACGAGGCCAACATGCACTCTATATTTTTTTATATGTGGTTGATGAAAAGATACAGAATTAGTGCACGCCATTTTCGCCAAAATCGCCACTTTCCAAAGGGCCCCTTTGCCATCTCATTTGAATTTCTGTTTGCAGTTTGGCGATTTCGGCGATTAATCACCATTTCCGCCATTTTCGCCATATACGCCATTTTCGCAAAAATCGCCACTTTCCTAAGGGCCCCTTTACCATCTCATTTGAATTTTTGTTTACAGTTTGGCGATTTCGGCAATTAATCACCATTTCCGCCATTTTTGCCAAATACGCCACTTTCCAAAGGGCCCCTTTGCCATCTCATTTGAATTTTTGTTTACAGTTTGACGATTTTGGCGATTAAGCGCCAATTCTGCCATTTTCGCCAAATACGCCATTTTCGCCAAAATCGCCACTTTCCAAAGGGCCCCTTTACCATCTCATTTGAATTTTTGTTTACAGTTTGGCGATTTCAGCAATTAATCACCATTTCCGCCATTTTTGCCAAATACGCCATTTTCGCCAAAATCGCCACTTTCCAAAGGGCCCCTTTGCCATCTCATTTGAATTTTTGTTTACAGTTTGACGATTTTGGCGATTAAGCGCCAATTCTGCCATTTTCGCCAAATACGCCATTTTCGCCAAAATCGCCACTTTCCAAAGGGCCCCTTTACCATCTCATTTGAATTTTTGTTTACAGTTTGGCGATTTCGGCAATTAATCACCATTTCCGCCATTTTTGCCAAATACGCCATTTTCCCCAACATCGCCACTTTCCAAAGGGCCCCTTTGCCATCTCATTTGTATTTTTCTTTACCATTTGGCGATTTTGGCGATTAAGCGCCAATTCTGCCATTTTCGCCAATGCGTGCATTTCTGGACATATCTCAGCCATCAGGCCTTTTGCTTACGTCAGGCTCTTCAATAAAAATCATGTTCCTATCTTAGTGTATGTCATTTATTATCATGATAACTAGAGGTGATGATATTTAAGCTAGGGCTGAAATTCTGTACTTTATACATCATCCATTGGAAATATTTTGTGAAATTCCATGGGATGGTCTTCATTGGAAACAAGTCGCACCTTTAGCCAAACAAAAACAATGGGTTGAGTTGAAATTTCTTCACCGCGCTTATATGCAGAGATATGGGTAGAAGAAGACGTGTGTCCCGAAGGAGAAAACGGCAACGGGAAGGGGCTAGATTTCGATGAACACCACGCTTGATTGACAAAATTGCTGAAGGGGTTGCGATAGGTTTATCAGGTCCTGCACCTAGTTTTGTGACAGCCGGTGCGTTTTTAGCGAAACAAGCTTTTAAGGGTATAAAAGACGATGTGCAGCATTATAGACGTGGAAGAAAATGATTCTACAACCGTGTAGCGTGATTGTGGCCGGTCCCTCGGGCAGTGGAAAAAGTGAACTGGTAGAACAACTCTTTAAAGATAAAAAACTGTTTTACCCTCCTCCGAACAAGATAGTGTATTGCTCTGATCGATGGCAACCAAGATTTGATCGCATGAAAAAGCAATCCAAAGTCAAATTTTACAAAGGTTTACCTCCGGAAGGAGCCTTAGCCAAATGGTTTAAACCGCAAGATCATGGTATATTAGTCTTGGATGATCTCATAATAATAACAATATATACATTTATATAGCGCCTTTCTCTTTGTGATCCAAAGCGCTTTACAATTAGTAGTAATAGTAATAAACCTAATAAAATATTACAAAGACTTATTTATTAAAAATAAAGAGTAAAAATAGAAATAGAAATAATAATAAATAAATAATAAAAAATAAAATAAAATTACAGCTAAAAAGCACGCTTAAAAAGAAATGTTTTGATTTTTGATTTGAAAGCGTCCAGCTAACAACATGCGCGTATACTGACTGGCAGGGAATTCCATATCTTAGGAGATGCCTGTGAAAAAGCTCTGTAACCATAGGTTTTAAGCTTGTATTTAGTTTTTACTGAGAGTCCTTTATCTGTAGAACGCAGAGTTCTTGTTGGTCTATAACGAACTAACAGTTCTTCCATATAAGGCGGTGCTAAATCATTAAGTGACTTAAATGTAAGAAGTAAAAGTTTAAGGTAAATTCTTTCCGCCATAGCCAACCAATGAAGAGACCTAAAGATCGGTGAAATATGCACATGTTTCCTAGTACCAGTCAAAAGACGTGCGGCAAAATTTTGCACTAGCTGAAGTTTGTTAATAAGATCCTGGCGAAGCCCAGATAAGAGAGAGTTACAGTAGTCCAGTTTTGACGTAATAAATGTATGTATTAAAATATTTCAATGAGTAAAAGATATGTTTCTTAATTTTAGCGATGTTGCGCAGGAGGTGGTAATGATAAACGTGTGTTGGATTTATTTACCAAACATTCTCATCGTCGTGGCATTACAGCCATGTACTTAATCCCAAGATTTATTTCCACCCGGAAAATATGCCAAAACCATTAATCGTAATGCGCATTATGTGATTTGCTTCAAATGTCCACGCGATAAAACAAGAATTCGTAATTTACTACTTCAAGTGTATCCTGAGAAATGGCGCAAAGTCCTCAAATTATTTTTAAGACTTACTGCTCGCCCTTTTGGGTATTTCATGCTGGATTTACATCCTGCCTGGGATGATCGGTTTCGTATTTGGAGTCATTTAACCAAACGAGAAGGGAAACCACAACTGCATACCTTTGATGAAGATATAAATAGATGCTCCATTAAAACGTGAACATTTATTGAAGAAAACGACCTGCTTACGGGAAATCTAGACGGCGTAAAGCGGGAGTAGCCAGGGCTGACCCTGCTTTAACTGCAGGGGGTTAAGCTGCAGCTTTAGGAGGATTGAGTGCAGCGCCTAGTTATGATACGAAAAAAAAGCTTCGGATCCTGCATCACGCGCTGCTGCTAAACGTAAGCGCAAGTATAAAAATAAACGCACACGATCAGTCCGTTAAATCTTATTCAAGATGACAGGGCAAATGTCACGTCAAGCGACTTTTTTAAAAAGTGTGTTGAATGAAGCGAATTTACATAAACGCCAACAACAATTACGGCATACGAATACAGATAAAATTAATGCGGTGAGTGAATTACTTATGAATACTCTACGGGGAGCTGTACCCAAAGGAAGACAGACTCTAAGAAGATTCAAACCTCATGCCAAAACAACTCCGAGTCGTTGCCAACCCACGACAAAGTATAAAAAGGCGACGTGGTCTTATGATGCATTAGTTACGGGGTAGTGCGTGACAAGAATTGCGACGCTGTTATCACTGTGGTCGAACATAGTATCGTTACTAGAAAACAAGATGAGGAAACAAGCACTGCTTGATCGTTTACTTTGTGTGGTCCTAGGCATTTTATCATTGGCTGACATGCTGAAAGAAATACAACAAAAACTGAAACAAAAGTTTCGTTACCTCTTTCAACGAAAAGTACAGGTAGCTGTTTTTTAGGATGATATGGACATAAGCATCACTCCTGTCACAGATTTAGTCCGATTTTTACGTTTGCTTGATCAATACAGATCAAAACTCTTGGATGGTAGTCTTTTAACCAAAGCAGCAGATTTAGCAACTCAACAACATGTCCTGTTTAGCAGTAAAGCACCTGATACATGGAAAGAACCACGATTAAAAGCCGCGACAATTAAGTCAATGGACTAAAAAAGTATGACAACCAGGAGGCACGCGTGCGATAGGTAGTGGAGAGTATGAGGAGGAGCAGTCCGATGAAGAAGGAGATAATTTAGCGGTAGGACCTAAGCATCAAATGATTACCAAGCTAGCCAAGATTCAAAAAGGTATAAAAAGACCCCTACAACCTTCAACACCTATCACTCCAAAGACGCCTGACCTCTCTATCAAACAGTCACTCCCTCAAGTAGTAAACAACCCAAGTTTTCTTTTAAGACTGGGTCAAAAGGAAAACGATTATTGCCCAAGACACCTTTTTAAAAGTCAAGTCTAAAAAAAATCTCCCTCCTACTTCAAGACACCTGAGAAGTACTCAGAAGAATTAGCCACTGAGCTACCATTTTCGCATACAGTGGGTCAGTCTCGTTGGCATACGGGTGCTGAATCAGCCAGAGATACCATTCGAAAAATCAGACGACAAACACGTAAAGCGTTAGTCAAAGAAGGAGCTAAACAAATCAAAAGGGGAATTTTGAAAAAATTGGAACCTGCACCTCGTTGGAAACCATTTGGGACGCCTGTGAAGCGAAAACTCAATGGCAAAGACCGGTAAAAAAAACCGCGCAAACGAACACGGAGAAGGAGGAGGCGACAGCGAGGTGGGAAATTTGATATTCAGAAAGCTTTGAGCGAGACTGCGATCGAGTTCCATATTCCATCATACCAATAAGCTGGGCCTGGCACTTGGTTAGAGAAGAGACTTGCTAGAAAGGATCCAGGCAAGAACAGATTTGATCGAATTGCAAAGCAGCAAGATATCGCAAATAGTTACGCAAAAAAATTTACAGGATAAGTGGAGAGCGGATGAAGACATGATCCGGTCCACTGATCGGTTGCCGCGCAAGAAAACCTTGACGGAAAAAACAGTGAAAAGAATCATACAAGCGAAAAAACGTCTCAAGTTGTAATTGTTTTAGTCTTAATAAAAATGTATGTTGTTTACATTTCTGGTTTGGTTTTACAGTGTTTGTTTCGTGGTAGGGACTTGTTTTAAGGGGAGAGTGATAATACTTTGACTATCTTGGGTTCAAAGTAAGAGATTTGTAATCCATCTGGGACATAATAGACTTCTCCAAGAATCTGCGTGACCGAATCTTCCACCACCGCACTTTTGGTCAAACTGGAATACACAAACAACGGTCTCAGCTCAAGGTTGACAATTTCTTGAAAAAACTGTGTTGAGTTCTACAGATCGCCAATCATTGAACGCACTCAGGTAAAGCCATTCTCTATCAAGGTGATAGGAACTATTATTACTGAGTTCACTTGCCGGTCGCGTATAGTTGGGATAGGTTTCCACTAGATGTGTTCCCAACACCAATGATTTATCTTTTATTTGAAATAACCATCGTATCCTGTAAACAAAGGCCTTTAGGATTCTAATGGAATTAGTTCTAACACTATGTTTGAGGAGCAATTCATGTTGAGTGTGTTCCTGTTTCCATTCCAACTCGGACCATTTATTAGCAGCGATTCTTTTATTGGGTGGTAAATAAGCACAACGGCGTTCATTCAATATCAATTTGGTCATGCTCATAATATCCACTCCATCACGGGAACAATTCTGTGTTTCCCACTCTGCAATATCCTTACCAGATACCCAAGTCTTTGCTCTTTGCGATACCCCTTCTATATTATAAAACATTTCAAAGAGATTTTTGCCGAGGCGTTATTCATGAGTTTGAAAAACTCGTGAATGCCTTTATTTTATCCAACTTTTTTCGCCGGAACCTCTGTAGCCTAGTGAGTAGAGCTCGCTGTCTATCTCAGGATCTGGCGTCCCTTTGTTCATCCAAAGGTTGTCCGTTGGAGCTCTTCTATATAAGACAGAAAATTTGCATGCGCTCGGTGACACAAAGTCTTCCTAGCTCTTTTAGGAGCCACCACATTTCAATAAACGTTTTATAACTAATTCTGACTTGATTGTGCATGCGTATGACCACGTTTTGCACTGTGCAGGGACACTCATTCTGTCCCACAATCTTGACTTGACTTCGTTCGTCACATATGTAAACTCCGAAGACATTATCTCTTGAATAACTAATACTACGACGTCTCTCCGATACACATCCGAAGACTGCCCGATCTTTTTACGATCTCCAACAATAGCCTTTCCTCCCGACCGATCAGCGTACAGCAGAACAATAACCTCATTAGCATAACAAAAGGCCAATATACTGACCCCTCAATGTAGTGAGGGAAGGGGCGGCGGAGCCTGTAATCATTTCTTTAAACGATTATATCAACACTCTCAAAGCGGGTCGTTCCTGTCACTTAGAAAGATGGCGTGTGGCGTCCACGCGCGTGAAATAGAGGAATCCACGATAACTTCTCTGTTGATAACTTCTGGTCTTGAACGAATGTTTACAAGATTTCCCGCGCATTGGAGCGCCGAGGAAGGAACAGCCGAAAACCCGCCTTGTAAACTTGGCGCGTGGAAAATATGTTTTTTTTAATCCTGCCGACCTGCTTCGGTCTTGCCTGATAACAACGTGGTAAATAAATAACAGGACAGTCGCAAGTAGAGTTATCTACGCGCTCCAGTCTAGACTCACGTTATCTTTAGATCTCTTTAGAAGAACAAGCTAGAGTTTAACAATCATTGCATAAGAGCAACCTTGACTGACTCACAACGTAGTTCTTCATATGTAAAGTAGCTTCAGTTTAAGCTGCAATCAGTGCAATCCATTCTTCGAAATTTAGTTCTGTGAATCACTATCCGTGAGAACTTAACTTCTTGCAAAAACACTAACAAGCTATTTCCAGCGTGACAAAACATTGTAGTAAACCATCACATTCACGAACAAAAGGAAATCGCTTTCAGTTATAACAGAACAAGAAGGACTTTAAAGAGAAGTAAATAACCTAAAACCCTCATCTAACCACATTTAAGAACCGTACGTTTAAAAAAAATCAAAGAAAATGCTCTTTCGTAACTTAGGAAATCAGCAATCATGCCGACCAGAAACAAAATCAATCTGCGTGTCACGACCTCTCAGCATAACACAAGCAGCAAAAATCACATAGTTTGTTCAGTCAAAATGTAGACCCCTCCAGAGCATAATCTACCCGGAAGAGAAAATATTCATTGAAAGAAGCAGCATTTTGGCACGAGGTGTTGCCTACCGACCTACTTTTTACACTCAAGATTGCACACGCTCGCATGAGGGATTAGCGTCACGTGTAATAATCTCGCGAGAAATTTGAGAAAGATTCCAACTTATTCACATTTCAACAGTTTAACAGCCGAAATCTAATCATCTCAAACGTGTCAAAAGTGGGCGGAAGAGGGTCGTAAAAGAAATGATTACAGGCTCTATCTCCCTTCCTTTTTCCTTCTTCCCGCCCCGCCAACTTTTCGCGCGCCTTTTTCTTTCGCGTCGTCCCCACTATCTGAGAGCCTGGAACAGGCTATGGATGAGGAAATTTGGATACGACGTAGCGTACGAACGACCGTCCGTACATTCACTACGTGTAAGCAGATGTCAAGTGTCACATTAGATCTCGCTCAGATATTGACCCTAGCGTGTCAGTTATGTAAGCCATCCATATGAGGATGAATTGACAGCTGTCCAAATCAGACATCCGCTGACAAATATCACATGACAATCTCGCGGGCTCAGATGAGAAACTAGTCATTTTTCCCCTACATAAAGCTGATTTAATATAACACACTTACCAAAATATTTTTCCAGGGCAGGGCTGTCAGTAGTTTAAAGTTATACGCGCAAGCCAAATTAAGGTTAATTGACAGCTGTCAAAATGGGTCATGTCAAGACTCTATCACAAAACTAATAACGTGGGCTCAGGTACACGATCTGGCATTTCGCCACTCACTACAAGCCGGACTGAAATGTCTTACAGTCACAGTCGACTGTCCGTTTTGTCCGAATATTCGCCATCCTAATAAAGGTCAATTGACAGCTGTCAAACTAGAGCATCCGCTGACCGTCATCACCTGACTGTATCGCGAGCTCATATGTATACCCATTGAGGTCACGTATTTTTTAAAGTTTTCCAGTAATGTTTAATAATACCTGACTGACACGGACCTCCTAACCGTCCGCACCAAAGGCATACCAATGTTTAATCTCACTTTTTCTAGCTAGTTTGGGACCCTGCAGCCGGATACTGTACATCCATTTGACCATCCATGTTGTGATCAGTTGACAGCTGTCAAAACAGTATATCCGCTGACCAATATCGCCTGACCGTATCGCGGGCTCAGGTATCGCCCCACTGAGTTCCAGTACTTTTGGAAACTATCCGCTGACAAGTTATTACCTTTCAAATGATCGCAGGCTCAAGTTCAATTTTTAAATGCATGTGAAACAAGTTATGTTCATGAGCTGCACCATTAAAATTTTGATTTCAAACTGACTAACCTTAACATAATAAATTCTCTATCATGTTGAAGCGTAACTCTAGTAATGTTCAATTACTTACAAGACAGCTGGGACTGAAAATTTGGTACTTGTCAAAATTGAGAACACGTACTTCCGGCTGGCCGTATAGGTGATTTAAGGAATTTTTTTATCGTCTTCACTAAAAGTCCATACTTATTACCCTACATATAACATAGGAGCATATGTAAAACGGATTTGTTTGACTCTTGGACTGTCAAATTATTTTTGTCTAAAATCAGTTAGCCTTTCTCTTAAAAGTCACATGAATGTACCCTAAAGTTAACTGACCTTTGGATGAAAAGTTTATTCTTTAATTTAAATTGTAAATATTTTAACGGGATCTTCGCTTTTAGCCCAGGATAAATCTATATATTAAGGCCTGTTACGCCGCAAAATGTAATATTAACGCAAAATGTAATAAGAATCGCCGCAAAATGTAATACTAACGCAAAACGTAATAACATTGACGCAAAATGTAATAAAATTTTCAACGCAGAATGTAATAATCTTTCAACGCAAATTGTAATAACTTTTCTAACGCATATTGTAATAACGCAAAATGTAATTAATTATTAATATCAATATTGATATCAATAATAGTAATAATATTTTCTTCTTCTTCTTTTTATTATTACTATTGTTAATGAAATAACGGTTGAAACGTCGTGTTACTTCCGTGCTGAGCTAGTCTCCCTCGCAGCCGTGTTTTATCTCGTCACGCAACACTCTTCCCCAACAAAGGAGGAGGAGCGTTGCGTGACGAGACAAAAATGGCTGCAAGAACTTGCTGTGCTGTACCACAACTATAGCAACTGATAGACTTGGTTTAATTTCAGGTGTTGAATTTAATTCAGTCAAATAAAATAGCTGTTGTCCAAAACAAGTAATAGAATCAACTTTCAAAGCATAATTCAAATGCATTTAAAATATAAGATATCTGTCACACTTTTTTTCATGAGAACCAGACAACTTTGGCTATAGCTTACTTTTCCTAAGTTCTCACTTAATAGAGGCTGAATTGTTCTTAATGCTGTTTTTTAGGTCCAAGTTTCTTTTATGTTGAAGTTTCCAAGCTTTGCAAAGTCAAATCAGTTTGCCTTGTAAGGCAGTCGTCGTTTTCCTAGAACAGATAGAGCAAAATTTTTTTAGTTAGCCTAGTAACGCATTTTTGCTTGGAGTAGAGCTAAGGTGATGCATAAAAACATTGAATTTGCCTGGCATGGCAGTTGTGATTAGAAGACAGGCCTCTTTTTTTTCTCCGTTTAGCGTCGTCCGACTGACCCAAATTTTTTTGCCATTTTCAAAAAAAAAGTAACGACGTAGTTAAACCATTTTCGACTTGAAATAATTCTTTTAATCTGACAAATGAGCATAGTAACAGCATAGAGAAAAACAGGAACAAAGACATGAACCTTTTTTACATTATATTGTGTATTTTGTTAATCCAAATATGTGAATGTTAACTTTTAACGTCGTCCTGGGGTACCAGGGCCTCCTATTCCGAGACTTCTTGTGATGTTGTTTTTTAGGTTCTTTTTTTCAATCTGACCGACCGACTCAATATCAGGAAACGCATTCGACGCTAAACGAAACCTTGAATTTGCTCAGCAACGCAATCGCCATTGGCTTAGAATTGACGGCACCAAATCTTGAACTGGGAGATCCATAAAAAGTGCGCAATTTCGTCTTTTTAGGGCCGACCGTTTTTGACCACTTGAGGGGGGAGGGTGTATGGGTAATTTGGTTTGGGTTAGAATTTTTGGATAATTATGGGAAACTGTCAAGATACCCCTCCCCTAAGCCAACATCAACACTTATTTCTCACTTAAGGCGAAATGTTGGCTGAGGGGACGGCTAGGTGGGCACTGTATTGGGACCTGTATTACGTTCAAATCAACGGAAACAAACGTCCCATTCGGTTCCCTAAAGATGATTACATCTCCTCATTTCAACTGTTTCATTGTAATATTAGCAATAATAATAATAATAATAATAATAATAATAATAAATATTAATAGTAATAGTAATATCATTAATAATATTTTTATTACCATTAATATCAATAATAATAGCTTATAATTTAATTAAAGACCTGAATTCGCTACTACCGATGACTGAGCAACAATACCGATTTTGAAATAGCATGAACGTCATTATTCGGAAATTATTACATTTTGCGTTATTACATTATGCGTTAGAAAAGTTATTACAATTTGCGTTGAAAGATTATTACATTCTGCGTTGAAAATTTTATTACATTTTGCGTCAATGTTATTACGTCTTGCGTTAGTATTACATTTTGCGCCGATTCTTATTACATTTTGCGGCGATTATTACATTTTGCGGCGTAACAAGGCCAGCCAAAATCTTGAATTCGGGATTTTGGCTTTCATAAATCCTGAAGTCAGTTAAAATTTTGAATTCAGGATTTTGGCTCCTCAAAATATTACGGTCACCCAAAATCTTGAGTTTAGGATTTTGCTTTTTCAAAATCTTGAAGTCACCCAAAGTCTTAAATTCAGGATTTTGGCTCTTCTAACTGTGTAACTTTGTAACTTTATTTGATTTACCACAAAATACAAATAACGATAAAGCAAGACAGTTACACAAAAGCAAATGAAAGTGGCGAGGAAGCCCAAAAAGAAACCATGAGGCTTATAGACATTGGGCTCCCTCAGAGTAAAAATAAAGTTAACAGCAACGGTAAGGCCAGGATCGAAAGCAAAATACAATGAAGGTAAGTATAAATTAACTAATTACATAGACTGAGTTGACAAAATATAAGGTATGGTACAAGTAACAATAAGTATAAAAATAATATCAGACATGTGAAGAAATATAACTATTTACTACAAGATTTACAACTAATAATTCATATATCATTTTTTTTTTCAATTTCGTTTTGAATAAGTGGAGAGAATTAAATTCTTTAATATCATTTTCTATAGTGTTATAATAAGTAGGTCCTTGGAAACTGACAGAAAATTTACGAAGGTTTGTTCTACAAGAAGGAAGGTGAAAATCGTTCACGTGTCTAGTGGCATAGCTATGGACTTGTTTGTTTAAAGAAAAATAATTGTTGAACTTTGAAGGCAAAAGAGAATGGTTAAGAGAAAACATAAGTTTACCTAATTCTAGCTGTCTAATATCGGAAAGTTTTAGTAGCTCTAATTCTTTGAAAATAGGGTCTGAATGAGAATCGAAAGTTGATTTAGAAATAGTTTTGATAACTCGCTTTTGGAAAGAGACAAGACGGCGAAGATTGGTTTTGTACGCAGATCCCCAGACAATAATACAATAATGAAGATAAGGATAAACTAAACAATAATAAAGAGTTTTTAGACACGGTTTAGGTAGAAAAAATCTAGCTCTATTAATGACACCTATTGATTTCGAGATTTTACAAGCTACTTGAGAAATGTGCGGTTCCCAAGACAGATGTTCATCAAGGACTACACCGAGGAAGACCGTTTTCTTAACCTGTTCGATTCTCTGTTCGTTTATGGATACTTGCACTGGAAAATGATACCTTTTCTGTCTAGGCTTAAATAACATAAAGTTTGTTTTCTTTAGGTTTAAGGAGAGTTTGTTTGCCTTAAACCAAGTGGATAATTTATTAAGTTCGGAATTGCGTGAGGCTGCCAGGTAGACAGGATCTTTATGAGACATAAATAAATTAGTA
>NC_133210.1:22409452-22439452 GCF_958299795.1 Porites lutea | reverse complement strand
ATAAGAATTCGTAAACCCTCGCTATTTTGACTTTACAATTTGATGACGTCACTGTGAAAAGCATCTATGTATGGCAATCACAGTAACCATGCCTCCTCTGCCTGTTTCACCGGGTAAGTATGCGAGATATGGCCGGCTTTATCGCGCAGTTCAACCACGACGTTCCTCTGTCAAGTGGTATGGAGGACGGAGCTGGCGCGTCCGTCCCAGGAACGATCCTCATTTTATAAACCGAAACAGAAGAGACTTCTCGACTCATTTCTGCCCCTATTTTCTTTCGCGTTTTGTTCTTTGCATCGTTATGCATTATTTACACTGAATCGAGGCAAAGAGACATATCGCTCTTCCGGAGCGACCCTATTCTCTCGGTCCTCTACTGCGACCGATCCCTTTTTTGTTTTTTTAAAAAAAAAACCAAAACAAATGCTACCCGGCGGCACAGAGTGACTTCCTTAAGCGCCACCCCGCGGTACAGAGCGACACAGCTCTCTCGGTCCGCGACCGATCATATTAGTTTCCTCAACGTCACGGTGCGTCACAGAGTAACACTGCTCTTGGTCCGCGACCGATCATATTTTCTTTACTCCACCCCGTGACACAGAGCGACACCGCTCTCTTGGTCCGCGGAGGATGTATTTTTTTTTAATGCCACAGCGTGGTCGAGCGACACTGCTCTTTAACCGTCGACCAAAGTTTCATCTCGTCTTTTCTCTCCTACAACCACCATCTGATATGTAAAGAGATAGCCTCTTGGTCCTCGGAAGAAAAATCTCAGCACCATATGGTCAAGCCAGGTTCCTCTTTTGAAAAGGAACTTCACGTCACCTGGCGGCACAAAGCAACACAAAATGCTTGTCATCCCGGGCTGCCGCTAAGATTGCAAAACAGCTTGCGATGTCGACGAAGTTAATGGCAAAGCAGAGCCTTGAAGAACATGAAGAAACAATTCTTGGACCATGGCTTGGGCATTAAACCTCAATGGGACGGACGCACTCAGAAAACGGCGAAGCGACTCCAACTAAAGTTAGTCAAACTAACAACTGTGAACAATTAACACATGCTTATATACTATGCGCGAAGTCTAATGAATATTAAGTGTCATTGTCAGAGAAAACCAGGCAGGAGCAAAAGATCGAGGTCGGCGTTTGGCCTCCACCTTTTTACCATATAAAAGCCACTTGAAAAGATTATCAACAGTGGTATTTTCAGAAGTTGGTAGGTTTTTTAATTTAGGATAAACATTTTCTTGAAATCAGGGCCCTACACGGGCCTAACAAGGCTTGATTTTCGGCCAACTTTTGTCGAACCTACAGGAAAAAAAGCAAAGTGAGAAAAACTTGCCATTCGTTTCTTCACATCTCTAACCAACAGTAAACTGATTGAAGTATAACAATCTTTCTTGGGCTTAACTCTATGTTTTCAATGTCGAACTTAATATTAGCACAGAATCGATAACGAATATGGGCCAAATTTTGGCATGTGGTATATTTTTAAAGAAAATAGCCTGTTGTATCTTTATTAAAATTCAGCAAACTTAAAATTGGTATCTTTAGGTAAATCGCTGTGGCCGGCGTTGAAAGTTATACTAAAATGCCATCAAGCAGAATTTTTTTCCCCTAAATTTTCAGAGAAGAAATAATATTCAAAAATATTTGTCTGGACGATAAGTCGAAAATTTACTAGACAAAGATCAGCTAAGGTAATCGGTTTGTTTAGTTACCTGTGCAAGAGTATTCACTTCTAAACATCGACACAGGTAAGCGTTTAACCTCTTAAAACACCCCTTATGCAAAACGGAATTTTTCCCGCCAAAAATTTTTATGTGGTACGCTGCAGTGAATTCCCGCGGATTTATTCTCCGCAAAGTTCGATCTTCAAAAGCATAAGAAAAACCATTCAAAGCTAATAATAACGAGGATAATCTGAAAAACTGTTTCAAGTCAGTAAGGTAAAAAGTACTGCACTGTAAGCACTTCTCCTATTCTGAAGTTTCATTATTGGCCAGTTCTTAGATAATAGCAAACTATTTGATGACATCTAACCAGGCAGTGGACTAATGAATCCTAATATCAGTAGCCTGGGACAGGGCTTCGAAGTGGCGGAAAAAGGCGAAAAATAAATAAGCAAGGGCGAAAAAAAAATCGACGAGTAAAGCGAGCCGAGCGATAGTCTGGGATGGAGAAAGGGTGGCGCCCCCATTTCTTGCCTTTTCCTCTGACTGCGGAGGATAGATCCAGGCTATAACGTTATTTATTTTGCACACCTTAACTCATGCAAACGAACTCATTTTCTTCACAAACTTGTTCTTACCACATAAACTCCACTTAAATTATTCATCAGAAAATATGTAATGTAAACTAAAGCGTAAAATATGCAGCAACCTATCAAAGAAGAAAATGTTTGCGTAATTTTGTAAGAACATCGCATCTTCAAGATAAGGTCACCGCAATTTTGAGTCCCGTGATGTCAAAATTTTCACGAGGATTTCTCCTGAAAACAAAATTTATTCAGACATGGACTTGGCTATCCCCCTTGGGTTAGAATTTAGGGAATCGGACCGGTCTTCTGAGACTGCATTGGTTCAAATCCCTTCGTTCACGTGTTTCTATCATTGTAAATATCACATTTTCCCCCAATTTTGATTTCATCGACATATTCAACTATATAATGTAAACTTCATCTGGTAAACTCAAGTAAATAGTGAGTCAACCCTAGCTTTCGTTCAGGACTCGAGTATACACAATGCTATTGCTGACCTGTTCTATGCCTTCATCCAAATGTAGATCAAAATCACTTTTCTCGTGTATTTTATTATGTTCCAGCCTACAATTTGTGCAGATTGCTATCAAGAGTAAACACTAACAGAAAACAATTAGAATCGCAGCCCACTCATCACAAAATGCCACGCCCCTACCCCTCCCTCCCAGACACTTTTACTGGAGATGAACTATGCAAGAAGATCACAATTCGTCTTGCTAAGCCAATGGTATTTTTCTTCTTAATTTTTATAACATATAGATTTAGCCAGGGCTAAAAGCGAAGCTCCCGTTAATAAATTCATAATTTAAACCAAACAATAAACTTGTAATCCACAGATCAGGGCACATTCATTTGACTTTTGAGGCAAAGGCTGAGTGATTTTACAGAAAAATCAGAATTTGACCGTCCAAGAGTGAAACAAATTTTACGTCGAGTTATTAAAAAGTCTTATTTGTACACCGAAAAATAGCAATCATGTTCGATCACAGTAGATTAGGCCTGGGAAACAAATAGACCTATTCGTGTATTGTATTTGCATTAGCTGTTGCATCATAATGTGGCATTCACCAGTCTCTCCAACATTGCTCCGTTAGAGAGACTATGGATAATTGGACAACCCTGAAATATAGTTTTAAGAAACACATGCGCCACGATAGTCCTTGGTGGCAGCCAATTTACACGTTGCATTCCTCTGTCTAAAAGAAAGGCCAAAATAAAAAATCAGGCCGGATTTTTTGTGTTCGACAAGTTTAGTTTACTAGTAAATCTTGAGGCAGGTACAAAAGTCGGACCGGATCAACTCGGACCGCCAGTCCGGGTCGGATCAACTCGGATCGACTCGGACTAACTCGGATCGAATAAAAAAATAAAGATAAAATAAAACTGGACTCGGATCAACTCGGGTCATAAAAAAAAAGACAACTCGGATTATGAAAAAAAAAAAAAACAACTCGGACTATAAAAAGAAAAATAAAATCAGTCGGTATCACCAGAAACTCATAAGGGGTTGAAACGTGTAACTCTCATATGTTTGCTTTGTCCGATGCTCGTGATTATTCATTTTCGAAAGTACCATATTAACCATAACCATATTTGGAACAAGAAGAAGAGAAAACTGACCAATCAAACTTCGTAAACAACGTGACTTAATTTTACTTCAGGTTCCCGCGCCCGCTTGAAAAAAATGGCCGACAAACGGGGGAAAAACTCCCGAAAGCAGAGAAAGCTTTCAAAGGTTGAAACCAGGAATCTTACCGAAACACTGAGCAGGATATTATTGCCTCACCACCCAGGCCAAAGATAACATTGTGAAACCCACTGACGTCCTCGCAACTTCTTCAAGTTGTCACTTCAAACAACGATGCCTCGTTGACCCTCTGCACAGTAAACTTATACTGCAAAAGGCTTTTAAATTCTTTTATTAAAAGTCTACAGTGACCAGTAAAAAATATTTTCGAATAAAATTCATTAGCTGCGTATCGAAGTCCAAAAACTGAGCCTAACATCTTCGCAAAAAGTGATGCGTGTAATGAATGTGAGAAGCATTCACTTGGATGTTTTGAGCTAATTTTATGAATGAACAAACTCAAAACAATAGACAGAGAAGCCGTTTCTTGAAAATTTTTATTCAAAATCCAAAAAGTTAATCCTTTAAAGCAATTCGGAAAACACTATCTGGATCGTGGATCCGTTCACGCAAGTGAAATCGGCTGAGCAAATGGCAACATTCAACACAAAATCCATCTCAAATCGGGGCACATTTTGTAATTTTTCTTTAGCGCCGAAGAGAAAAATTTATAAAACGTCTACGAAACATTTAAAAATACCAAAATTCCCTTTCAAAAAAGTCATTGTCTTGGCCATAGAGTACAAAATGTACCTGAAAATTCAGCAAAAACTTCACTACCTTGGTTGCATTTCAAAACAGACCATGCGCTCGGTCGTGAAGAAAACAAGGTTGAATTCCAAGAAGGACGATTTCTTGATGAAAAGCTTCCCTTCCTCCACAAAAAGAAAGCTGAGCATTCTTTTGAACTTTCTGTTTCCATTTTTTGTCTTTTAACGGTGTATTTTTAACCTTGAAATGCAGAACTCTTGTCTTAAAACATCTGGTGATCGCGTGGCGGCCATTTGTTTAAAATGGATATCTGCCAGTAAGGTTTCCAAATATGGTAAAAGTGAATATTCACGAGCATTGAACGCGAGTTACACGTTTCACTTTAACTTTCACCCGCCATTTTTGTTTTTTTCTCACGAACTCGTGGTTGCATAAATTAATTTAATTTTAATTTTTATTAATTTTAATGATGCACTAGTAAGCAGCACACATACACTTCCAGTGAACATTTTCAACTTGGAAGGAGAAGAAATCATGCTTGCCCGGGCCAACGAAAATTTTCGTACCCCGGGCGAGAATTGAACTCACGACCCTCCGAATACTACATGTTTATCGAACGTTCCAACCACTGAACCGGGATGGTCGCGAGTTCGATTCTTGCCCGGGGCATGGAAATTTCCTTTGTCCCGGGCGAGCATGGTTTCTCCTCCTTCCAAGTTGAAAATGTTTACTGGAAATTTATGTGTGCTGCTCACTAGTGTATCATTAAAATTAATAAAAATAAAATTAATTTACGCAATCACGAGTTCGTGAGAAAAAAACAAAATGGCGGGTGAAAGTTAAGTGATACCGACTGATTTTGTTTCTTTTTATAATCCGAGTTGTTTTTTTTTTAATGATCTGAGTTGATCCGAGTCCGATTTTATTTTATTTTTATTTTTTTATTCGATCCGAGTTGCTCCGAGTCGATCTGAGTTGATCCGACCCGGACTGGCGGTCCGAGTTGAGCCGGTCCGACTTTTGTACCTGCCTGTAAATCTTGGCGACGAATCTGGTGGCGTGTAAACCAGCCTTTTAAACATACTTTTTCTCATCACGTCTCAGGTAAACAGTACTATAAGGCCCTTTTTTTATCATACAGACCTCGGACAGAATTTTTTCTTTTTTGCCCTATTTAAACCTATAATTCTTCAGTTTTTTTCACAATTTTGCAAGGGAATTTGCACTCATTCAATATCCACGACGATCAAAGCACGCGCCTCCTTTGCACAACAAATTATAGCATTGAATTATAAAGCGTTTTCATGAAGAGAATTCTATAATGCCGGGACTTTTCTGTTAGAAACATCTGGTCCTATGTGATATGCAGGGTAATAATTATGGGCTTTTAATGAAAACGATAAAAAAAATTCCCAAAATCACTTTTCGGCCAGCCGGACTTGCGGGTTCTCACTTTTGACAGGCACCAAATTAGCAGTGCGATTAATAGAGTTACCATTTACGCTTCAACATGATAGAGAAATTGTTATGTTTAGGTTTTATTTCACTTTATTCATTCAACTGTGTATGATTTTGTTATGTGTAATCTTTAAAAGCGAGTGATATTTACGCGCGGAGTTTTGAGTATTCCTGCATGCGATGTTTATGTTCGACTGGAAACAACCGGGGCAGCGATGAAAATTGCGAGAGGGACTACTAACAATCAATAAAATAAATTTAATTCGGTGAAACATGTACAGAGACAATAATTTTCATTCACGAAGAGAAGTATTGAGAGTAAAGTGTCTCAGAAAATCATGAGTCAGGTAATCATAAGCTTATTTATGTTTTAAACCGGCTTCCTGGTGTTCGCTCTTTTTCAAGATGAACTCGAGGCAAGAAAATCGCTCAGAGCGTTCTGTTTACAGCCAAAATCATAACTAAATAATCTTCGGAACCTTTTCTTTGAATTTGCGGGTCAAAAAATGTCTAAAGGCTTTTTAAACCTGATACTATTGTAGGTTAGATCATTGCTCGTGTATAAACTTAAGCCGCATAAACCATACGCTCGACTTCAGGAAACCGAAAAAAAAAAACACATCAAAGACAATAATTGCTCAGGCTTACCAGTCGAGATGCTGCTTCTGAAGGTCATCAAGTGTTCCAGAATCGCTCGAGACTTTTCAACCCTCTTACGCCTCAAGAAAGGGCAAGCGAGTAAGCTCATTTTTGAAAACGATGCCATCCGAAATCGGATTTCCAATGACTTTGACAAGCGGTGCATTTGTCAATAAAAAGCGCAATAAACAAACGAGCCACGAATTACAGAACAATCTTGATAGCAGCTGATATCAGCGCAAAACTTTAAACACTACGTGACCTCAATGGATAGAAAAATGAGCCCGCGATCCACTCAGGTGATGATGGTCAGCGTATACTCTAGTTTGAAAGCTGTCAATTAACCTTCATTAGAATGGCGAATATTCGAATTAACAGACATGTAGTGGAAAATGCCAGATCGTGTACCTGAGCGAACCTGGGCCCACGTTATTAGTTTTCTGATAGTGGTCTGCACATGTGCCATTTGACAGCTGTCAATTGACCTTAATTTGGCTTGCTAATGTAACTTTAAACGACTGTCAGCCAACTAACAGCCTTGCCCGGCGTAGTTTCGTTTTTATGTTGAATTGGTGGGTGTGACATATTATGTTAGCTTATATATATAGGGGCTAAACGACTGGTCTTTTATCTGAGCCCGCGAGACGGTCGTGTGATAATTGTCAGCGGATGTCTGATTTTGACAGCTGTCAATCTAATCGTACTCATACGGATGGCTTACATAACTAAGAGGCTAGTCAAGTTGTGCAAGATCTATTGTGACATTTGACATCGGCTTACATGAAGTGTGTGTACGGTGCGCGTACGCTACGTCATAACCAAATTTTCTCGGATAGATAGTTTACCAAATTTTCTTACCCATGGTGCTCCGCTGCGCGCGCTTCGCGCGCGCGGGAGCTCCGCTATTAACATAATACATGTTTACAGTGTTTTGGGAAACGTTTTGTATATAACTGATAATACTCTCACTAGTCCAAATTTTATATAAGGCATAATTAGCAGACTTTATTGAGCACATGCGCAAACAACTTTAAAATAAGATTGGTTCTTGCGTGATAACCGTAAAAGTATCAGCCTCGCTTTATTGTATTGGCCTTTTTAATTTCATTGACCTACAAGTTTTGTACCTCGTATAATATTAGTGAATCGTCATTCCATGGTTTTATGCTGTTTACTTTTGTTCAACATTACATACCTCTAAAAACTACTATAACTGAAGACATGAATGAACAGTGCAACGAACCGCACGTATCAGACGTCCCATAACCTAAACCGCACGTGAGTATGCGAGAATTGACTAAAATAATGTAAGAGAAGTTCTTCACTCACCTGCTCCGATAGGAACAACCTCCTTGAACTCAACAAACATTTCTGCAGACATTTTTGCATTAACATGTCTAGGGGGACTAAGTCAGCTCTCCAACCCTTGATGAGCCGGCTAACAGCAAATGTAATTCTTACGGCCAGCTTAAAACATAGAAAACATAGAAAATATGTTTTAAGCTGATGGTTAGAGCCTCTTTTTTTCTTCTCTTAAAATACCAATATGTCCCGCCCGGTTTAGAATCAGTTCTGATTCGCTGACTTCTGCTTCTCCCCGACCACGCTTTCCACTTACAAGGCGCGAGGTCATATCTTGTTTGCATCCCAAGTGGACGCCGTGTAGCGGATCCAACTCCACTCTCAGTACAAGACGATTCTTCCGTTGAAAACGAGCAATTCATGATTATAGATTTTAGCTAACCATCATCCAGCAAAGCAGGCAAGTTTTCGTCGGAAGGCTTACATGACAAATTAAATCAATCCTACATCTTATCACGGTATTATGTAAACAACAGTTTTTCGGTAGAAACACAAATTTTACATTTTTCCTCTTATCATGCTACTAATTGTAGTGTTCAGCGAAGATAGACAAAGTAACATCGAATAAATTCACAGGCGTTCGATGTAGCGTGACACGAAAAACAAGATTTCGCGGGTAAATTGGGCCAATTTCATTCCATCAGTTGATATCTGATTTTATTGAATTAAATGCGGACTTTATCAAAATTACAATCTAATAACCACTAAAAAGTCAAACAGATTCAAGCTGATCACCTTCTTGAAGACCTTGCTAAGGATGTATGAGCTCAATGCCGAGAGAAGTTGATGGAAAATAATTCGTTGGTGAAAATTTGGCGGGAAATTTTTGCCTTCACGCTATTTTAGCGGAACTTTCCAAGTCAGTAATTCCGAGTTACTGAGAAATACTCTTTTTAAGTTTGCTGCACTTTAGCAAAGCTCTAATAGGCTATCAAGAAAAGTAACTTTCTTTAAAAATAAACCGCGCACTTTTGAGAAAATAACAGTGTGAAAATGGCAGAAATCTAGGTCTGGTTCATTGACGACTTGGCGGTAATATCAAGTGCGACATGAAAGACATGGAACTGGGACAAATATTGAAAATTATACTTCAATCGGTTTATTAAAGGTTAAAGATGTCAAGAAAAAAAAGGCAATTTTTTTTCGCTTCGTGTTATCTCATAGAGGTTCAACAAAAGTTGGCTGAAAATCAAGACATTTCATGCCCGTGAAAGGCCCTGGTTTCAAGAAAATTTTTTTTTCAAATAAAAAACCTATCAACTTCTGAAAAAACCACCGTTGATAATCTTTTCAGGTGGCTTTCCTATGGTAAAAAGGTGGAGGTCAAACGCCGACCTCGATCTTTTGCTCCTGCCCGGTTTTTTCGGACAATCACAGTTAATAAGGAATAAATAGTTACTTATTGATAATTAGCATTAAAAACCTTTTCTAAAAAATGCATTTGATTTTCTTGGATATTGCTATGATTAATTGGTTACAGGACTTCCAGGACTTGTGTCGTGTCGTCCATTTCGGTCTGTAATGATACTCGTGTTAACAAATTGGACTCCCGCGATTTCGTCAATCACTTGTATAATTACAGACCGAATTGGACTCCACTCAGTCCTATTAGCATTATCGATTAACCAAAAGCCGTAATAAAAGTTGAAAGAATCGAAATCCATGAAAATGCTAGTAAAACGCCCACCAAGAGTTTCCAAAGGCTGTTACCCCACCTCGCTTGAAAGATAAATTTTAAATTTGTTAGGTTCGACAGGTTTGAGTGTCGCGGCGTTTAAGCCGCGCTTTAATAAAAAAAACAGAAAATTTAGTCCGAACATAAGTAACCACTAACTTGTTGGGCCACGCAATACAAAGAACACTCATTGAAAAAAGATTTATTTTTCCACAGAAAAGAACGGATATACATCGTAAAGTATAAAATATAAAATCACTTAAATAAGATTACAAATGTGAGAATTTCAAAATTGTCGTATTTCCATTAACTCATCGAGGTGTCTATGTACAATGAGATTTAATGAACTGCAATTTTTAAAACTATTACTATCCAGGATTAACTTACCAATCGGTTTGAAATAAATTCTCGTCTCTTTCTTTCCTTTTTATGAAAATCGTGGACAAATACGAAAGAGAAGACATTTAATCTCACTCACATTAAATCTTTGGAGGGTCCTATTACCAATACAGGTTACTGTCTACTGCAGCACTGGCTTTTCGATTGTCACATTGTAGTTTTTGTCTAAAACACCTCTTATTCAGACCTCTTGTCATTTCTAACCCTTTCACTTCTTTCAAAACATCCGCGTCTTGAATAAAGAGCGAGGGCAATTAAGACAGAAGCGCATGCTTTGCCAAACGCAACAGAAGTAACGACTACGGAGGAGGCTTGGGGAGCGATTATTAATCTTGGTCACTATATGGAAGTCATCTGAGAAAGCTATCCTTGCTGAGATCTTCCTCGGGAGACACTGGTTGTTTCAAAAGCTGTTTCCTGAAATTATAAGAAAAGAAATGGTCAAGCACTTTTCCAACATTTACTGTTAGTTTAGTTGGTAGGGCACTAATTTCACTTAATTTGTATAGGTAATAGCGTGATTTGTAATGATATTTGCTATAAATACCACGAGTGATATTTCGAAATTGTTATACGTAATTTCACGAGCCGTTAGGCGAGTGAAATTTAAACAATTTTGAAATATCACGAGTCGTATTTATGCCAAATATCACGTACAAATCATGCTATTATTTGTTTATACTACTACCCATAAAAGGTTTGTAATTTTCAGACGTAGGTATTTCAAATTAACCTGAAATACCACTGCTCTAAGCCAATCAAATTGCAGACATTTCTCATGAAGTAGTATAATACTTATAATAAAACCAGTCAAATTAAAACTAATAACATAAACGCTAAGCCAGAAAAAAGAAATGTTCAAATCCCTTTTAATTGAACTTTAGGAGCCTTCGGTCTCAGTTTACCTTTAAAGGAAGGGGTTAAATGATTAAGAAAAAATATCCCGCAAACACACCTGAAAGGAAAAAACTCTCAGCAAGCTAAAGGTCGCATAGTTACAGAACAAAAAATCACCATGCATCAAGTTCTATCGCAGTAGTAGAATTCTTCCAAACTACGTATACATCATCGAAACCTCCCGCCTCCCACCACAACCCTGTGCGAAATTATAGGTCTCTTCTGTAATCAGTAGCAGCAATTTACAGGTCACGATTTCTAGGGCAAGTAAGCCAAAAATCAGGCCGACTAATGGACTTTTGTGTTCTCGTAGGCCCATTATACATTTTTTTTAGCGGAGCCGGACGAACAGTTATGTGTAGCCTTTACATTTATACCTCACAATATCTGATAGAAAGTTTTACCGTAAAGTTTTTTTTTCTTTCGGGACAGAAATAGGAAAGGAAACGATAACCTTTGACGCTACTTAATAACTATAATTCAATCTTTAGACTACACAAACTGTGGGGTACGTGTTCAGTTGTGGTGCAGTGAATTCATACTGAGACAAGTGCGATAGACTTAATACACTACAAGTTATAAAAGTTACAACAATTTTCAACTTTTTTTTAAAAAAAAAGACAAACTCGGGCTCGAAAATCCGACGAGTCTCTCGTTAGAAGAAAGGAGAACTCTATCATATGTGACCCTCCACAGGAATTTGCTGCTAAAGGTGAAAGCACGCTCACGACACGCTTAGCGTGCCGTAGATCACTGATATACGCATATTAAATTGAAAAACAAAGACGGACACAATTGCCTTTGTTTTTGTAAATTTAACACGCTAGGCCTTTTGTTTTTTTGTAGCGTGCCATATGTCACGGTAAGTGTGCGAATTATAGCACGCTTAGCGTGCAATTTGGGTAAGACACACTGAACACGCTTGATTACTAAAACTGCTAAGATGATAAAAATGGCTTGGGTTTTCAGCGGATTTAATCAGCATTGATAACTGGTCTAAGTGAATCAAATATACCAATTGAGACTGTTTTGGAATTTGATCGTAACCGCAGCCATTTGAAAATCACCACTTAATGGTCGTCTAGCCCGGAATTAACGCGAGACCAGTGTAAACCAATTCCTCCGGGTGTCGGCCGTTGACCGGAATCGCAAAGAGGCCTGCTATCGCATGCGAGGCACTGAAGTTATGTCGCCTGAAAAGTAAGACAACTTGGATGAGGTACGTTTCGATTCCGTATTCAAAGCTAGGGTTGTAAAAATTAAATCTGACGGATGCTTCTGTAACGTAAGTGGAATTCCTTGAGACCCACGTACTCTACTTCGTCCGAACTCAAAACCATTAATTTAAAGTTTTCTTTTAGTGCATCATAGACGTAGTAATGAGCGCGTGCAATTGTCTTGTGTAGAGTTGAAACTAGTTTAGTTATTTACTATTACACTGCAACGTCTGCATGGGAAGTAACAGTAAAGGATCCTTGCTTTGTATACAATATTTTTAGCACTATTCCTCTTAAGTTATGCTGAACGGGCCTCGTTTGATTAAGTTCCGCTCAAGGCTTTGAAACGAAAAGTAACTGTTTGAAGTCGGAGTGCACGAGTCAAAAAGGCAAATTAACACTGACGCAAGAAAAGTTACTGAAGTATGCTCAAAAGCGAGAGCATCGAAGGAAAAGATAGTCACCAACGACTGTATGTTTCTAAATACGTTAGTGTCTCAGATCTCTGTAATACAGAGTTTTGGAGTTTGTCTTCAGATTAACTGTCTGGCTATACATAAAGGCCCAAGCATTTTCAATTTCGGACTAATGGTTCTGGACTGGGACTCATGATTTTGCACAAGATGAGTCCCAGGAATCACCATAACTATTTGTAACCAAATCACTGTATTTAAACAATATACAATTTAATCTCCCGAACAAAGTGACAATTTACTTCAAACATTACGGCTCTTCTTGATATTGCAGGTTGAGAGGCTTAATCAGTTCCTGGCACAACAGCAGAAAAGTGAAGCACAGCGAAGGCAGCAACAAGCCACTGGAAGACGGGAGATTGGCATTCAGTGCGACAAAGGAAATCCCGCTGTTAAGACGGGCGATACAACGGTACAGACCGATTTTGTGTACGTAACGGAGGAGCTAAGAAAACAAGTTCAGGATCTAAAGCAAGTAGTGGCAGAATTAACGGCCTTAAAGCATCAACTCCGAGTACCTGGACAGACCAGTGACCCGCTGTTGACTGAGTAGTTCTCTGACAATCTTGACGATTTGAACGAAATCTACCCGGATAGCGCTACAAGCATCCAGCTACCAGTCGCCGCTGCGAATTCCAATCCGGCCCTCTTCCAAGCTTCTGCGGCTAACAGCAGTTCTTCGATTACTTCAGTACCTCCTCTGGCAGCAGTGGATGTGTTTTCGCAACTGTACTATTTATCTTATGTAAAAACAAAATCAATGTCGGACTTACCGTTATAAATCGTTAAAATCATGAAAAACCAATAATATCGATTTGACACAGCAATTTAGTTTAACAATTTTCACCGATTTCCGTTGTCAATCGATAAAAATCACTTGATTGCTATCAATTTCTATCGATTGCCTACTCCGGGTTGTTACTGATCGTTTCGACTGTTTCGTCCGATTTCGCGTAGCTGTTAATAGTCGGATATCGACGACAGGAGCCGAAGATGTCACTCAATACTTCCTTATCACACGGCGTGTCTGAGCGATTGTCAACGAAGATATGACCAAACACTCTTTCCGTTTCTTGAAAATAAGGTGATATGAATCGCTGGCGTTTTTTGTGAAATATTCGTTCAGCCATGATACCGATTTGTTTTCGATCGCAAAGACTTCGGAAAAGAGCCATGTACTGAGCATTCCGGCTGATGTCCGTGTTAAATTTTCCCTTTGGAAACATATTTTGTAGCAGAAGTATCACACTAACATTTCTATGTCGGCCTTGAGTAAACAGAAGGGAGACGAGAGGGCTATCTGTTGTTTGAGCCACAAGATCATCAAACACCAGCACATTGTTAGACTTTGGGTCAATTTCCCGAGGATCTTCTTTAAACTTTGGAAGGCCACGAATAAACTGAATTTCCTTTTCGATATATGACTGCATCACTTTGTATCTATCCTGCGACTGGCTGTAGTACCACCATATTCGCCTCGGTTTCTTGCTCTCGTAAGAAAATACGATCCGTTGTAAGAATTTTTTGCAAGGAAAAATGTTTTACCACACTGAGTGGGGCCCACCACGAGAAACAAATTATCGAAACATAAATTCTGGATATCCTTTGATTTCCAGGGAAACATCGTCAGGCAATTTAGGTCTCTTGACTATACAGTGCTGAGGTTTTTCCGTTTCTTTGACAGCTGCAATAGTTCGTTTTCGTTCTCTACTTGTTTCCATTTCCGTGCTGGCACACTCCTTGCGTTATACCCAGACTTTTCTTAGACCCGAAAATACTGCTGCTTTTAGCCATTGCTTTCTTTCGTGGCTCTTTAATCGATGCACTTGACGCAGGTGATCATTCAAGGAGAGTAACTCTGGCTTTCCACAAACCGGGCAATCTCTCTTGAATTTATACGGCATCTTTACCACACGAGAACCTCCAACATACTGAAGGAAATAAGTTAATTTCCTGTTTAAATAGCTTCGTTAATCGAATTTGATGACATCACTAGTTCTAATCCAATTCTTGTCAATCGTGATGTAATATTAGGTCGATGTCGGGTCGATGTGGGGTTGATGTGAGGTCGATCAGCGGTCGAGGAGGGGTCGATGTGGAGTCGATGTAGGGTCGATGTGAGGTTGATGTGGGGTCTATGTAGGGTTATGTGAGGTCGATGTAAAATCGATTATTATTTACTAAGGAGAATGCTTAGTAACCCTGCCTTCACCAATATTCTATAAAAGAGGCGCGTTCCTTTCTGAGGTTTAGTTTCCTATCAGAAGGCGAGCGTTTCAAACCGAAAAATGTGGAACAATAACCATCATTACAACCTTCTTCAACGGGGTGCTGGAAATTTGGAAGAAGAAAGTGAAGAAAGCGATTTCTCCCAAGAAAGCGAAGTCTCTCAAGCCAGCCAAGGAATGAAGTCTTCCAAAGAAGAAACAGAAAACTTAGAGCACTGGTCACACATTTTTGATGAGGCCGAGAAACGTTCTGAAACCCAGCTCAACGCATTGATCAATGAGTACGAAGGGAACGGAGATTCAGAAAACGCGGCTCGTATTAAAGCCGAGAACGCTCTCGTTCCTGTTGACAGAAAAGAGCTAAGAAAAGTACTCTTAGAGAATCTACAGTGGATGCGTGCAATGAAAAAAGGTCCCACCTTCAAAAAAGTGATTGAAACCCCAAAAGAGCTTAAAGATACAGACGGATTCGATTGGCTGGAATCGACTGAACTTGCGATCGATAAGCGAGAATTCTCACTCAATCGACTGTACGAAAAGCAGCCCAAACTGTAAACAACCAAAATTTAAGTGTTTTATTGATCACTTCACAATCTTTACAACCTTTTGTCTATACAGTATGTTGCCCAGTATCCGGACACTTCAGTTTAACATTGCAATAACTTTCCTTTGTTGATCGCAAGAGCTCAGAAATTTGGCCCAGAGAAAATCTATTTAGTCCTTAACATGACAAAAGACAGTTTAACTTTTTTGCCTCTAGTTCCATCGCGAAATTAATATTTTTGCAGAGCTCCTATGTTGCCCAGTATCCGGACAACTGGCCCAGTATCCGGACACAACAATGACAACCTAACTGTACATAAATTTCGACAGGAAAACGACTTATAAGCTTCTCTTGCACTTGCTAAGTAGTCTCGCAATCCATTCCAAAAATATAACCTAGCATCGTGAAATAAAAAATAAAAAATGACTGAGGTATGGTGGGGTACGCGGGCGGCTGTTAAATGGCATAATTCTTACTTCCTTGTCTAGGAACTTTTTCACTGATTTAAGGAAGGCATCCGTGGACATGCCGAAGCCGCGGTTTGCTAGCTCAATTACCCAATCTGCAAACGAATTTTTTTCTTCATTTTTTATTAAAAAAAAAAAAGCTTGGCGAAGGGACCTCAATGCGACGGTCAAACGTCACTCTCCTATTTAGTCTGACCTGCAGTGTTGATTTCTTCATGCTCAGTCCCTACAGACCCTACAATAACCCTGCTTTTCTAGCACTAATTCGTCCTTCTTTACCATCTCTCAAGCCCTTTGTGACATTTTTCAGACCGTTGCAACCCCATTCTAGCAGTCACAACTGGGCAAAGTATGAGACTTCCAGGTTCAACTCCGACGCTTTCGGTTATATATAGAAAATGCAGTCACGCGAAACAAGAGGCGCACACGAAATCAAGTCGCCTCGGAATGAGTGAAGAAAATTTCCGTACGGAGTTGAGTAGAATTCCATTTTACGACTATATCATATATCCTAAGCTTTAATTATAGTTATAGATATGAAATAAATCTTATCCGGATAATGTACACGGGTAATTCATCGATTCTGTACAGCAAAGAAAAAAGTGTCCGGATACTGGGCACCTGACATCAATACTTAGTGAATGTTTCTGGGCTCCGTTATTCCAAACAAATCGAATTTTAAGAAGAATTAATAAACTTTCTGAGAACCGGACTTCTTTAAGTATCTTCACGTTAAATATAAAACCGTTTCTTTGAAAATATGACATACTACCAACCCTTTTTGAGCAGCACTAATTTTACTGCGCAGTAAACAGCGTAAATATTAGCCGTGAAATGTTTATTCACCTGAACAGAACGGCGTCTTCTGCGACTGTTTCGCAAGCTTTCAACTCGCCAAAACCTTCATCTTAAAGCCGAAATGTTCAGCTTTCATTCGAAATACTTCGTTTACCGATAACTGAAAAGGGCGCCTCAAAAATTGAGTTTTTGTTTTAAGTGTCCGGATACTGGTACCGTCCGGATACTGGGTAACATACTGTACAGGATAGTACTAAGTTAAAGGCAAACACACACTGACTCAAAATGCCCTCGCTATCACACGATAGTGATCAAGCTCTATTACTTTTAAAGAGTGTTCAATACCCATTTTTCACATTACTGATCCATATAAAATCCTATTTACAGCGGTCTTACCTAAGCGAGTATAAGAGGGATCGCACAAATGCATTCATTACCATTTCCATAGAAGTTTCGACTAATACCGGTTATGGCTGCTAACGAAGCCCAGTCCCAAGGACCTCAGGTACCTGGTGCTCCACAGACCAATGTGGTGCAGGACATTCTAGGCGAACAACCTCCGGCACAACCAGTTCTCGACGCCAACGGGCTTGAAGTAATGTGTCTACCGTGTTTTTCATACTTCGCTAGCGTTGCTGCCGCTTTTCATGTGCACGTGTCGGCGTGTTCTTATTTGTCCCTTCCCTGCGTTTACCTGCGTAGTGTTCGTTCTTCACTCCATCTAGCTTGCTTTCTTCCTTAGGCCCTTTTTTCTGTGTTGTTTATTTGCATTCTCTAAGTTTTACCCTATTGCTAACGCTAAAAAGGAAAAAACACCAAGAGGGCTAGCCAATACGTTAAGAACGATGAGAGTGGAAATAAAGGTCAGTGGAAATCACGCACAAAAGCCTACAGAAATGACGACGAAACAGAAAAAATATATAGAACAAGAAAGAAAAAGATACTGCGCCCGCCATAAAGTGTAGTAACTATGCAAGGCGTAACAAACAAAATTAAGGACCTTCTAACGCCGGAAAAAACTTAAGCAAAATTATCACCAGAATGAGTAAAAATAAATAATACGACAAACACCAGACATAAGGAACAAACAGATAAGTCGAGGCATTGTCTTACATCCTTTAGTTTGCCCTTTTCAGGCTGATCCTGTGGCTCAGTTACGCCGGCGTGTTGAGACTCTTGAAAGTCAGCAGAAGGCCTCCGACACTGACACGCAAATAGACCGCCTCACTTCCTATGGCCTGAGACACGAAACGGATTTGATAAGTACGCTGCTCTTTCCACGGTGGACTCCTTGGCTTCAGACGCAAAGCAGCACAACCATCCTAAGGCATCCTTTTTAGCTGTTGCCTCTCAGACATTGCGTGGTCACCTTCAGAAGCTCACTAAGCTTTTCGAGGCGTATTTCCTCGCCTTATTTGTCGACAAGGAGTATTTGCAGATCCTGGACCGCATCTCGAAGGTTGACAAGTCCTTCCGTGCAGAAACCACTCAGCGTGTTGCCAAATTTCAAGATACGCCGGGTCCCTCTGGCAGAGGATCCAATAGATCGCGGCGTGTAGTCTGTTACTACTGTGGTCTGCCTGGCCATGCTGCTCCAAGATGTTTTCGTCGTTTGCAGCCTGGCAGTCGTTTTTCTCCTTATTCTATGCCTTGGCGTGGGCGTTGTGTTAATCAGTAGCTTTCTCGCTTTTCATTTGCCTGTGAATGAGCTCCTTAGCAACAAATAAAATTTTGTTCATTGCTACTAGTTTTCTGGGTCCTTGTTCCTTATCCGCTCGAGGGTGGCAGTTTTGAAAGGGAGTCAATTTCCCTTTTAGTTATTTGCGGCTCAAAACTGCCATCCCCAGAGCCACCTCCTCCATTTTTATTTGCCCTTTTTCCTTTTCTCTTAGCCCCCTTCCAAGAGTTTTAAGGGTGCCTCTCCTACCATTCGACAGTGGGAATTTTCCGCGGATTTCGACCCTACAAGTGTTATCGGTCCTTCAGTGCGTTGGGTCAGCTTTGATGGCTCGCCTCTTGAGGTGGCTTAGGGGATGACAGATGGCAACACGCATATTGCATCTAAGTTCGTAGAAGATGTTATGCGCGGATGTTTCCATGCTCACCTTCAGAGATCCCGACTCTTTTGTTGCTGGTAACCTACAAAATTATTTTCCAGCCTTGGGGCGCATCGCCAACGTTGCCCCGTTTGATCTTACACCCAAGATTTTGCTGGGGATCAAGAACTGTGTTGACGTGCAAGATTTCTCTCAACTCTTGTAAACCGTTTGCTCAATTCATTTCTGATATCATTATTGATCGGTTGAGGACTGGAGCTACCTCCCTGTGGGGAAGGGTCGGTGAAGTTCCCCCTCCTCATTTGGTTATGCTGTTGGCAGTTCTAAGCTTTCCCCTTTAGCCTGGGGTCAAGTTCAAGCCACATTTGTTGGCCAATCTGGTCACTGCAGATTTTATGGTTCTCCCTTCTAATCTGCAGTGCGTTCTAGATGGTTCTCCCCTTCCTTTCTTTTCTCCGTATCCTGTTCCTGGTTCTTCAGGGGTCAATTTGTCTGCCAAGCGTCCTTACATCCATGGCCACTTTTTTTAAACTCCTATGTTTTGCCCCCTATTATTCTCATTTCCCAGGTCTCTCATTTTGTTAAAAGTCAATCCTTTCCTTGTACCATTAGTGTTCCTGACATTCGACCCCAAAAATTCTTGTGGCCTCTTTTGCAATCATATTCGTCTTTCCAACTCGCTCCCAGGGGTACCCTCGGAATGATTCTTCCCATCTCTTCTGAAGGATTTTCTCCGCGTTGGCCCCTCCCTTGGGATTTTTGGGTGTTTCGTATTGTTCCCCTTTAGGATATTCATGAAATAGAATATACTAATTTTCGGTTTAGTCTGTTCACATAATTTTTCTACATCGGTTCGTTATCTTGGACTTTTTGCTATTCATAGCGACATCAGCTATTGTAATGAGAATGTGTTACGCGTGATCATTAAAATTCAGGTTTTTGACACCTCCTGTCTCTTTTTGTCTCCAATCTCATACCACTCTACCCATTCTTCCTTCTCTCTAGGCTCTTCCTCCTGTTCCGCACTTATTCGTCCCAGCAGTTACGGGCCCATCTTGCCACTATCCCAATGACCAGTTTCGTCAAAATTGTGGTTATGCTAGGCGTCGTATTCACTCAGCCGCTCCCACGGCAGTCAGTTTCGACCTCCCTGCTATTGACCTACGTATCAGCTACCTCCAGTCAGCAAGCCTATCGTCTGCTTATTCCAGGCAGAAATAATAATTAAAGGCTGAGCTTGGAGGCTTTCTTTACACCCTCCCTGGCAATAAAAGCCTTTTTGATGCCACCCCCGTAGATGTTTGCCGCTTTTTGGTTTGCAAGGACTCAAAAGGTAAAACCCAAGTCCATAACATAGGATGTCTACCTTGGTCAGCGGGGTTCCTTCCCTTCAAGTGCCCATTGCGACTGGCCTACTCCACCGTTGATTCATACATTGGCGAGTTACGCTCTATATTTTCCGACATTGGTCGTCAAGGTGAGTGGAATAGAACTTTCCTTATTGGTAACCCAGCCTCCGATTTGTTAGTACAGCAGTACCTTAAAGAGTTCACTGATGGGCAACTCCGGGCCAGCATTGCCCAAGCAGGCTGTACCACTTTTTGCTGACAAATTGCTTTTGCTTTCTCGACTCATCGAAAAGCGTCTTCTCCTCTCGCCCCTTTCGCCAACTGAGATGTTTGTCACCGCCAGAAATCAAGCGTTCTCCAAGGCTCTTTTCTTTTCTGGTGACCGTGGCGGGGATCTGGGGCAAGTTAAGACCTTGGATATTGCTTGTTTCCCTGATGACAATGGATTCTTATTTAATCACATTTGGGGAAAGACTTTGAGGGATGATGCCTCCCAAACAATGCAGAAAATCCAAATTTTTTAGTGCAAACAATTGAAAGTGAGTGCAGACGGTTGAAATTAAATGGATTTTCAGCCTCGAGTTAAGAGTCTGTCAGTAGAACAACAGACAACTCCTTTATGTACTTTTTTTGGTGACAATGAAGAAAATTTTAAAAGAGGAAAATTACAAGCCATGTAAACATAAAACCATTCTTTTTTTAGCTTCATTCACGCGGCTTTTTGACCCACACTCCACGAAAGAAACCTGAAGAAACAAAAGCCGAATAGCAAATGCAAAATTCTTAACCATGAAATACATCTGGAAAGAAAAGCACTTTATTCAATGGAAAAAGTAGTGTGATTGAAGTGTTGCGGGAAAATGTTTTTAAAAAACTTTTTGTTCTGTTTGTTTGTATTTTAGCCATCTTCGCGTTTGGAAGGCGAATACTACAGGAACATACCCCTCTTAAAGCCTTCTTTCTACAACCAACACGATCATACTAATTCCAGAAAGCTAATGAGTGAGATTAGAAACGTTTTCGTTTTCTTCCTTACTCCGTTGTAATAGCCTGCGTGAAGAACATAAACAGCCATCGATGAAATCCCCGTTGCGATGCTTTCCTCAACCGAAACCCTAATAAACAAAACTGCAGCTTTGAGCAACAAAGAAATCTTGATAGCAGCTGTATTTCTTTCCGTGGCGGCAGTGGAAGAACATTAGGAACTTTAAGATAGGTCACTCGGTCGCCTGGGACGGTTGGATAGATGTCACGTCACGCAAAACACACGCGACCTTAACTCAAAAGGTGTTGGCTTAGGAGAGGAAAGTTCAAATGAAAACATCGACTAGTTTTGAAAACTAGCTAGCTTTAATTTGTACCTTTATTCTTCTGACTGGTATTCTTCGTATAAAATAAGAAACTCTTCTCCAGTAATTCAACCTTCTACAAGTGAGTTTCGCACATGACTTCACCGTCTTCTGTTTTGTTGTCCGATCTTAAATTGAAAATTTTCGCGCCTTCTTACCGTCATGGCCCCAGGCCGCCCGTATAAGCATCCAACCGTCCCAGCCTACCGTAGTGAACTATCTTAAATTCCCTATTAAAAGTTAAAAACGTAAATGTCAAAAGGTTTTAGTTTTCGGTAAACAAATTTCTAGTTGCTGCGTATTTATCCATCAATTCACCTGTCAAAATTTTGACCGATCTTGGTCGAAGTTGTCATTTGTAGGCAGGAACAGGAAGCGGTGCCAAGTGGTGAAACGTAAAAGAGAACAAGGAACTAATTTTTTTGCAGGTCTACCATTAACAAGTAATCACATGATTTTTCTCGTGCAATTTGAGTACCTGTGCTGATTGATCCAAACTTCTACCCCACATTACCTACACTTATTCGGTCGCGTATAAGTCAATGTCACATCCACCAGCAATAACATATTTATGTCACTAATGCCTTTAACTTCAGTTGATATCATTGTCACAGTGTCACACTGTCACACAGTGCTCAACCTGTGTGTAGTAATACAATTTTACGTTCAGACAGTGAGGGACAAAAGTGTTGAAACACTTCCATAAAATGGCGCCTTTTTTTGCATAGTGAATGTATTTATCCCCTTCCCCTGTGTACCCCCACCCACTCCCCCCAAAACCAAAGTCGTATATTAACCCCCCACGTCTTTCTTCAACTATAAACAACATTGGGGTGGGGAGATTTACGGCGTTTAAACAGAATCAACTACTTTTGTCCCAGATTGAAGTATAAGCACAAGGCGAATCTGGCTTGTCGTCTTAGAAGGATTTCAGAAGTATTTCCATTCTCAGAATGAAGATTTTTATCTAGCTGCCTGTGGCAAAGCCCTACGATAGGGCTCCTTTTTAAATTCTACCCTGTCATCAGTCTACGTTACTACAAACTCGCATGAGATGCGCATGCGCGTTGCTGATCAGTGCTTTTCGCTAGAAAAGTACAATGCGTGAGTGATTATTGCCTTAAAATCAATGGAAATCTTAAACATCGTTAGCTTCTTTTAACATCTGTCTCTTATCAGGGAGGGATTAAACTAGTATACTTTGTCACAAGAACCTGGACAGAAAATCGATCCGGTAAATGACATGTTAATAAACAGTTTTCAAGATAATAACTTGACCTATTGCTGCTGTGTTCAAACCTGTCTTTACTACTTAACGGGGTGGGGGAAAGGGGAGGTTAAGTCTGGGCAATGATTTTCGCCAAGTTCCTGTTTTTACTTTACTTCCTGTTTTTTGGCATAAAATAAGACTTAACTGGATGCAAGACTTTTTCGTTCCACGTCTGTTAGCAGATTATAGCGAGATTAAGATTCAACTTTACACCAAACTGCAAACGTGAATTTGTACCACGTGCCTAAGTTTTCCTTATTTTTCGTTTACTGTTTATTGCTTCTACACAATAATAAGTAGTTTTATGCTAGTTTTATCCATAAGAATCGTTCTGGATTGTTTTTATCTGCGTATTTTCTATTCTGAGAAATTATTAACTGACGTTTGACGTAAACGTGAATCTTAATCTCTGTAATTTCTCATTCTTAAATCACCCCAAGCCTTTAAGAGTGAAACCCCTACCTCAAAAGTGAAATCATCCGCCCTCAAAGCATAGATCATGGACTTGCGGACTTCTTTGCAATGATTTATTGCTTATTTGTTGAAGTAAATTTAAGTCAATCAAGGGAAACATGGCTTTAACGCTAGGCTTAATCTTTACATTACCTCAACTTCTGAAGCAAGCCTAAGAACCTGCTTTCTTCCCTGCTTTCGTAATTGCAGGTTTATAGCGACCATGGTACTAAAATGAGTAATTGGATCCAAAATGTATTAAAACCAGCAACAAAAATATACCTTATGCGTATCCGTTCACACTTGGGACATTTTCCCTCAACAAAACAGTTTTTGTGAAATGATGCGCGGCAGCCTGTAAAAAAAGGAAATGAAACAAGATAAAATAAACAAAAAGTTATTTTTCAAAAATACCATAATACTCTTTGTTGTCCCTCCAAAATTTTGCATAAGCATTGTTTTCAATTTCTTTTGGGGCGATGATAAGTTCCAAACGTCAGGGTGTAACTTTTTTGAGCCTCCATTGTTATTGATAAATCACCTATTCACGAATTTAAGAAGCGGCCAGTGTAAGAATCGACCACTTCAGATGACGAAAAATAGATTTCTTCATTTTGTCTTTCTGAGATAATTGGCCATTTCATTAGCAAAAATATATATTTGTTCGGCACATAGTGGTAAACGTTTGGGAAGCGATTTGCCTGGACGGTCCAATATACGAAGGTATAGTAGGGCTATAAATGCCATGTTGGGACGGGTCACTCCTTTCTTCCTTAGTTTCCGCCAGCGGAGCAGGGAACAAAGAATCGGCCTGCCCGCCCGCCCACCCATTTTATCTTAACAAAAAAAATGCGCGTGGGTTGTTCACACTGCTACCCTAAGCCAGGCTGTTCCGGCTTGGCTTAGACCGCTACCGCGTTATTATTCCTGTATCATATTCAAACTGAGCATGAATGACAGTGTTGTGGAATAGATTACGATTTAAATTAATGCTACAATTGCCACAAGTCAACCTTACGAGTTTCTTAGAGAGCGGAGCGTGTTTTTTAGGCCTCGAAGCGGCCAAGCGTGTTCGTCCCGCGCCATATTACATGGGACGAAGGACTAAATTAATGCTTGCTTTATCAAAGAAAGGCAAAATATTTAAATTCTAACTGTTGGGGATAAGCATAGAATTTTTCAACTCGAACGGTAAAAACTAAAATAAAAATACAAAACATGTAGGTAGAGAGCCAACTAGAACTGAAAAACGAACAAAATACTCACAAGTTCTGTGCTCTCTCTGCAATAAAACGCAACAACGCGCGCCGAAGAACCCGCTAGTCACATGGAGAAAAGGGGGGTCACGTGACTAACGCTCAGGTCCCTATCTACAAACAGAACAGTTTTCGGATGATTTTCATATTCGATGTTTAAAATTAGATTTGTCCCGAACATCCAGCCCGCCTTGGGGTGATCGCGTAGAACGTCCCAACAGTTAAACTCAGCATCTACATCTTATCTACTTCTTTCAAATCGTTCTCAAGCAAGCACAGCTTTAGTATAGCACGAACATAGACAACGTCTTTGGTCTTGACCTTCACACTCTGTACCAGACCATCTGGACCCGTGTAAGTCTCCGGTTAGAAAATCCGGTTAGGAAAGGAAATAAAAAAAGACGCATATAAGAACTCTCCTAATCACGTAAGGCAGTTTCAAGATACTGCTTCTTTATAATAATAATAATAATAATGATAATAATAATAATAATAATATAATTCATTTATATAGCGCTATTAATACTAGTTATTCATAGCGCTTTACAATTTTAAACCTTATACTAACTATAAAATAGTTTTTACAATTTCATCCTACCATACAAAATTCTACAATTATATATAATTAAAAAATAATTACTGATTACATCTTACACACTACAAAAAAATAGGGAAAAAAAGAAAATACATAATAGTATGCAAAATAATAAAGCAAATGCCCATCTAAAGATAGGCCATTTTAAAAAGCATTGTCTTCAGTCCTGATTTAAATGCTTGTATATTTGACGACATGCGCAACTGAAAAGGCAGTTCAATCCATAGCTTAGGAGCGCATACAGAAAATACTCTATCGCCATAGGTAACAGTTCTAGATTTAGGAACACTAAGCAGATGTTGAGACTGAGATCTTAGATTGCGGGTATATTTAGGCTTATTAAGTAGCTCAGATATGTATTCAGGAGATAAATCATTAAGTGCTTTGTAAGTCAGCAGTAGCACTTTAAACCTTATACGACAGGAAACAGGGAGCCAATGTAGTCTAACTAGAACGGGAGTTATATGATCATATTTACAAGTAAAAGTTATAATGCGAGCCGCGGTATTTATATTTGCCAGTGATTGTCAAATTTGGATTTGATGAGACTGCAGAAAACCGGGAATTTCATCGTCCGTCACGGCGTAAGTCTTGCTACGCGAAATTTAGCAGCTACAAACTTGAAAGAGCAAAACTGAAAATAAAACGCAGCATGTGATTCGACAGAAACAAGCTCTCATGGTAAGCGAAAATGGTTGAACAGTGAAGTGTGTTTTTTCTGCGAGAAGGGAACTCAAGACGGTCATGGAGAACTCCTCCAGGTGTCTACATTTGAGACAGACGCAAGTATAAGAACAATAATAACAGAGCTTAATGATTCCCGACTACTTGTGAGAATAGTTGAAGGAGATGTTATTAGGATCGGAGCTAAGTATCACCTGAAATGCTTGATTGAATTGACAAACAGATATCGCGGTCACGCCAGGAAATCAAACAACGATGAGCAAAACATTGATGAAAACGTGTGTAACTCCCGCGCGTTTATCGAGCTTGCAAGTTATGTCAAAAAGGAAGTCAATTCTGGAAAACTCCTGTTTAAATTGTCGCAGCTGGACTCTTTATATGAAAGTCGCCTGGAGGATCTAGGTAATGTGAAATCAGTAAACAAGACCAGGCTAAAGGAGCGCTTTTTGGAATACTTCAAGGAAACTCGAGAACAGTCCGACGGCAGGAACACTCTCTTAGTTTTCAAAGCAGGAATGTGTACCATGATTCAAGATGCCTTAAAGAAGAGAGACTTCCCAGAGGACGCCATAATTTTGGCCAGGGCTGCCTCAATAAGGAAAGACATGAAGGCATTCTCTTCAACGGATCTTTTCCGGAAAAATGTGAAGACACGTCCCTGCCATCAAATCTCAAGACCCTCATTTCCTTAATTCTCAGTGGATCCAACTTGAAAAACCAAGAGAAACAAGAGTCTCAAGCATGCCTCACTATTGGCCAGACCATAGTCTTTAATGCTAAGAAACGATCAAATGCTGATCCAGAGGCAAAACCAAGACATTCGTTAGAGCACAAGCCACCACTGTCTGTTTACATTGGGTTGAACATACATGGGCTGACCAGAATTAAGCATCTTATCAATCAGTAGCACCAGCTGGGAATCTGCATTTCCCATGAAAGGGTTTTACAACTTGAAGACTGGATTGCCAAAGCAACATATATATATATATATGTATGATTTACATTACTTACATATAAAGCATATAGATATATGATTACTTTGCAACTATACACAAATTACTTAACAGTCCAGATATATAATACAGAGTAGCCAAAGTAACTTAAGTAGTTCTTTCATACGCACGCACACACACACACACGCACACACACGATTACTGATTATCCGCCTAGAAACGTCCTCAAAGAGCCTCTAGAGAGTTAGCGCGATTGCTGTTCTCCGTACATCTCGACAAAGGAAATAAAGACTAAAGATCATTTTCCCGGATACACGCTCCCCATTTTGCACTGAATTTTCTTAAAATCCCAGTTTTAATGGCATAACGTCTTTCATAATCAAGACAATTTGGAATGGTTCGAGACGAGTTCCCATGAAGGGTTAAGGCCTTTTTGTTTGGAGAAATAGATGTGATACCTCACGATTAAAAAGCAGGTTTGAAGTATCGTTCACGAGGCCTATGCAAGACAAAAAGGAGAATTATTCGTTAAGAAAGCAAGAGCTGTTTTTCATCCAGTCACTAATTTCATTCCAAAAGGATTTAACGAAAGGACATTCCCAAAAGAGGAGCAAAAATGTTTCAGAGCTTTCGTTACAGAAACTGCATTGATCATTAGATTTGATTCCAATTTTAAAAAGGAAATACTTCGTTGCCAATTTTCCATGCAGAAGTTTAAGTTGAAACACACGTAATTTAGATTCCTTGGTACACAGAAAAGCAAGGGTATATGACTTACCCCAATCAGTCGTGTTAAAGTCAAAAGAGTTGCAGTCTGCCAGCCATTTTTCCTGACTTTGACAAGGGACAGAGGCGCTTTGAGTTAGAAATGATTTGTAAGCTAGTTTACAGAAAGCTTCAGAGGACAGCACGCTTTTGGTGTCGGTTTTAGCATCTTTCATCTGTGGACATTTGTTTTTACGTTTTATATTCGAGATGGCACATATCACGTTGTGGTACTGTAGAAAGCGGGCTTTTATCGCAAACTTTTCCTTGCAAGTATCAAAAATTAAAAATTGTGAATCCTCATCCAAAAGGCCACTTACGAAGTAAATACCTGCCTGCCAATTGCCACCAGGAGTGTGAACAAACGCTGATTATTCTGCTGCTATCGATCTGCTATCGATCTGACTTTCTGTGATCTTTGTCTGTGAGTGTGGAATCTCGTCGATCGCTCAAACATACTGCCTGAGATCTTCGCGCCAAAACCCTGCAAAATGTCGGAAGAAGGAGCCGAAGCTGCGGCCCCAGCTCAAGATCAAAATCAAGGTTTCTTTACTGGTAATATCATGAACTTCGAGCGACCTAAATTCGATTCCCGCCGGGAGAATCGGCTAGAAGCATTGAAAGCCTTCAAAAAGAAATGTGGTTACATCTTCAAAGGAAGTCTTGTGAATATTTCGAATGAAAGAAAATGTATTTTGGTTTGAAGGTGAGGATGTAAACGACTATGATCTGATGTGGACTAAGTTGGAACGAGCGGTAAGTCCAGAATGTAACGAGATTGTTGCTTCTAAGAAATTTAAAGAACGAGTGAAAAAACCTGGAGAGACAATAACTGCTTTTGTCACTGATCTGCTGCTGTTAGTGAAAGACTGTAATTATGTAGACGAAGATAGACAAGTGAGAGATAAGTTTGTTTATGGTGTCTCTGATGAAGAACTAAAGAAAAGATTGCTAGAAAAAGGAAACACTCTCACAAGAGTTGAAGCTATTACAATTGGCAAGGCTTATGAAAGTACAAAGATTGAAGTCCAAGAGTGCAGTGCAAACCGAACTCCTGCAAAAGAGAGTATAAAAGCAGTTTCTAAAGATAAGCCCAAGAAAGTCCGCATGTGTAATTACTGTGCCAACAAAAAGGGAGCTCATAGCTTTTCAGACAAGAAACTCTGCCCCGCCTGGGGAGCAGTCTGTAGAAAATGTAAGGTCAAAAATCACTTTCAAGACTCAAAGGAGTGTAAACGCTTACAAAAAGGAAAACAGGAGAAACACTCAGATCCAACCTCAAAACCGTTTGTACTGAGAGTAGAAGAAGATGGTGAGGATCACTATTATGAAGTTCTTGACAAAATCTGTGTACTTAATCAAAACTGTGATCACAAGAAAGCTTTTGCAAACCTACTGCTGTCGAAGAAAAGAATTCCTGTTAGCTTTCAGATAGACTCTGGTTCAACATGTAGCATTCTCCCTGTGAATGTGTACAAAGACATCAGTGGAGATTATGATCTCACTGACCTTAACACTGTAGTCAAGCCTGTTCTGTCGCTCTATGATGAAGAAACCAAAATTCAGACCCTGGGAACAAGAAAAGTCTTTGTGCTAAATCCTGCAACCAGTGAAGAAAGGATCATTCAGTTTAGAATTGTTGACAGACAACTAACACCTCTGATCGGTCTAAATGACTCTGAAACACTCAAACTCATTGAGCTCTTACGAGAGAATATTGCTGTAGTAGCCCCAGCTAACCCAAATGTCCCTGTAACTGCCAGTGAAGTGACAGCACCACTCACCTTGGAGACCATTCTGACTAACTACCCTCAAGTCTTTGATGAAGGTGTAGGAAAGTTTGAGGGCGAGCTACATCTTCACACAAGTAATGATGTCACTCCTCACAAAACAGCTACTAGAGAGATCCCTCTCTCTGTGAAGAACAACTTTATTGCTGAAGTAAAAGACCTCCAACAGCAAGGTATAATTGAGAAAGTGACTGAGCCTACCGAATGGGTAAGTGCTCCTACAATTGTAAACAAACCTTCTGCTAAGAATGGAATTAGACTTTGGATAGACAGCAGACCACTGAACACGGCACTCAAACGATCTGAGTACCCAATCCCAACTGTCGATCATCTGCTTACAGACATTAGCAATGCTAAAGTATTCTCCCTAGCTGATATCAAGACTGCTTTTTGGCACGTACAATTAGATGCAGAAAGCTCCTTGCTGACAACCTTTAATACCCCTTTTGGACGGATGAAATAGAAAAGAATACCTTTTGGCATCAGTGTAGCACCTGAAGAATTTCAAAGAAGAATTGATGAGAATTTAGAAGGATTAGAAGGTGTAAAAGCCATAGCTGATGATATATTGATCTGGGGCGATGGAGAAAACATTGAAGAAGCAACAGCTAGCTATGACAAGAGACTGCTTGCCTTGTTGGAGCGATGCCATCAGAAGAATATTAAACTCAATAAGGAGAAGTTCCGGCTGAGGAAGACTGAGTTGTTCTACATGGGTGTGGTCC